>NC_080706.1:37366250-37701666 GCF_943734765.1 Anopheles ziemanni | reverse complement strand
AAACAAAACGCTAGGATGTCACAGATAGTAACCTTTGTTGGTGTGTGATTGTTTGTGATTTTTTTCCCCCTGATAGCGATCCCTCCACGTCCACGTGAATTTTGAGTAGCGTGGTTGAGGACAACCTTCGACGTTGAGCGACAAATAATCAATGCCTCCACGCCGGGACGGGTAAAGATTGTCCGATTGTTTACACTTTTGCGATTCTTTCCCGCTGTCCCAGCCCGCAAAGCTCAAAAACCACGCTTACGTCGGGCCTGTATTAGCTTTCGTGCAGCAACCGATGATGCTACATGACTCATCACAATTGCACCACAAAACTCACATGTGACACGATCCCGGTCGCGACGGGCTGACGGTAGATAAACAGAAGTTGCCGATGAAAGCACAAGCCATCGGGACTTAATGCGCTGGAAAGCACGGTGACTAAAGTATTTTTGATTCGCTAATGAGTGTCGGTAATGCCTGAATCATTCGGGGTGACAAAGGGTTAAACAGAGTATAATTGTGATGAGCAGTAATAGGTGAGCTGCACCCACGTGGATCGGTGATCATCCACTACGATCGAGATGTTTTTTTTAATCGATTATTAGGTCCATTACAATGTGGCATCCTCTTTTTTTATGCATACACAATTAAGGACAACACGATTATGCTTTCCGTAAATATTTTCCTGGCAAATTGGTAAGTTTTTTCAATTTTAATTAATAATATACAATAGATTGTAACATTTTACTAAAATTTATTGTATCAATTTTAATAATGCTTCCACAAGCTGCTTCGGAATGAAAAAATATTATTAGGAAAATATCAATATTGAGGTTTAGTTTATTCATGATGAATTCTGCCCACCCGGATCGTCGAGTTCTGGTCTGGTCAAACTCTACATATATGTGATCCAAAAAAAAAAAATTATAATAATAATCAATTTTAATAACTAACTGAGAAACCTGAACTTCGGTGGAGCTAGAATAATCCTAGTCCTTGAAGTAACCAGCAAATTCCATTCCTGGAACATGCTTGTCACGCTCACAGATTTTTACACCGAGATTTGCAAACACCCATTGTTGGTTGATGCGTTAAATGGAGCGAAAGCACTCGATTCGCATCGATTCACTGCCCACATGCGAGGTACGTTTCGCAAACAAAATAAGACGCTTGTTAATGAAGTCTAAAACCTAACTAAAGAACCAGTCAAACACCTTTTGTGCAAAAAAGGCATTTCAATGGCGTCACCGCAAAACGGCCGCATCAGCAACAAGAAAAGGCTTAAGGCGATCCGCGGCCTTTCCAAATGACAGCTCCTTCCTCCTATCGGATCCGCCAAACCTCTCGGCCAGTCTGCGGATCAGCGTGCCTAAGGTGGTATGTGTGTGCCAGGAAGTGTGTGGCGGGGGGTTAGGCAGTTTGAGGAGGCATATTTCACAATCGTGTTGAAAACTACGCCAACCTAGCGAGCCTCCACGGTGTTCCTCCACTACAAGACATTCAACTTTAGGTAACTTACCTTTACCGGGGCTCAACCTGCGCCCCAGCCCCCACGCTTAACCTACGATACCCCTTCCAACTCGGTTAGACTTTTGCCAACTCCGCCTAGTTCACGCCGTATGAACACCATCCCCCTAGTAACGGTCTCGCGACCCAAGCACAGGAAACGTGCTCGAATGGTCGACAAAAAAAGGGAAAAATAAAGGCGGTTGTAGGTGCACCATAACGAACTGTTAAAATTTTCTTATCACTATGTTAACAGCGAGCGATGCGGCTCGACCACGCACGACAAACCTCCGCCAACACCGCACAACCACCATTAACGGGAATAAAACATTCGGCCTCGGATGAAAAAAAAAGAAACCATATCGCGTGAAAGTGAACCCGCGAGAACCGGCACGTTTCGATCAAGGCCTTGCTGTCGGAGAAGCGAGCCTCACTAGGCCGTCGGAAGGCGACCCGGGCGGACGTTAAGCCGGCGAAAACCAGGTGATGACGACGCCACCCCTATGTAACCGGGGATGGGAACTCCGGCAGGCAATGCATATATCGAAGCGTTTCGGTTGTGAAGTGTCAAAGTCCGCATTGCAAACTGCCATCGCGCTCTAAAACACACACGCACACACACAACTAGTCCAGCCTTTGCGGGAAGCCGCGTGGCAGCGGGATTCCACCGACCAAACCTGTCTCACATGAGACCTCCGTGACGTCAGAGATGACGATAATCTTCGAACGCCCCGCCACCGGTCAGGTTGCCATATTTCGAGAGCGATGGCTTTCCTGCGCTGCGAACTACCACAGGGACCTGCCACTTTGTCCATTGTGTGCGATTGGGATGTCATGACGAGAAGTCAGCGTGGTTCACCGCCGATGATCACGTGCCGCTAGCGTGCGTCAGATGCAAACACACACACACAAACAGGGGCATATCCGGCGGTATCAGCGGAATCGAAGGAGGAAGTGGTGGTGAAGAAGCAGTCGTCGAAGTTCATTAACAACAACCAATCGGATTGGTTGTACAGTGATCGGACGTTTGGAATCGGAGTACTCGCGATCGCGGATTTATGGCGCGACCGAGGGAAACAGGCGGGAAGAGGCGCTAACCATAATTTACACTCCACCACCTCCCGTACTCCATCCTAACAGTTGCTGACGGACGGGTGAATGTATGAATGAATCGACAACAGCACTTCCATATCGCGATCAAGCGGATCGTCGACGAATGATCCCCGCGAACAAGTTGTCGATGGTAGCTCATTCTCCAAGTTCGTTCCAAGTACTGATCTAATTGGATCATAATTAGAAGCTTGCCTGCATTAGCTCGAGCTTGTTGGTTTGCGTTAGATTCGCGATGCGTGTTTGTATATCTTTTATCATGTGTACTTTGCTATTTCGCTTTTTAATCCCTAGTTCTAGCAAGGACGGTTAACATTTGTTTTTGGCTAAATAATTAGTAATTAGTAATGAAAATATAAAAAAAGTCAAATCAGTTTAATCGATTTGCATTCAACATGATTCGGCGGTTACAAAATTAATGTGTCAGCACTGTTGCTGGGTTCGAATCTCAAATGAGCTCGAGTGCTCTCTTGTATGGTACAGTCGCTGCCATCTATCTTTGCTTCGAACCCCTTCATGATTGAAAAATCGCATCTACTTCCGTCTCTAGTGCACCTGAGTATGTCTCTAACTCATCCGCTTTTGTCTCGTGTTCAACTGGTTTTGTCTTCTGATTTCTATGTTGTACCTATACATACAATTTGGTTATTTAGAATGCATGTCAATATGAATAATATTGTTTGTGTTTAAAATGATTTTGTACAGGTGCATACAAAAATGATATGAGCCAAAATTATTAACAAAATTTAACTATGAAATTAAATTTATATCCCCGAATTTACACCTTCTTTGAAAAATTTGACATACGCAAAAAATAATGTATTAGGAACATCGGTAGAAATTCATGTTAATAGCCATATAAGTCTAGTTATAAAAAACATTTTTTTTAAATTATTTATTGTTGTTAAAGTATAATTATCGTGAAAAAATACAACTCCCCGATTTATGTTCATGTTGTCGGCAAAACACAAAATCTGATGAATTAGAGACGAACTCAGATGCGTTAAGGACTTTCTGTCCTTTGCTGATAAGCTATTTCTAAACTTGATGTCTTAAAGACAACACCGGCCGCTTTCGAGAAAAAGTAAAATAAGCTTAGGAGGGAAGAATGGAATGGAGAAGGAATGTCCCATATCAATCACATCCGTCATCCCGGTCCCTCTAAAATTGCCAGATGTGCAATGTATCTTATCGGTGATCATCGGGGAGGATTAGTCAAGACATACATTGCCAAAGAGGCACTCTAATACCAACCCATCATTGTGCCGGGTATCGTCTGGTGTCAAAGTAAACGACTGAGTTTGGACGATATAGGGTTCGATGTCAATTAATTTAAATGTTAAGTATGCGCAGTAGCTCAAGTATGAGCAGCGATTAATTACAATGTACCAGGTGGGAGATTTATTTTCCATTACCATTGGCACCGAATAAATTCTGCTTATTTACATTTGTTTTAGGCTCTCATCCGTTAGCGACTAGAGTACAAAATTACAAAGACAAATATACCATGATACCACCCAGAGGATAATGACGCGTGCCACGAATTCGCGGACGGAGTGCATTATGTACATGTCACTTATTTTTTCACGTATCGCAGAATGACCGCAAAGCTAGTCGCATTGCACGTCGCCAACATTGTAGCCTCCCACATTTGCACATGACTTCCCGTAAGACATGCGGCTAATCTTTATCATCACATTATATTTAACAAATGGCACTCCAAATTCGGCTGTAAAGTTTCTACATGCAGTCAAAATCTGTCCGAGTTCACCATACCTCGAAAGGTGAATAAACTTCCCACTCCGCATTCTTGGTACCGGCGCGCATGTGTTTGTTCACATGATATCTGATATCGCGTAATTAAAAAAGGAACATCGCATGTGTGCAAAAATCCATCTTGAAATGAAAATTTATCACTCTCCGGAGATAAAATAACGTTTGTATAGCCCGGTTAAGTTGGCCTGATTCATGCAGAGAAGTCCGGATTTATTTGTACAAAAATAGGGAAATTTAACGTAAGTGTAAATTAAGCAATCAAACTGAACCCTGAGCACCACCTGGAAAACGGGCTTCGCATTAAACATCACAACATCATACTGCGTTCTGAATTTAACTTTAATTGCTTTATTATTGTTCCTCAACAACGCAGCATCGAGCGCTTCCGGCGGTTCTGGAATCAAAATACCTCATGTAGGTCAAAAGTCTTCGCAATTGTCGTAATCTGCCATCTGTGCCACTGCGTAGCATGTCTGTACACCCGAGCAAGAGCGAAGAAAGGGAGTTGTAAAGTAAAGATAAAAAATAAAAGATTGTAAACACACCTTTCCGGCACGCGCCCTCATCACTGCGAAGGCGGAAACGATAAGCAATCGAAAGATCGCTGACTAAAAACGGAAAACAAGTGTGTTATAAAACAATACACAAAACAAAAGCAATATAGCTAACGACTTATCATATTCTTCTTGATTGCCGAAGAAAGATTTTTGGCGCGTTGTCAAGGTGTTATGTCTTGAGCTCTGCACACTTTCAATGAATTATTAAAATTAGCGTTAGTTATTCGTGATCTTAGTATTGATTCATTTGTAAAAAAAAAAGATACCCTGAAAAACAGTTATTTCCCACAAATTGATCAAATGTTTGCAACTGGTTTAGTTAAATTTGAATATATCAGTATAAGTATGTTAATTTATTATAGATTTGTTTTAGATTTAGACAGCTTTTCAACTAATTTGTAGCGGTGAGCAGTAAGAACTCCGTTGTAAGCGCATCGCTCACATGAAATCGTTTTCCGAATTTAAACAAAATTATATCAAGTTTATCATGTTAGAATTCAACACTATTGCGCTTTTTGGTAGGGAGTTAAGTAAAAGTGCATTTTTACTACACCTTCTACTAACTGATTGTTCGTCAGGTTTGTTTGGATTGTCTCGAAAAATCGGTGTAAACCTTTGCTCTTGTTGACCGTCTCTGGGATATACCATTGGTTATTTTTCGCAAATTCTTAGTGGATGAATCAAGTGAAACAGTCTTGTTTACTTCAAATGCTTGATCAAATCACAATAATTAAAATAAATCCCATATTAAAGTGTGCTAAAGCCGGTGCGGTAATTATTCCAGGAATAATTCGTGGTTATTGAGAGCGATTTATTTATTGCTTCGCATGAATCTGCAGTTTAAAACGCGAAATATTTAGCGAAACGCGATTCGAACAGCTGGCTGAGTAGCGTTCACTGACATTACCTTGCGGATGATGCACGAGTTAACTGGAATTTTGATGATTAAAAACGACGAACCAATAGCAACAAAGAGACAGATAAATTCCTGCAGTTCCGCCGGCCAAGAAATGCTATACCTCCTTGCGGAACGGCTTGTTATTTCCATACAGCAGCTAACAAATTTCACCACCAACAGCTGACCGGAAAACGTATATTACCTTACCGGAATCCAATGAGTAAGCTTCATCGAATGTGCTGAGTCGCTCACGTACCAGAGCTAAGCGGAAAAAAGTGTTCCACTTCTTTGCAACTGTATAACTAAAATAGAAAACTTTTCGCGTGTCTTTCTTTCACGCGCACCTCGATATAAGCTAACTCCATCCGTATTGAGCTGGTTGGAGGAAAAATCTCCCGGAAAAGAAGAAAGACCTGCATTTTCTTAACTTTTTTTTGTGCACCTCATATGTTTCCACAGCCTTGACCGTAAATTCTAAATTTAAAATCCCATCTCAGCGCAGGAGGAAACAGCTTCTCGCTCGGACATGGGAGCACAACGTCAGTCATGGCGGACACTAAACGGGGCAAACAAATGGAGAAGTTCTTTTCCCGCTTTTCCATTCCATCGGAAAGATGGAGTGGGTGGGTGGGGGTGGGGAGTGGGGGAGGAGAAACAAATACGTCACAGTGCTGTTGACCGCGGTCTACGCTTCCTTGAGTGGGAGAAAAATGGTTGCCATGATGTTTGCACGGTGGTCTTAGCAAGAACGCGGGATTCGAAGTGGGTCACGGTGGTGGGCGTCGGGCGAACGGGAGCAATGGAACAAACTCAATCACCGCTGAGAGGAGTGAACATATGGCGCAGTGGTGGGTGGCGGGGGTACATTTTATTGCACCCCTAATGCGTTTGACCCGTGCCAGTGCATTAGCCACTCAGCGGCGGTAGAGTAATGTGGTAAAGATTTGCACATGTCAAGTCCATGGGCACGCGATAGTGAAGATTAGTCTGGATTATTGTAGCATTTGAAGGCAAAATTTCAACGGAACTAAAGGACGGTGTAAAGGCTGTTGACAAATGCAAGCTGGAAGTCTACAGCCGTTACTCACAGCTACTAGTTGCAATGAAAAAATTACAACGCTACTCGATTTTCCACTTTCTCCAAGGTGTTTCCTTACATCGTTCAATTTATACAGACCACATCATAAAACAAATTAATTCAAGCCTATCATAAGCGAACCGACTGAGTAATGGTGTATTTGTTCGCAGCTGGCAACGATCACTCTTCTCTCTCCAAGATCCTCCAACAAAAACAGATCGGTTTACCTGCACTAAAAATAAATGAAAAAGACGCTTCTTTTAAATATTTCAACCTTGTTCCTTCACTTGGCTGCATTTCTTGTCCGAAGGGATTAAGCTTATTAAATCTTTTTAGTCCCCTTTGACACGACACCCGGAATGCAACCGGATCCCGGGGGAGCGGGGGTTGCAGCTGCATCCGGGCTGCCGGAGCGAAGACATTAATCATGCAAACACCATTCAGCAACGTTAATTTCCAGCTAATGCTGTACCAATAAATTTATCCCTCGAGCCAACTGGTGGCCCGGCCTCGGACACACCCTGAATTCTACCCCGGGGGCGTGCAGATTCGAGCGTATTGCAAATGCATACGTGGTCGCGTTCGATAAGGTCCCCGATTGTTCTTCGATCAATATGCTCACGAGAAAACATAAACTGGTTTTAAGCAAGGTTCTCTTTTTTATAGGGCAAGAACAGGTAGTGCTATACTGCATGAGGAAGGATTATGCATAATTTTCCATAAACGCATAAAATGGATTAAAGCAACTGATAGAAAATAGATTCCGGATACCAAACTCGTATAACTTCATTAATAAAAAAAACATATTATGGAAGTATCAAACCGATATTTGAAAGCAATGATGAAAAAAGTTAATAAAGTTGTAAAATAAGCATTGAAATTTACCAACTTTTTACTTTCAAATACATGCTTCGCACAAAATAAGGACGAAATTTTCACATCTTATAACCTTATGTTATTTTCATTTGCACAATTGCCTCTTAATAACTTAGGAGAGCCAAATGTATCATTCTCCACAATATTATTCATTTGCCTTTGAATCCGATGCATCATCCCTGGTATGGAAGGCTAATTCCTCAACATTTGTTCCACTAGCCCAGGTGTGAGCTAAGGGGGAAACTGAAGACTAAATCTTAAATTATACAAATTCTTGGAAAAGGAACTCTGCTTTGCTCAAATAAATTGGTGATGCTCTTCATGTGCTTTTCCGTGGTGTGGCATTTATAAATGTTTCCCATCGTGCTGATCGCAGCAGGGAACTCCAGAATGTCTTGAACTGAATGAACAGCAAAGAAATGTGGATTCTAAGAAACGTATTTTATGATCTTATCTTGTACCAGAACTCTTCCCCTTTTGTATCGTCGAAATCTGAAATGTTTTGGAAGAGACCAGGCGAATATTTTGGGCTTCACTGTTGAAGTTAATGTTCTTGCTAAGATAATAAGAAACACAACAACTCCTTACGGAATGGTTTCCAATGAACTTTGAAACTAATCCATTAAAAGCGTATACTTTCCTACCCTGGTATTAATTTTTAATTTCATTTCATATTTAATGAATCATTTACATTGTTTTCAATCGCTAACAACCTACGCCAAAATACCGCCAAATCACCAAAAACCCCCGATTACCATTGCCGGGTGGTAACGTCTGTGAATTCTCGGCACTCCGCTAGCTGTCACGTGTTCCATCCTGAATTATACCACCAGCGACCCATCGTCAGCGGACACAACGAAAAAGTTCAGGAAAACTCCAGCCACAAAGTAAATATCAGAAAATGTGCTGCAGGGGACGCGGATTCTCCAAAGGGACAACTTCCACGCAACTGGTTTTCGTTGCTGCGTGGGCAAAGAAGGCTTCTCACAATAATGATCTTAAAGGGACGCTGAAGGACGATGGAGCAGGCAGTAGAATACCCGTAATAACTCGAATAACTTTTGACATTGCGGTTTTGCGACGGGCTGTTTTGGCCAAATCTACGGAATTAAAATGAAACCAACTGGCAGATGGAAACTGCGACGCGTGCGGTAATATGCCTACACATTCAAGAGTCAGGTTATGTCATTTATCTCTCCATTTTTCTCTCGGTTCCTAACTCTTTCGTGCGATTGTAGTTATGAATATCAAACCACTCCTTTCAAAAAAGACTCAAAAAGTTGTAAAATAAACAGTACACGGGCCCAGACGACCTCAACCGAGGAGCAGTTTATGTCTCGTAGGCGAAAAGTTTTTAAAAGCTCATACTTTCTCAACATCATCACAAAATAGTGTACAGAAATTTGATGATAGGTTTAAATAAGAACAATATACATCTCGGGTTGGTAAAACAAAGTGAGTTTTCCAAAGTTCTTAAACATTAGGCAATGAGTTACTGCATTTCAAATCTATGGTTTATTTTAAACCAACTTCAGCGATAAGCCAAGCAGCAGTCAATTTTGCAAACCAATTTGGGTACCAAATTCTGATTACTCCAGAGAAGAATGCTGATGCTAAATAAGCCAGAAAACCGGTTCACTAAAATATTAACTACATACCATCCACCGTTTAGTTCACCTTCGAGCCGAGTATTGACACCACCCCCCGTCGTTGTGAACCGGCGCGAAATTTCGAAATCAAATTTGTAAAGTTGGCGTTTATCATAAATGATAATTAATGCCAGCGAACTTTTGGCCCGAATCTAATCGTTAATACAGACTGCCAAAAACGGTTTTAATATTCGATGGCAACGGAAAGTAGATTAAAATAATTTTAAAGTATTTCCACGAAACTTCAATCTCGATTTAAGACATCAAGCTTGAACAAACAAAACATCCATGAATGCAAGTTGAAATCAATTTCACATAAAACCTTCGTCATTTTTTCGCTTTTCGCTTTGTGTGTGTCAGTACGAGAACTCCTGCTGGAACAGGACTGCCATTTGGTGAGTAAAGATTTCCGACCGTAAACTACTGACCCGCTTCGACTGGCCAACAACCATTCCGTACGGACAAGGACGGCCAGGGCCCGAGCGAAAAGTGCGCACGGCGGACAAACAGCTGAACGGAGGATGCTTCATCAGCTGCGAACAAACACCAGCCGGTACTGGCATCTTCTCGGGAGAGCTGAGAACCTTGCCAAGCGGATTTTGAACCTACCCCCATCGGGCGCCCTTACCGGTTCCTCATTCTTAGCGGCAAACGGAACAGTACTGGCTGCGATCAGGATGGTAGACACTATATTGACGTCGACAAGGATATTGGCCAGCCCTGAAAACTCACCCGTGTACGGTAAGTGAGCGTTACCGTGCAAGCAACTGTTTCCCAAGAACCTCGGAATGCCATTTAGTAGAGGACTTCAAAAGAAATTCCACAAGCCCCAGACCGCATTGTAGCATCATCGATTGCAAGAAAAGAGAAAGAAGTGCAGGTTCCGAGGAACATTTTACTCCAGCATTGCGCACCCTCCTCGTGAGACTAAACCGTCCGTTAAAATGTCACTTTATGGACTGAAATGAAGCTTTAGCAACTCTCAAATGGTATAAGTTTACAAGCAACGGAGAAAAGAACCCAAGAAGGTGTGTTTAAAACAACAAGATATCTTTGCATCGATGCTGGCAGTAGTATGTTTACTGGTGCAGAAGTTTTTTCTCCGAGAAACAATAAAAAACCTACAAGAAAAAGAACTCGCCGTCCTCATTCTTATCTGGTGGTGTATCTCCAACGGTAGATGTCAATTTACCGTCACGTTTCTGTCGTTCGTTGAGAAATGTAAATGTGACATTCTGTTCGATATGACCTTTTCTAGTTTCAATTGCACATGAATTATTAGAAGCTCAATCAGAACTATGTTTATCAACTCATACCATTGTTTACAGCTTTATGATCCTTCTGTACAACGCTTTGTAGATATTACTTATTACGAAAGGAATCTATCAATCATATTTTCTTGGATTTGGGGACAAGAATAACATACCACTAAACGTATTAACCATAATAATTGTACATTATATATCACTTCACAAATAATGTGTAAAGCAATGCTGAAGCACTTCAAAAATCGTGACTTGCTGGGCTAAACCTTCACATTTACCATTGTTCTCCTCGATTCGAGCCTTTTACAGCTGTAGGTTATTAAGCCTCCTACCATCGCTCTTTTTATTTGATGTTTAACTAATCAGCATGAAGTACTAACCTACCAACCTGGATAGGCATCAATGGTCGTGCAACACTGCCATAAAACGAGAAATCAGACGCAAAACAACCTGGGAATGACGATTACAGTTCCGGTTCTAGCTATCACTTGTAGCGTACGAAGGTTGGTTTGCTCGCTATCCAAACAGCAACACCGTCGTGTGTTAGTTTTGAGATAAAAATAAAACACAACGCATTTATTGTTTTATAAATTGTTATGAACAACAGCGGGGCGAACCAGGAACCTCGTACAATCTGGATGCGGAAAAAGTTGGTTGAAGAAAACAATTCAGATCCGGTTTCGCTACCTTCCGAAACGTGGTGCACTCGAGTGAGCATCTATTTTTACCATAAATAGTACGCCAAGATTATTATATGCCGTTACACCGAAACATTTCAAAACGTGTTTTCAATCGATAAGGCTTGCTCCAAAATTTCTTTACATAAAGGTACATCACACACGATATGTTTAAAGTATATAATTTCAAGAATCAAACCATCAATTGACTGACAGTTGCGGAATAGGTATAGCATAAAACAATTTGAAAGTCCCCCTCTAGTGTATTTCGATTCTTTAGTACGATAAGTACCAACCTGTGCGACCATGAAAAAAGGGCCCAAAAATGGTAAACGGGAAACGGTGCCACAAAGCAATTGTAGGAAACATGCTGCCATATTAAGCTGCGTTTACACTGAATCGAGTCTTTTTTTGTTTCTTAAACAAATAAATAATATTGGCATTCCTCGGGCATTCCGTCAAATGTGATCTTTTTATCCCAGTTACTTTTCGACGCACAACTGTTATGCAACACAATAATATTTTTTTTTTGATATTATTGTGAAACCCACATCTCTCACACCAACCGATCGAAGTTACTTCTAGACAAGCACTAAAGCAATCTGAATGAAAGTTATTCTAACACGAATTTTACGAAGATACTATTTCGCCAGTATACACAAATATAAAGTTTAAAAAATGTAATATCAATAACAAAATTGAAATCATAACTGATTTGACTTAATCAATACATACAATTTATGTTCCTTTTCCATTCCATCGGCGAGATAAGAGCAGACAAACGAAAGGTATCTCTCGCCTGGGATACGGCATTTTGAGCTAAAACAAACCTGAAAAAATATTTAAAAAAAGAATTAGCATTAGTACGTATCATATTGGCATTGTTTTCTTTATTCATCACTTATATGTTTAACATAGCCCTCGGGAAGAATTAAATTAATCTATTATATACTTCAGTTTTTTTGCATGGAGGTTGGTGCAGATGTTGTTGAAGATATGTTTGATACCAGTTTTTTAAATAAATTCATCTACAGTCTATCAAGAAAGTATCCGTACAGTCATCAATTTCAACTTTAAGCCTAGTTATCTCAGCGACTACGTGACCTAGGACAACCATTTAAACGACATCTCGTAGATAAACTTCTATTTTATCCAATGAGGTCTTAACATTTCGAGAAAGTTACTAGTAGGTCACTTTGTTCTATAGAAACCCAAAAAAAGGCTCAAAATCGATGACAAAAAAGTATCCGTACATGATGAGTATTGATGATGTGCCATCCGTACATGATGTGCCAATATGGTGCAATCAATGCCATTTGCCTCTATAATAGCCTGTAAGTGCCAAGAAATAATTTTAACCAGTTTTCTTTTCGAAAGATGTTGGAAATTTGACCAGATTCCATAATAGTTCTAAAGATGTCTACTAAGATCAGGATAATGTTCCGTTGATGATAAATCTAGGCATTTTTCGACAAATGTTGTATAGAGATCGATTCCGGACACTTTGGGAGTATCGTCAACACTTGTACGGTCTCATAAAGTGATAATTCTTGGACAATACAAGGCCTATTCTTGGGATCGTTATTTTACTCAGAGAGCATATTATTGAACATTTGAAGTTTTACCTAGCCATGGCTTGTCCAAGTGACAAAATGGGCGAAGTAGACTATGTCCCACAGATGATTCATACTTAATTCAATATTTCCAGTTCGATTAATGGCCTTGGAACACCATAACACAAACTCTCAACTACTGTGTTTTATCGTTGGAACAACGTTGCTCGTACTGATGGTTGAGTTCGACGTCTGGTGTCTATTGTTATTCGTTTTTTGGCCACAATTGCTTAATTTTGTCTGTATGAAGTCTGTATATAGTGTATAAAACACTGCGGCGACACGCCAATGGCATCAAAATACAGCGATTTGCAAATCCCCAGTCTTCCTTATTCTTTCCTTAGAAATGAAAAATTTGCAACGTACAATTATGCAATGTTATTGTTATTTACAAAACACCTTCTTAAGAGTTGTAATCCAAATCATATGATTGGTGATCTAGACACTTCTTTCTTCATGTTTGAGAACTCTAAGTATGGAGGACTTCATAGCTTTTCGAGCAATCACCCCCTCATAACGATTGAGTAACCACGAAAGATGTCTGTTTGAAGGGTTTAGTCTAGTTGTACCCTGGTTAATTCGACAAATTGTAAGTTCCTGAGACTTAGCATGATATTTGCCACAGGGTTCATCGACTTCCCAAGTTAGGTTCCCTTGACTTCACATGAAAAAGATAGTTCTCTATCGGGTGCAGCTGTTTGCCTAGTTTCACCGGCCATTTCACGTTGGATGATGATAAAAAATTGTTGCCACCATGCTTTTAGGCCCTTAATAACTCGAAATAATGGCTAGATTGATATTTTGACTACTAGAACCTCACCAAACCGGTGTTTTTCTTCAAGAAAGGTGGGTGTACGGATACTTTTTTGTCATCGATTTTGAGCCTTTTTTTGGGTTTCTATAGAACAAAGTGACCTACTAGTAACTTTCTCGAAATGTTAAGACCTCATTGGATAGAATAGAAGTTTATCTACGATATGTCGTTTAAATGGTTGTCCTAAGTCACGTAGTCGCTGAGATAACTAGGCTTGAAGTTGAAATTGGTGACTGTACGGATACTTTCTTGTCAGACTGTAAATGTTACATTTAAGATTCAGTTTTACTAACAGACCCATTACAAGCATCTACTTCTTGACAAAAAAAAACAGCACGTCATAAAAATGCACAAAATCGTCACAAAAAAAGTAAATTCTAATAAAAATGACATTAAACCAGCGTGTGTATCAATATATCACATGTCAAAGTATATTTATCAAAGGCTATACAGCAGGGTTTATACAGCACGGGGAATTTTTAAATTATACCTTTCAAAACAACTAAACATATGATGCTTAGAATAGAAAATAGAAAGTTATGTCCAGAACTGGATTTCGACCGGTGCTTTCAGGATGTGCTTCAAATAAAGTTTGATCGGAAAGCGTGAAAGCTTTTGAACATGTGTAAAAACGCTACTCCCTAATAAGAAACATAACTCGTTTCTCCTTCACCTCTTAATCCCAAGCCTTGGCTTCAAGCTAGTTCAATATAATTAATTTTCAAACTAGCTCTGACTTTGTCATGCTTGTTTCATTAAACCAACCAACATCAGTTCATTTTAACTTAATTCTACATTCAAATACGAATATGATCAAAACGATCCCATCATTGCTAAATCCATCAAATCAATACTTACAATTATGGGAAACATATGGCAACAACAGAAGTGGTAGCTTATACTGCAAAACAAAACAACTTTCCAGCATCGTGCTGGGCTTCTTTCGGACTCTAAGTACCTGATCTCGAAAAGTATCAGTGCTCCACGAACCCACCAGAAATACCATCCACCCATTAGGCACAATATCAAATAACTTCCATTTACGTGCATATCCCAGCACCCGCACAACGCCCTGTGCCGTGTACCCTTGGTGGAATCGTGATGTAATATTCACCACTACCTCCAATAACCTTTTTTCATCCACAGGAAAAGGGTCCTTTCGAAGCTTTCGAGAGAGGGTCCCGTGTAGTGTTCCTCTTTGCCAAACAACGAGAATAATCATGGGTATAGAGTGAAAGCGCGTGGTTCATCCTTCTAGCATCATGTACGATACCGCGAATGTAAATAACAAAACCATCGGCCGTAACCTATAGTACCATTTCTAATGCGGTAGTGTATTTCCGAGGCAGCCCTTTAATACACACCTTTGGCTGAAAATATTACCAATATTTTACGCAAATCCGTATCTTTGATTGCATTGTTGAATTTAATAGACTTCGTTAATGTATTTTTTACTGTAGAAAACACGTCCCACATACTGTTCAAAGAAGCAGTCTACCCAGAACTGAAGGTTAGAAAACTCGAAGGACGAAGTAAAGGCTTGAATGTTGCAAAAATGACTCAATTGTGAAGCAATCTCATCAGCACGATCCAAGGACATTAACAGCTAGCATAGCCATCCATCATCCGTGGCCACCTTTTATTCGCCGTTCGCAAAAGGATTCCACTTGTTCCACCCCTCCACCATGTGGAGGCACCATGACTGACCGATTATTATTGGTTTGCGTGGAATAAACTTCACAGGCCGTGCGCCTGGCGAACTCTACACCCTACATCCAGAATATCCCAAAAGCAGGGTCTATTAATATACGTGTCCACAATCACAACCAACTACCAAGGTTCCTTCCTCCCCTCGCGTGTGATCTTGAAGAGGCAAAAGGCAAAAAGCCGATGCCCGCCAAGGACATCTTTTACATGACATTCTGGACAAACCGTTTCCCCTCCCGCCCACTTGTCGCGCACTTTCCTCACCAGAGGCATCAGTACTATGCGACAACATCACATTTCAATCATTGAGTTTCCAAAGGAAACGATGTTCTACTTTGTAGCTTCCGCCGACATTCCACAACCGACTACCACACGAAGGCAGTTGTAAACCCGCGTCATGACGGTTCCATTTCATCCGTTCAGTTAGTTGTGTTCACTGCGTCAAGGCCAGGGTGACTAGGGTTTGTCAGGCAGAATGATGAACGTTGCGTTAGATGTCGGCCTAGTGAAAAGCTTCTGGCTGTTTATTTATCAAAAACTGTTTTTCTACGAAACAGCTTCTTATGCTGTGCTACGACATACATTGTAGTATCTGTTTACTACGTTATGTTCACACCTGGTTTGATCCTTACCCCATCTTAGTTTTGTGGGCTTACTTTGTACTAAACAAGATCCAGTGGAAGTGCTGTTTGAACATCAATTTGTAATTTGTAAAACTTTAAAAAATAGTATATGATTTACAAACATTACTTTACTATAAAAGTGACAATCTTAATTATACGTCAACACTAGGAACAGTCAAGCCTATTGAAATATTCATAATGAAACGCCTTTCGAATCAACCAACCGAAACAATTCCATAATAAAACCAATTTTCATTAACCCAAGACATTCCCATCATAAACAATGCATTACTTATCGATTCTAAGAACGGCCGAAAACCGAGCGAGAAGACGCTACACGAAACAAGCTGCTAACATTTTCGTTCACATCCTTCGAGCGGGCCAAAGCCAACGATCGCTAATTGCCGGCGACTTGGTAAAGGCACTTTGGGAAGAGAAGAGCAGCAAAGAAAACATCAACCCGAATCCACCGCACGGTTAGTACACCATCCGGTAGCAAAGAAGAAAGCAAGTCACAGAACAGACAAGGAGGAATGGATGGAAAAGCTCGTTGTGTCGTTAACACGCAGCTTACGACCGGTTCCGAACGATGGACCTGAAAGTGTACCACCACTCTTCCTCCTAACATCGCTATCACCACACGCAGCAGCTGAAGTGTGGTCCGCTGAAGATGGTTGACAGAATCTTGTTCTACCTTTCCGGATACCTTGGCCAACCCAATTTGTTTCACTCAGCTCAGGAGGTTCGCTCTTTGTCAACAGCAGCATCACGGTACTTCGGAGTGGCCACCGCAACAGTGTCGCGTTCCACAGCTCCACCCTGGGTGATCGTGCAGCTTTGCCGGGCTTTGCTGATGTTGGCAAAGTAACAAAACCAAAACTCGTTACCTTACAACAGCGCCGGCTGCTGTCGTACTTATGCGCCCATTATGTTATGTTGTCTATTTGCGTCACGCGTTGATATCGCGCAAGGTCACCACAGCGTCAGAGCTCCGGTGACGAGTGGGTAATGGAAATTGAGCCATTGGTCCATCTGGACATTGCAAAAAAAAAGAACGGCAACATCGACCAAACATCCTGCTAAGTTAAACGTAGCTTCTATGCAAAAGGTTTAACTCTATAAGCAGTTCATTGCGAATTTTTGCGATGAATCTTTTGTAGAACCACATTCTTTTATATCATAAATTATAAATTCACAACGTACTTATTCAAGTGTTTCTTTAAGGAAAATTTTAAATGAAAAACACAAAACATTACGGACCTATAAACTTTGATCTGGATTCTGCCAAAAGATAATATAAATTATCATAAACGTATAAGATCGCTATAATTACAACTTTATTCCTTATGTTACCAACAATAACTACACATCAGCAAATCATTTTTGGAGCATCCTTGTCTCAGAAGTTTTTCACTTTTTAAAATATGGTGTTAGGAAAAATCATGTCCATTTTCCAACTTTAAAAGTATGGTGTCACATTAATTCAAGGTTTTTTGTGAAATTCATTGCAGTATTAGACAATTGCATATGTATCTAGACACTTTACAATGACTTACTTTGTAGTTTTCAATGTGTAGAATAATAGTTGAATAATTTGTATATTGTTGTTTAACGTACATGTTAAAAGGAAAAATTATAAAACGAGGAAGTTTAGGTCTAAAAATAAAACCTTTTTCTTATTTTTCTAGGATTTAGTTTTTAAACTGTGCCACGAAGATATTCGCAGGTACGACCCTATGCGCTTTACAATTATATGTTTTGGTACAACCGTATTGAAGTTTGCACCTCGTTCCCCGAACTGGTTGCAAAGCTCCAGTAGATTTGCACGACTCTCCTAGCTGTCTGAAACATTCCCCTATATGATTGCAAAGTTTTCTCAACCGATTGAAAATATCCCCTATGCTTTTGAAATATTATCTCTACCTATTGTAACATTCCATTATATGGATCGAAATAAACCATGCTCGTAAGTTGAGGTACTTTTTCAGATAATGAATAATGATTTGCAATTTCTATCAAGAGAATGATGGAATGAGAACACCATCATATCCATACCAAACAATGGCATTTATGAATAACACTTGCGAGGCATTGTGTCAGAGAAAAAATTTAAAACAAATCAAAACGAAATACAAACATGAAAAAAGTTAAGAAATGTTAATCTACACGGGAATCGAGACGATAAAAGCACGCAAAAAGGGTGACATTATTATACGCTGAATTCGCAGTAACACTTATAAATCTAATTGCTACCTTTTGCGGCATTAGCATTAGCCACACATAACCGCATACGACGAGACCCATGGTCTCATGGCTCGCGGCATCGTCGTTATGGGAAGCGAAAATGCGCCGCCGTTCCGGATGGCCGATGGAAAACAATGAATGCCATAAATTTTCCCACACTCAGCCGCTTACATATCAATTGTCATGAAATGCCACAAGTGAAATCCATAGCTCACGGGTGGCGGGAAAAACTGTACGACGAGCAGGCCTCGGCCCATCTCTCGCTCGTTCGGCGGATGGGCAAATGCAGCTGCCAGAAGCACTATGCCGTTGCACTACATCCGGTGTATGCGATGGGCTGCATTGTGCCGGGGCCGCGTGATCGAATGGCGTCGGCCTAGGCTAGGCTTGCGTCGTCTTGCGCTGGGCGGTGTGAAATGGAAAATTATTACATCCCAATGTACCGCCTATCCACCCCAGAGGGGCCCTACACAAACACACACACACACATACAGTGCATAGTTGTGAAGAAGGACGATTGCCAACCTGTCAGTTTCAGAGCAGGCAGTAGGAAAAATGGCTAAGATTTCAATTCGACTCCGTGGCACCTGTTGCCCCAGCTGACTGCGAATAGGCCATCGATTTTGTACAAAATAAAGACATTTAATGTCAAGTTTAGTTTAGCTTGATCGTTCTATATAAATAAAAAACGTACTGTGAACTAAAATGAAATTCTAAACGCCCCACACCATCGAAGCCACTTTATTGCCGAGGGAAAAAATATTCATCCTATGGAAGGCTTCATAATGTTTACTGAGCTTTTTCTTCCGTGTTGGCATAGTCCCTCTCCCGGTCACGCTGCGGGACAGGCAGAATGTGAACTCTATTCCTAGAGCACCAATGAAGGACCTCACTGCACTGCAAGCTGAACAAGATGGACAACATTTTTGGATTGCCCTGTGCGTTTTACCAAATGCAGATCCTTGGAGCGTCGGTCCATCGGTCGAAGGACGCATACAAACAGCTGGCCGTCGCTCTCGAAATCCGTCCGCCCATCCATCGCTCACTCACTTGTCAAACGTAACTCACGGATGGTTCCTCGGTTCGTATTAATCGATATCACTAGAAATAGGGCAGAGGCCCGCAAGACGGGCGAACGGATCGGCATACAACCAATTGGGGGATGTTGTCGTTGGTGGGGGGCCGTAAACGGTGGGGTAGTATGGAGTGTGACCCGACCAAGGCTACCACGGTGCCGGTAGCAGCGCCATCTACTAAATAGGCCAGTAGTAAATGGTGAAGCTTTCCACCAAATCCTTTGCCTAATGATACGCTGGTGTTCGCCGCAAAACCAGGCACTCGCTTGAAGGCAGGCATGAGATGAGGACATTAATTAATAAGGACCAGAGGCTATATCCTAGTATCCATTCGAATCGCACATTAGCATTCTAGCGAAATAGCCAAGAGTCATTCACATAAAAGCGTGCCCAAGAGATGAGTTATGCAAAAAATGAAGAATAAAAATATTAAACGACATCTTACACATGCCATATACAGTAAGTAATAAAAAGTTAATTTCTTCATACATATTCCCTGTCAAAGTTTCAATGAAGTTGTTCCACGTGCGGGAGAGTACTCAATTATGTCACCCCTCTAGCAGTCGGTTTAACAAGCTCAAGAGAAGAATTAATTATACCTACAATGTTAGAACTAGCACCGACAAAAAAGTATTTACTAAGAGCCGTAACCGAATGTCGGCGGCGGTCTTCGACCGCACGCGCTGAAGGCAAGGATGGTGATTCAACTGACGCTGGCTGGCGTCAGAGAGCCGGCCCAAACATCTTATCGTAGCCGCGCTAGAAGACGGCGCACATACGACTGTAAAGTATTACCAATTAATTTATGAACCATAAAATTTCCGCCATTGACTTTGATTTGCTTCATCAGGTTCTGCGCAACGGAGTTCAATGCTTCACACGGCAGCGCCCCAGTGCTCCTAGGCGTGTGTGGCAATCCAATCCACACATCGGCCATCATCATTTGGAAACCATCTCGAGACGGAGGGGACCCAGCCCCGCTTTCCGTGGAAACCGTTTTCGCTTACGGAAACCTATTAAAAAAAATTGCCGGCACTACGCGGAAGGGCAGGTAATTTATAATCGAATATTTGGCCATAAATCATCGCTACCGATCGCTTGACCGATGATGTGGGTGCTGTTGGTGGTGATTGGAGCGGCTGAAAGGGGTCAAGGATCATGCGGTCGGCTTGGCAAGGCGGAACCGAACCGAAGCTTCCTTCAGCGAGAGTCTTGAACCATTGCCAAGGCCACGCGAGTAAGTGAAGCTGTGCCTTTGTGTTTTCGGTTAGCAACAGTCGAATAAGTACAAATTACTAGAGCTATGATGTAGAATTTATGTTCAGGACCTGGGGCGACAAATAAATTGATTAACTATTACAATCAGAACGATGTCCGCGAAATAACGCAAAATGAAAGAATCACAGTATAGAACAACTGACAATGTAGTAGTCTATTTCTACTTCCCAATTATGCTTTCAGAACGGAATTGACCTCCAAATGAATTGCTATTCTAATGGTAGAATTTAATTTAGATTTAAATGTTTCTTCCGCTGCTGCTCCGTTTGCCGGCATTCAGGGGAGCGAGCGATAGGGAACCACCATAGGCCGTGGACTATATCTTACATTCATCATACGCCGGTTCTTAGCTTCACAACGACACTGAAGCAGCCAATGAAAAGACTTTATTTAACATCAGCTCCGTTTATCAGCCTTATCGCAAGCACTCCGAAACGGAGCACGTGCGACTCGCGAGACTGACTGTGTGCGAGCAGCTTGAATGAGTCAAAATAAATAGCAAAAAATATCAATGAATAAGAGATTTAGTCATTTATTATGGAATGACTTGAAACACAAAGTAACTTACATAACAAAATTTATCGTCATTCGCACCGGACGTGTGACAAATTTATTGAGAACTTTAGAATCACACTTGGTAAGTATGTAAATTTGTATATCTGCCAAGTGGCGTGTACGTTTTATAAGTAAGTGACAATGAAGAAACGTATACTTAAACGACGTTTCATAAAAGAAATCGTCTAAATAGAACACATGACTTAAGGCGACAATCGAAGGATTAAGACTGTGTGGGTGGGACAGAATCCAACGCCGGACGTAGAGTAGGTCGAGCCATTGTACCAACCGTATATCTGAGTTTGAACCCTTCCGAAAAAGAACAAACAAATCGGAGCAATTAAAACTGTCTCTGGCCTTATCTACAAGTTTTTAAACTCAATGCCACGTAAATGTAAAAGTATAGCAATAAAGCAAAATTTTGATACATCTTCACATGTGTCAACAATTCGAGTTTAAACCTCATTTAAATTCTCAAAACTGACCCAAAACAAATTGCAAATTTGCAGAGAATGCTAATCGAAAACGGTAACACGACCAAAAACAGGATCACATTAAAGAGCCAGATGAATAGAAAAAGCCAATAATAAATAACGGTATTGGTAAACGGTAACATTACCAAAAATAGGATCACATTAAAGGGTCAGATGAATAGAAAAAGCTAATAATAAATAATACAAGGAATTAAATGGCAAAAAGTGCATATAAATTTGCAAAGGTTTTTTGTACTGTTTTAGGCTAAAAATCAACATCTCACCGTCAAACGAACCCTTGTTGTTAGTATGCAACAAACAAATTGATTCAACTCAAATTTGAATTTTTCGAAATAAGCCGAAATAAAGATTGATTTTGCAAACCAAAATCGTTTCTTTCGGAGATTTTTATGAACAGTTGGTTGACTTGTTTTCCTTTGATCCATACTCATATTCAAGAGAGTGTAGAATGGTTTTTCCGTTGCCTCTTGACAGAATGTCATTTAACTAAACAACTTAATTTCCCTGGACATGTGAAAAGCGAAAGGTTAAAGGTCTCATTCAGCCTTCACAGTACGGTCTACCATCAAACTGAATATTCAAAAGCAAGTTCCCATAACCTGTTCGTGGAATAAACATAGGATGGATGAAAGAAATGGCCACAGTTATTGGTTTTCTCTTTGACAACTGCTCACAATATCCAATATTCCACTGTTTAGAAGTTTGATGTAAAGAGTTCAGAAGATGAAACAGATGGCGAGAGATGGAGTCTCTCGTTCTAGGACTTTGTGTGAATTTACGAACAACTGTCGTGGTTTCTCACGTGTATTGCAATTCAAATTGTGCTGCACGCCAACCGAAACTATGTTTAAGATGTTATTTATAACTTTAACGTAAAACGAATGAAAGGCCACAGGAAACTCAAATATCTTACAACATGCTTCGCTAAGGAGTGGGACGCCAAAAAAAAAACAAGCCCAAATATTGAGCCTCAGGTTGGTAACACACGGAGCATGGTGGAAGAACGTCCGTTGGTCCGGGTAAAAAACTAATTGCTTTTCCGCCGTTTTGGCTTGCGGCCCACACAGTGCGACATCGAAAGTTTCGCACCTAATACTTTTTTGCGGCCGGTCCGTGTCGTCCATGTTTCTGGCTTCCAACAAAACCCACACGGCCCGTCGCCGCACCGCCAACGGAAAGGCGATGTTAGTTAAAACTGATGCATAACACGAAGTCACCCGGATGGGAAGGTGAAGGAGAGGGACGGATTTGTTTACAACCATGGCGTACACGTGTGCCACCGTCCCTCTGCGGTGCCTCTTCACCGAGGGATGAAGTTTGGCACGAGCGCGCCACCAGGCGTCTCCATTGCGAGCGGCGACAGGTTCACATTTCGCTTGGCTTGCACCAGAGCAGTCAGTCGAGTTCGGACTCGAACTTTGCCCAATATCGGTCGATGGGTGGCGGAACGGCGGAACAGCCGAAAGCTGCCTTCTCGCTGTCCGTTCGGATTTCACACATCATTTAGCCAAATATTTGCAACGATCACAAATTAATAACGACCGCCAGCAGCAGTCCCGTTTCCGTACGCAAGCGACGAAAAATCGCACCGAATTACCTGCCATTGGATAGCGGAAATGTTTGCTTTCCCTATCACTCTTACTGACAACATTTGCGGTGCTCATATAGTCAGCCGTGGCGAATTGGATGCTTAAAAGTTACAATCAAGTAACGCATTACTAGTGTAAGTAACAATGAGTAATAAAATATCAAAGCACTTTCTTCGTATAGACTAGAGGTTTTAAATTAAAACGCTTGCTAAGCGGCATAAAAATAATGAAAAATATAAAATTTGTAAAGCGCTGGCTAGCTTCACTATGCTGTAAACTTCTGAAAATTAGTTTTGATATATTCCTTCTATTTTATCTATATTTATAAATAATAATAATAATAATAATAATAAATTTCTGACAAAAAACGTGACAGGCGCAAAAGACCCAAAATACACGCGCAAATAGTAGTTTTCAGTGTTGATTTGAATATTTATCTGTAAAAAAACAACATAGAGATAGTGTGTTCACCGAAATCTTTTCAACAATTATTGTACATCATTACAAACAACTATTTTCCACCCGCCGGCATTCTATACCAGGTGCGCAAATGTTTGCAAATCTATTTTTCAATCGCCGACTGAAAAACACATTTGCGCACATTTTCCTTTACTCAAACGACCATCGTTTTGATATTGACAGTTGACTGACCAACTGACAACATTTTAGCGTTTGCAAAGGATGCTTTGCGCCTCGTGTAAACCAAGCATCACAAATGCTTCAAGTTTTATTGTTTGGAGACTCAATAGTCTTTCATAATATTACTATTTTCTCAGAACAGGATAAAGAATTCTCAAAAAGGATTTCCCAGATCAATTAAATTCGCCATCACTGCATAGTGTAGTGCTCACACATTTTTCATGTCAAACACCATCGGCTACGATCGTAATGTTCTTATTTCATTGGCCATCTAACTAGCGACTAGTTTCTTCATCGCTGCATTGAAATTAAAATTTCTGGCAATAATTGCAATGATGGCGTCTTTCAAGCTTGGGATGCAGCCAACCGATTAATTCGAAGTGTTTTGATATCTTTGAAACATCGGTGTAAAAACGTTGACGGGTGAAAAAGGGAAGTGGATTTGTTTAATCATATTTACAAGGATTTTTGGGGTTCATCTGGGCGACATTCAATGAATTCCAAAACTGGGCGACAGCACCCATTTCCGAACGAATTAAAACAAAAACGGTCACAAAAAGTTGAAGGTCACAGTTTATTGGCATCCTAAAATTTAATGCACAATTATCCTTACTAGCGTAGAATGGAGCAGAAAATTGCCGATATAATTACGGTCACTAACTGCCAGATGTGTTCGGAATTATCAACCAAAAACCGAGATCATTTGATGCTCATAAAATGTACGGAACGTGAAGAATTTTTAGAACGATAGAAAAACGTTCAATCGATTTTCTGCTTTAGCTTCAGTTCGTACAATATTTCTTTACGATACAATAAAATACTAAAACTGTGCTATGCAGGAAGAGGATGGAGAATCTTCCCTGGATAATAATTGGATATTGATTATGAAATAGCCGATCAGATAAAAGTTGTAAAAAAGATCAAAATGGGTTTAAAATGATATAAACAAATAAACAAAGGAAATAAGCAACCATAATGTACGCAACAAGTGCTGAATGCAATAAAGGGTACACGACGAATTTTTGCAGTAAATTTAAATAAATTATTTCTCATCTTTGCATATATATAGAATACATATACAGAAAAATTTGACGCCACTTTAATGCTATTGCTTTAAATACCAGAAACTGCAAAAATTCGTCACGCACCCTGTATGAACGAGAAAGTAAGTAAAAATTTACTTCCCGTGAATTTGATCCCTCAAAAGAATCCATCAAGTAACACGCACAATCATTCCCACTAAACACTATCGGTTTGTCTTACAAGCTTGGACTCAGGCGTTTAAAAAAGGAAAACGAGGTGTTGAAAGCTTGGTAAAATTGTGACTTGCAAACGAGTTCTGCTTGGCCATAACCATGATAGGTCTGGAACCAACTTAGTTTTATTGATATGGCCAGATTTACAAAGATGAATCCTTGCCAAAATAGTCGAAACTCAGCCGTGTTACGTTTCAGCCTCTCCTACTTTCTTTCTTTCTCTCTCTCTCTCGCTTTTACGGTTAGCAGACGGTATCCTTGAAACTGTCTATAGCCTGTGAAAAATCGCTCATACCCACACCGTTTCGATTGCTTTCCCCTCATTAATGGCCTTCGTAGGGAAATTGGCAGTTCTTGGGCAATGACGTAAATACCATTACGTCATCCTGCTGGCCGAAACCGTCCTTCAGCACAAGGTTTCGTTGTCACCGTTATCACTGGCATGGTTGGGAAAGCTTTAAGCTTTTTGGCTTCCCACGCCGTCCTGTAACCGCAAACGACATGATTAAGCTAATTGTGTATGTTATTTTTACGGTGTCCAAAAGATTCCACCGTATACAAAGCATACGACTGTACGGATGGTTTTTGAGTAAATCAAAGGAGGCTTAAGGGGAAGATAAATTGTTCCGTTGTCTGTTCAATCCCAATAGTTTTTGGGCTCAACCATCGATTGTATAATGTTCCGCTAGATTGTGAAACTGTGTCCCCGGGCAAACAGAACATAACTGGATTGAAACCAATCTCTCACCAAACAACACGTACCAAAGTTGTTGTGGACTGGCAAAACATATCCCGAAAGGTGCAAAACGTGGATGATGAACAGCAACAAAAAAAACTGTAGAAAGTTTTGTTTCCGTCCCGACGGCACACACGTTCACGAAGCAGCGCCATAAACAGCAGCCAGGCAAGCGGAACCGAATAATTCCCTTCCAGCTTTAGCAAGCAAAACGCACTGCCTTGTTACGACAGCTGTTGTCAAAAATTTCAAGGTTTCTCCATTCTCTCCGAAGCAGTCCCGGGCACCTATTATGCGCCTGCTATCCTTTTTTTGTGTCTTCTGTGTGTTCTATGATTTTTTTCCGGTCTTCCCCTCGTCATGCACACGTTGTTCGCAGTTTGGTCGAAACAAGCGAACCGGCAAACTGGACAGTGGATGTGCAAAGCATTGGGTAGTTCGGGCGATCCGCCAACGTAGCATTGGCCTGACTTGGCCAAAGTACATGCTGCGCTTTTTTCAGCTATACACGAACGCACGTTTTGCTAATTAATGCTCCCGGTGCCCTGGGGTTCATCGGGGATTATGCATTCGATTCGGTGTGCGTACTTTCGTGTACGTAATCAGAGCAACGAAATCGTTGTCCAGAATGGATTAAACAAGTACGCTACGTATCGATTCGGTAGATGGTTCGATAATGCTTTATGCATGATGCAAATCATGCATTGGGATTGAATTCGTGGTTGTTAATCACGCAAACCACATTGATGTAGATAGATATTAAAAGATAATCCTTGTGGGAAAACCCCAAGCGGATCAATACAATTGTTGCAAAAGAAGAATGTGGAAAATGATAAAATGTCACTTTTTCCATGCGTCTAACCTCAACTCTAACCTCTACGTCACGGCCGAGGAGGGATGCCGGGTTGCATCGATGTTTTTGCTTTGCACAACACCCACGAACCATTAAATTGGAACAGTTTCTCTTGAACTAACCTTTTTTTTCTCCGCCGAAATATTTTCAACCACAACGGGGCAACGTTTTCAGTGCCGGGGATGATTTTCGCAGCAAACTCACTCGACTTTCGCCTCGCGGAACAAGCGCGCACACGCGGAACACACGGTCACCGTCAAACTGCATGCACGAGATCCACGCGGTATGCTGTTTTCCTCGCTGACTATGATGTCTTGTGCAGTTTGTGGGATGCTGCTTGTTTTCCTGCCGCGATGCAAGGATACAGTCGATTTTTGCCGGAGGTGGAAACAATTGGGCACACCAACGATCACGCACCCTGGTAATGGTGGTAGGGGGTGTGGGAGGAGCAAGAGAAGGCCGAGGTCCGGGATTTTTGCGTATCGATTACCCTCCGCGCTTAGCGGTCACCGGTACGAGCAGTTAGCACTGGTTGATGCGAGTGCGGAGAAAGTGTATTAACGGCACACAGTCAATTCCTGCAACCGGGACGAAAAAGCACACCTGGAAGCTACCGTTGGACGGTATTTGCCACCAATGTCGAAGGTAAAAGAAAACACCCGTCAGACCGCGGAGCCTAAACAACACAAAATGTGTGACGGCAATCGGGAAAATGGATCGCATAAAAAGCAGTGGCATAAACCAAGGTACGATGTAGGTAAAGGTTGTGCAAGATGGAGCATTGTGACAACTGATGAAGCGCACAGCATATTCTCCAAAACATGATTATCCGTGAAGGAAATATTTTAAACTAATCCGTGTGTTGTATCGCTTGCCCATGAAAGGAGCTTTTCAACACAAATTTCTGCTAGCTAAGTATCCAGGAATGTTGATTTGAAATGTAAAAAATTACCCTCCGAGCGTTTGTCGATTTCCGCCTCACTTCAACGACTGTCAAAACTGGTTTGTCGACTTTTTGCATTGCTTATGTCACCATGATTTTTACTACACTACCTTTTATTGTGTTATAGACACCTTGGACTGATTTGTCAGTATAATTTATCACTAGCTTGTTGTGGTAGCTGCGCCCTGTAGAGTCTTAAAGTGCTTATTTTTACAAAGTTAGTGTAAAAAAGCACCCGGTCCACCAGGGCAAAATGGGCGACAGGGACAAGACAATGTATGGCACCAACCTCTCGCTGGAGTCGATGAAGGTGATTGCGGAGAGCATCGGGGTCGGCAGCCTTCCGGACGACGCCGCGAAAGAGTTGGCGGACGACGTGTCGTTCAAGCTGAAGCAGATCGTACAGGATGCCGCCAAGTTTATGCACCACTCGAAGCGCATGAAACTATCCATCGCCGATATCGACCACTCGCTGAAAGTGCGTAACATCGAGCCGCAGTACGGTTTCGTGAATCCCGACTTTATCCCATTCCGCTTTGCTTCCGGCGGTGGCCGTGAGCTGCATTTCGTCGAGGAAAAGGAAATCGATCTGGTCGATATGACGCAAGGGCAGCCGCCAAAGATCCCGCTCGATACGACCATGCGAGCGCATTGGCTGGCGGTCGATGGTGTGCAGCCGACCGTGCCCGAAAATCCACCCCCGTTGTCGAAGGACGTGCAGGCATTGGACTCGGTCAATCCGGCGCACAAGCTGGACAAAACACACCTGAAGGATACTACCGGTAAACCGACCATTAATAAGCACAAATTGAAAAACTCCGAAACGGTACAAATCAAACAGCTGGCGCAGCATGAACTGTCCGTCGAGCAGCAATTGTACTACAAGGAGATTACGGAAGCGTGCGTGGGCTCCGATGAGGCACGTCGCGCTGAAGCTCTCACATCACTGTCCAGCGATCCGGGTCTGCATGAAATGCTTCCTCGAATGTGCACTTTCATAGCGGAGGGAGTGAAAGTAAACGTTGTGCAAAACAACCTTGCGTTGTTGATCTATCTTATGCGAATGGTCCGCGCACTCTTGGACAATCCCGCGCTCTATCTGGAAAAATACGTAAGTTGCGCTGCTTTCCAAACGAACGCAGTTGTGGCATGCCTACTGAGATTGGATTGGTTGTATTTTTCAGCTACACGAATTGATTCCTTGCGTTTCAACCTGCATCGTTTCGCGCCAACTTTGCATGCGCCCGGAGCTGGACAACCACTGGGCACTGCGTGATTTTGCCGCTCGACTGATGGCACAAATTTGCAAAACCTTCAACACCTCTACCAATAATCTGCAGACGCGTGTTACGCGCCTGTTCAGTGCAGCCTTGACGAACGACAAAACCCCACTTTCGTCAATGTACGGTGCCCTCGAAGGCCTTTCTGAGCTGGGTACGGAAGTGATCAAGGTGTTTATCATTCCAAGATTAAAATTCATCTCCGAGCGCGTGGAACCACTGCTGCAAGGCACGACGAGCACCATCAGCAACACGGATAAGATTGCCGCCGGACACATTCGGGCGATGCTGCAAAAAGCCGTCCCGTCCATACTGAAAACGCTACGAAATCCGCCCGATTTGGTGGAAGAGTACAAGCGGGACTACGGTTGCTTAGGGCAAACACTTCACCAGGGCGTAGTAAAGGCTCGTTCCGCTTCCCCATCATCCGGTGCGTCTGGCAGTAGTGGTTCCACAGGAGGCAGTGGTGGAGCATCTACCTCCAGTTCCGGCGGGCCGAACACGATTACCGTGCCATCGAATGTAGGTGGTGGAAACACGGTCGTTCTAACGGCGCCACCTTCACGTCCACAAACTCCTCAAATATCATCGGCAGCGGCCGCAAAAACGATAACCGCCACGGCCTCGATACAACGACAGATGTCCCACGGTGGAACTTCGTCGCAGTCGCAACAGAAGTTTGTCATCGTACCGCAACGTACGCAAACACCTTCCCCCTCCCAAGGTAAGCCAGTTAAAATAATTGGAAAAGGTGAAACGGAATGATTTGCCCAACCAAATGCATGAACCACATTGGCGTAAATAAACAAATTGTCACTCTCAACCATTCCTATCCCTTCTACCGCAACAACATCTTCCCTCCCCCGACGCCGTTTACTGAAATGTAGACGATTTTGTAGGTCCAATCATACAACGATCTCCGGGCGCATCCGTTTCGTCCATCAAAATCGAACCAAACCTCATCTCGGGAAGCACCGTAACAACGGTCGGTGCTACCGCCGGACTGGGTCAAAAGGTGCTAGTCGTGAACCAGCCGCACTCTGGACCGGCAGCAAATCTGATCCCCAAAACGGCATTCCTGGGCACCGGCGGTAGCGATAGCAGTGGCGATCCAACGCAAGCCCCACCGGAACTGGACGATCTTTCGCACTTAGCGTAAGGCTTGCCGGGCGGAATGCAGACAAATCGTGGGAAAGATAAATATATTTTTAAATGAAATAGTAGATTTCAAAGATGTGCAAACATAATGTCCAGCATTCCGTGCATTAGAGCAAAGAAAGAACAACATCCAATGTCCTGTCGTATTAGTACATAAATTTCTCTAATATATTTAGCATCTAAAGCACATGGTACATCTTGCCTTGACTAAACTGACTGTTTCATAAAAATTGTTACTTGTTCCGCTCGTGGTTGTCTTTTGTGTTATTGAGGTTTTATACTTTCCGTTCCGTGCACTGTCTGTCTGTGTTTGTGTAAATGTGTTGTATCATATGTTCTTGATCCATTCATTGCTCGAGGATATGAAGCCAAGGCCTACTTGTTGATCATTCATGGTTAAGCATCCTGTGTGTGTGTTTTTTTAAAGACTTTTTGTTTTTGCTTTGTTGCTTAGCGTTATATAGAAGATAGTGGATTGAAAGAGGGTTCTGATATCGTATGAAGATAATTCTAAGGTAAATGTTTTTAAAAATGAAAGCGAAGGATGGATTTTTTTTTCAAGCGAGACTTGTTTTCAAGAATAGTGTGAAAGGGCTTCCAATCGGAGAATGTGGCCAAGGTGCCGATAGATAGGTAAAAGTAGTCTGGAATTCGTTTTTTAAGTGAATGCTCTCGATATCGTAAAGATGCGTATGTTGGACGCACTGCTGTCCCAGTGAAAGTGGCGAGATGGTGAAACCGTTTCCTCATTGATTCGAAACTTGGCAGTAACTGAAAGGAAGAGACAGTGGTATTCGGCGTTAAATTAGGGAACATATTTGAATGTTACATTTTTTCGGGCGAACTTACTCAACAGCTGCAGAAATTCGTTCAATGTGTCCTGATTGCGCTCGGTGCAGGCGAGCACAAACTTGCACCGGTTGTTGGACAGACAGAATATGTAGTTCAGTGTCGAGAGCAGTGCTGGGAAGAGTGTATGATCGTACACGATGTCCGCCGCCACGATCACATCCGGTTCGATCAGCTGACTGAGATTTGAAGCGCTCACGTACTGCCAATCGAGGTCCATAACACCGATCAGCGTATTGCCACTGTCCAGCAGTAAACTGACCAGCGGATTATCGCAATCTACGTGCGCCGCGTTTGGGAAATTAAGCCTCACATTATCCTTCAAAGCGCTTAGCACCGATCCGTGACAGTCGGACATGACCACGATCGATGGTTCGTAGCACTTTGCGAGATAAATGCCGGCCAGCCCTACACCCGAACCGAGCTCCAGTATGTTGCGCCCCTGGAAATCGTCTCGATTGTTGGATATGTGTTCGCAGAGCGCTTTAGCGGCCTGCCAGCTACAGAGCCCCGTCGTTCCGTCCGACACAAACGCCCCGGATTCCTTTAGGGAAATTACACCCTGACCATGCGGGAGCTCGTAGTGTTTGTAGCTCAACCCAATGGACGGATCGTCCAGAGGGAGTTCCGCACCGGACGCAAGCATTCCACAGTAGTTCTCGTAAAGTCGGTCGTGCTGCTCAACATTCATCTTCGAAAGCTGCTCAATAACGAACTTCAGGAAGGCGGCCTGATATGCAACACTGACTGGGTAGCGTTTCACTAGTGGATGGTCGACGGTAGCGTCCAGCAATCGTGCCTGTTCGTCCCACGTTAGAGTTTCGCTCAGCAATCCCTACCGATGTGTCCACCACAATCAATCACGCAACGATGCAAGAATAAACGAAAGAAATAATAAAATAAAAAGAAACTGCGTCCAGCATTCGGTGCACCGATTGTCCTCGTTCACTACTCACATGCCACCGGATCGATCGAACCGGAGTGCAGCAGAGAAATTGTTTGCTCACGATCTTTAACGGACTGTCGACTGCCGCAGTCGCAGTTGCTGTGGCTTCTTTTGCTACACCTACTACAAGCGTCTCGTTCGTTTTCATTATTCTATTTTCTTCTCAGCAGGCATCGGTTTCTCCTCGCGACACACACCACTTGGTCTATCGTTTTGATGGCTTGTTGGTGGATGCCTCTCGTTGATATTATGTTCATACTGCATACCGATAAAAACAAACAAACAAAAAATACAAATAAATCCACAAGCAAGGGATTATCGATCAGAATGGCAGGCACTCCTAGCTCTTTGGACGACTTTCCTGGTGGTCTCTACAGGCGGTCGAGTATGCACCTGACCAACGAACTGGCGGGCGTGTTCCGTAGCCGGTGGCCTCCTTGTTGTGAATTTTCCTGCGACAAAACGGTAAATATCACATGGTTTTTTTTACTTGCCTTGCCATGTTTGTAAATAGTCGAATAATCCGCCTTTCGTCTCCGCCGTATCGTTTGATGGGTTGGTATGCCAGTAGATTGCCCGATGTGGTATTTTCACGATGACAGAATTAATTTTAATTAATGCTCCCACACGAACGATCTACTTCACCTATCCTTTTCCTGTGGGCCCTTGTGAAATGTGTTTTTTTTTTTTCGTTTATGAGCTCCAACCAACCCATCACGAGACGGCTATGCGATGGTTTATTATTTCCCCGTTTGACATCGGTGCCAATTCATCTTCCGTGTCGTGTGGTAAATTGAGTTTTGCTTACCACTCCTTACTGGCGCACTTGGCGACCGTCGTCTTTGTCCTCGACGGTATACTAGAACGTTTTGCTGCACTTATGCGCACACCAACTCCCATCAATACGTGCGCCGCCTACCGTTTCTTTCCTTCGTTCTCGTGGAATACAAGCGATATCCCTAGTAGGATATCCTTTGTACGAAGCACGTAGCGCGCGCGCCGAACTTTTGAGGCCAATTTTTCTACTCCGCCTCCCGGCGTGTTATCTAGATGGAACGGGATCCGCGATTGCAGGTGGTTGTGTCACTATCATGTCCAAAACAAAAACAATAGCACGCTGTCACGACGAGAAATTGTTTACTTTTTTTATATGACCGTTACATATGATAACAAATGTTTTCATAACTTGAGAAGTGCATTATTGTTAAGATAAGAGAAGGAAAATCGCTTCTAATAATGCATTTTTAAAACAGAAAAGGGAGGAAAAGAATAACATTGTATACTTTGCACGTAACGTATCGTAACGCTTCTTGCAGGGCTGCTTTTGTAACTTAGAATAGACATGACATGAATAGTACGCATGCGGAAGAGTCTTTGTTGCACAGAATTATCAGTCTTTAAAAGACCTTTCATTTAATAGGTCTGGCGCGAAAATTGGCCAAGCCACTAAAAAGTTATTGAAAAATTAGTTAATTTAGCCATTATTTACAGTTGTGACCAAGGTTTTTGAAGCTTGTTGCATCCACAACCGTGGCGCGCAGCTTCGTTTGTAGTGGTGGGTAAACTAAATCCCCAAATCCGAATCCCAATCCAAGAAACAGTCGGAACAGTTCAAGCAGCGGATAGTGTTCCTTTGGAACTGTGGTCTTTGTGTACAAAATTTTGAAACGCCTGGTACCAGCGTATTTGGGGGAACGGATAGTAGTTAGGACTCACACTCGTAATGCCGGTGAGCCAAGACTTCCCGGCTATCTGTCTGTAAACGCCCGAAATTCGTTGTTTTGCTAAGGAGTACAATGGTATAACAGGATGCCGAAAGAGATTAAACAAGCGTGAAATCTTAGGGAGTTCAAACGTGTTGAAATGACAGCTAAATGTGAATTATAACATAGTCTAATCTGAATCCCCAGAATCCGATACAGAATTCGGTAAAAATGGTCTGGTCCTGATGAAGTGGGTTTGGTTGGGTAGAACAACTCGGATAATGAACATTCTACTGCATTTCTTTGTAAAAAATAGGTTCCAGGAATTTTTCTACAGCAAAACTTGCAAATCGCGCAAAAAACTCAATCTATGTCCATTGGACATTCTACCCAGCGTTCAATTTGAGTAAACTTAAATCAATTACATTGTCTCTAGAACGACTCGTTATGTGATTAATTCGACTCAAATCATTGTGAGTCGATTCAAACAGTTTAGGATCAAGTCAGAATCGAATCAAATCTTAGAATCCGTCAAATGGGATCCAAATCTTTAGAATCTATCAGATGGGATTCGAATCTTTAGAATCCGTCAAATGGGATTCGAATCCTTAGAATCCGTCTAGGGATCGAATCTTCGAATCTTCCGAGTCCCGATTCAGCCAACACTACTTTGTACCGTAATTCCGTCAGTCAACGTCCGACAGTCACCGCGAACGGTGTGTGCGAATTTTTGTGCCACAAAAAGTAAATCGTGATTGAGTAGAAGTAAGTAGGTTCCGCCAAACATTGCCAATTTGGTGGTCTTCGGCTCGCGAAAACCCGTGTGAACATGGACAGCGCTTGTGCTTCACAGCCTCTATGCACTGGAAACTGAATTTCGCTGCGGTGCTTCGTTTGTTGTTTTCTTCTCCCACATCGTTGCATATTCGCATCGTCGTGGGCCTGGTTGCCTTTGATGTTGCTGCCGCGGGACAATCGAGTCCATTCGTCGCCGTGGACGTCGTTTCCGTCATGAAGCGTATAATTTTCTTCCTCGGTTAAATTACGGCGCCGTGCCAATTTCCGAGTCCTTTCTTTTTTGGGGTCGAATCATTATTGCCCAGGCGCTATCGAGCGATCGATCCGACGGTCGCTTTTCTCCTGACGTCTTCCGATTGCCGTTTTTCTGTACTCCTTTTTGGACGTGCAGTATAAATTTCTTCCCGCATTTGTTCTCTTACTTATTGATTTCATCGTTTCTCCTTGCGTTATCCTGTTTTGGTTGCAGCGTGAATATTTCTATAGCGTGTGGTTGTGATAATTTGAGCGTGCTTGTGCAGTGTTATCGCCAGCAGCCGTAGCAAGGTACCGGCTGGCAAAAGCTGTTTTTTGTGACACGCCATAAGAACCGTGTGCGGTAAGTATTTATCAACGTGCCCCCGCAGATTGATGATTCATCCTCGGATTCGTTGGAGGTCTGCTGCATTGAGACGTCACCTTTCTCTGGACTGGCCAACCCTTAATAGGCAGCGCGCAGTGCGCGTGATACTTTTTCCCAGTTCACGCAGGTTCAATCGCACTTAATTGACTTAACGTCGATCAAACCGGCTGAGTCGATGAGCGGCAGAAGAAAGCGAACGGAAAGAGTGACCGGACGAATGGCAATGGTTGGCAAATTTGGACCTATGATGATGCTGCCCTAGATGTCGATGCCGTGCTCCCTTGGGGTCACATGGATTCAATTAAGACACCGACACGCCTCCTTCAATCGCTCAGGAGTAAAGTGGAATAATCGTGTGACATTGTGCCTCCGGCATGGATAAAAACAATGTGCAATCAAGTCGATTGCGGGGAAGTGAGAGTATCCATTAACGGTGGAGAGTAAAATTGGCTCCTTCAATTGGGAAAGTTTTCCCATCTTCGGAAAGCAGTTCTACTTACGAAGTTGCTTTGAAAAAAAGGAAACATCTCGAGTGGTTCGGGACAACTGTTGTTGACCAGTGTTACCATAGCAACCAATCGTAACAACAGGTTTGCATCCGTGAATGCTATTTTGATTATTTGCTCAAATGGAAATTCATTTTCCCCAAGATACATTTTTCTTCTGACTCAAGTTAAGTGAGAGGAAATGTTCCTCAACTTCAGGTCGGTGATGTCTCCACGCTTCGCTGCGCACGTTGACCATTCAGGTGCCCTTATGGTGTGTCTCGCTTCAAACAGGTTTTACGTCGTATGCATGGGCCCCTAGCCCTTTACAGAAGTTTCAAACACTGACCTTCGTCCAATGTTCGTCGCTGCCCACACCTTGATGAGCTGGCATGGAACACTGGAAGCAAAAGCTCACTTGACTTCGCTTCCAGCAAGATTCAAGAGACGAATCTTCCCCGGGCATGACTAGTCGAAGCGGGGGATTTTTGATGAGATCGTTTCCAAGAATTTTCGGTTCATCCGATCAAATTTCGCTGTCTACAACACAAATGACTGCAATGGTAAATAATAAATCCAACATCATCGTTGCATCGGTGGACCAAAGGGTATTACCGGGGAACGGTCCTGCGGTGCATCTCATGGGCGTCATCGTTAATATGTTTTTCGATTAGTATGGGGATTTTACATCTTTTTTCCCAGTCCTAAAATATTCAGATAGGATATCGAAGGTGACTCCTTCATGGTCTTTTGGTAGATAGGGCAAGAAAAAAAAAACGAATCCCAAAAGAGAGCAGGTAAAGGTCAAACAATATTTGGCTGCGGAAATGAGATCCCGAAGGATACAGGAGAAATGGGATGATGGTACCGAAAAGGGTGTCAATGGAAATCTCATTTCCTCTTTCCACCTTTGCTTTGATCATTTGGTATCAGCGTGAGAACTAGGCTACGCATAAGTTCCACCTAACGGGCACACAGTTAGGGAAATCGGCTTCTGAACTCCAAAGACGCACGAAGTCAAGTAAACGAAATTCAATCCCATAAAATAGAACGACCGGATTAGGACCGGAGGCAGTTCATTAGATAAACAAACAAGATGATATGCCCGGTCGCTGGCTTTCTCTAGTGGTGGGTTTAAAAGAAGTCACATTGGATAGATCTCCCTTTCCGACATTCAACCTGGTTGCTCCATTTTTTTTTTTTTTAATAACAGTGACCACAGCTCTGATGTACGATTAACCTGCTGTTGGTCAGTTTTGTTTTTAAAGGGTTCGGTAACAGCGTTGGGATGTAACGTTGGTCGTTCCACGTGCTTACGAATACTTAACAAACGACCATCTGCGTGCTATCTGCGGTGTGAACGTGGTAAAAGGCCGACAAAGCTGAACCGAGGCGGGGTTCCATAATCAGTGGTACTTGAAATTATCATATCGTTAGCGAAAACGGGCAACGAACGGCGGATGCGACCACCGACACTCGCAAGTCAGTCAAACCCGCGACTATGGCCACTTGATATGTACTTCGCCCAAGCTGTTGACGACGAGAGATGATGAATTAAAAATAGTGCATGACAGAGACCGGTGGTCTGCGAGGGTAGTATGGGTTTTATTTACGCCGGCGCTGCTATTTCTCCATAAACAACAGTTCTCTACTTTGGTGTGCTGATAAAAATTCTCCAGACTGGCGACTTTTAGTCACTAGGGCTACGAGAAAATAGCTTCAATCCGGCAGACCTACTAACCGGGGGTTATCTTATTTCACACTATATTGTATGGCAAAGGGACATGGGAATATAGTTAGTAGCTGATAAGACACATGGCCATTTGTTGCGCTTGATTGATAATGGCAGAACAATTTTAATGTAGCCGCTGTAGATAAGATGATTTTTTAAAATGAGTAAACTTACTCTATAATTCCATATGAAAGTCTCAGATTTGCTTCTACCGTTTTCCTATCAATGTGTCTAGAGTTAGGTATGTTCCATTTAAAATGATCGGTTTATCACAGTTCGCTCTGATCCATTTAAAAGGATCAAAAATGTTATATAAAAGTTTGCACATCCTTCTACTCTATCGCCTCAAAATATTTGTGATTTAGATTATCTTTGATTGTTGTTTTCAAATGTTAAACGGGAGAACTTTCTCACTGGACGTTGAACTAACTAGCTTGTTCCAAACGATGCCAAACGATTGATACTTCGATCACCTGAAAAGATAAGTTGTTGGACGTTTTTGGAATCCGAATTAAAAGCTGGTAAATCCACTAGTTTTTAATTGCAATTGTTGTAACCATTTTTGTACAGTTAGCGTGCAAATTAATAAGTGAAATGGTGCAGTTGTTGAAAAGTTGTGCATTTTGAAGTTGATGCATTAGTTCGACTAAATGTGTTTACTAAATGTATTGAAATCACTAAAAGTTTTGTCAAATATCCAGTTATTTATTGTAATATTAAAAGCTTAATTTATTTCTTTTCTATTTACATTCATTTTTTTATGTTATTCTCTAAAACATACCAGATCTTCGATTTTACTGGTCGCGGTAGAGTTGCTTGGGTAAAAATCCTAGCACTGCTAGTGTTAATAACTTGAAAGATTTTTGTTATAATCAAAAATTGTTTACTTGGCATACAACAAGCTAGAAAAACGACATTTTTATGGTTCACCCAATCGTATTACTTTCCTACTTTTTTCACCGATACTGTAAAACTGTTCAGGAAGTTTATTCATTGCTACTGAACCGTGACAAGATTTTTCCATTTCATTCAACGATGCCAGCTATAATTGCGGGCTGTGCTGTTGTTGTGTGAAGGTTATTTAGCCTCGCCTATCGTGCGGTGGCCAGTATGGCGCTGCCCATCTAATGGGTTCAAAACGGAAACCTAATTTACTGCCCAATTTTCAGCCGAACAACCATCCACACCACAGTGCCAGAGGTTCTGCAGCACGACGTTCTACAATACTTGTTTCCCTATTCGCGGTTATGGAAAATTTCCGGCTTTAATTTCGGCGTTCGTTTGCCGGATACCTTTTTACCTATTGAGCTGCAAACAGAACAGCGATTTAGCGCTGGTTTGTTGTTGCGTTTTCGTTGGTGGAAAGTGAGACTCCTCGATCCCCACTGCTGGACGGTATCGATTGATGATTGTTTTGGCGGCCACAAAGCAGTGCGAGTCAGTTCCATGTGTTCTCGTTGCTGGTGATAATTGATATCGTTTGAAACGAGTTAGGGCCTAATGATAGAGTGCGTGTAATTAAGATCATTTACTCATCAAACAAATTGAATATGATAAATGGGGGAGTTCAACGGATTAGTCGAGACGTTCGGATGTAGATTGATTCCGAGTAGTTTTCACTTCTCGTCGATATAGATAATTGGTTTCGTTTATGTGATTGCTCAATTACTGTTTTTGGTTTCTGTTATTATTCAGACAACGGCTAGAAAAGCAGCAAAAATATAACAATTGAAATTTAGTTTGACATTGAGGCTCAGAAAATATTTACTGCTTTTTTTGCAAAAAATATAGTAATGATATTTTTATTGTTAATAAAAACCGGAAATGGAAAAAATGTACCTAAAATTGAACGACTTTTGTTGCATCCTCCATGGAGTAAAAAAAAGACTTTTAAAATGTAAATGGTATCTAACTCACTTTGTACTTTTTCGAAAAGTAATTAAAATTACTAAAATTCGGGATGTTTGAAGTATGGTGCACCATATTTTGACACCTGTTGAAAATTTAATTTATTTAATGTAGTTATTGGAAATCCAAAGTAAACATGTTATTTTGCAACTGGATTATTGACGAGATGAGATTCACGAGATATCGTGTGTCATCGTGAACAAATCAGATAAGAATTGAGATTTGTTGTGTTTTTTTAATTCACTAAAATTTTCTTAAAATTCAGTTAACATCAACCGGCACCCGGAACAATGCCGGATTGATGTGGCCAACCTAGTTCAAATTTAAGTCCAATAAGAAACATTTAAAATCACACTTGGAATAATGGATAGTTATCAGTCATCAAGGTAGTAATTGGTACGGCTAAGATCAGCCAAGTTACGTTGCTAGATTAACTAAACACGTGTCTTGTGTCTAAGCATGTCGAAAGTTTCAACAGCTTAGCAGATATCTTAAAAACTAATCAAATTGCCAGGCAATGATTTCTTACAACTGGATAGTAATCAGCCCTTCTAGAAAGTATCGTTGCCAAAAGCGCGTGGCTCGGTAATCTTGACCTCACCTCAAGAAAGTAATTTCGTAATTGCCGGTGCGGAAGAAACTAACAATCTCCTGTTACGGCATTATCGTTGGTTGCGCTTTTACTCTCCCGATCGGGCCGGGGCTTTCCTCAACGTTCGTGATCGTGCAATTCGACACATTTCGCATTCCGCGGAGAGCAGAAAAAAACGCAGTAAATCCCTGCCGGGCCACAATGCGATGACCATCCGAGACCTAACCGCGGGCCGAACGATTTGGTGGTGATTACAGCCGATAATAAATTGGCCAATCCGGCGCAGCGAAACGATCGACGTTATGCTGTTGCTGCTGCTGGCCTCCGTGAAGTTTGCTGCACCCCTGCGGAGGGATCGCAGGACCGCGAAAAACTAGATCCTCCCTGATTGCACGACTCCGAGCGCACACACACATACACTGACACATACACACACGATCCGATAGAGGATAGACCGCTGGATGGCGATCGTTCCGTCATTCATTCATTCATTCCGTGCGGCGTACGATGCGGATTCCGGCAGCGAACCTAACGCTCTCAGCAGCGGCCACTGCACCCCGGCCAGGGTCGGGTAAGGCACGGAAAGTTAAAACCTTTCGCTACTTTCACATAACCGTTACGCAAAGCCCGTGACGCGAGACGGGATGGTGCAATGGATTGAGATCGTAAATTGTCTAAAATGTATAGCAAACTATATCGTAAAGCAATGCGAGTTGATTTTGCGTCCTTACGCTATTTTAAACGCAACTTGAAAATCTTACATATCAAAAGCCATAAATACATTGGTTTTAGACTTTACTGCACCATTTGATCTATCGCATTTCATTAATAGCGTGAGCTATCTCATTTCATTTTATTTTTAGATGACCCCGATAATGTTTGCAGAACAAAATGCACTACAGTAAACAGTATTACACCATCGGTCAAATTCGAGATGTATTTGGCACCATTTGCATAACCTCTCCCCCCATCTTGAACGGTGCTGTAAAAACAAGCGAATTTCATATTATCCCACCGATTTCGTCTACAATTGAAGCTGTGCAAGTACATCATGCTCGTGAATCTCCAATCTCGTCCATGTAGAAAGCAAAGGAGGAGAGATTCATGCTGCGAGATATCGACCGATCGGCCCGGGGAATAAACAAACAAACCAGCTGTGTACAACTTGTTGCCTTACAACTGATCCCATATGGTCGCCCCTGCCACTGCCCGTGGGGTGGGCTAGGCCACTGCTCCATCAGTGCGCATCGTCTTCATGGAAGTCATGGGTTTTCTGTTTGTTTGTGCGCTTCAATTTGAGCAAAAAAGTTTACCGAACGTTTTGCACCGGAGACCGATCTGGCCAGCATGAAGTTTACACGATCGAGCATTCGAGGAACGTAAAAAACACTTTCACAACCGATGATCAGGCCCCGGGCGGGGGGGCGCCCTGTGGCTCGATCGATCGATCAGCCAGCCACGAAAGTGAGCTAGCAAAGTGGCCGGTGCGCGTGTGTGTGTTTGGTAGGCACCAGCCTCTGCCACTTGATGCTGCTGGAAGCCGTCGTCATCTTCCCCTCAAGCTCTCGATAACATAAGTGAAGGCTCTGCTTAGTAAGGGGCTTATATCGGTGGATTTACTCCCAAAGGCATGTTTCATCAAGTGGTGGATTGTCGGGTTTAGTTTTCCCCACACGCGTGTACAGCAAGGGGGCATTTATTTGAATGATTTCACGTTGCCTTGAACTCTCTGGCCGAAGTAGGTTCGGTCGAGTAGCTCTTTTAACACGTATTTGATTTTCTGTTGCGTTCTCATCAATGGTGGTTGAATCTACGCTTAACCTAAATGCCCGCTTTCGGCCTGGCATTATGGGGTTTAGAAATGAAATTATCGTACAGCTTAGCCATACATTTAGAGAACTAAATCGATACATGTTGTTTGTGCAATTATTGTTGGTTACCTTATGTTAAGGTACGGGTTGAATTTTCAATCATATTGGATATAAATTGGGTGAGAAGTCGATCGTTTCAATAATGTATACGCTGATCAGTTAATGGTAGACACTTTAACTAACCTTTCTCTTTTATGTTTCATTTCAGATCTTTGGAATCAGGCATCCCAAACCATAAGTGAAGCCGTTCAGAACTATAAACTATTTCCGTGAGAGTGCCATTCGAGTACCACAGCATCCATCGAGTCGAAAACGGTCACCGTGGCCGTGTTCTTGTGTGCGGTAAAATAAAGTTGATGTTGACCAATCTCGTACTTGGTAAGTAAACAATTCGCGCACGTTCGTTTGGAACCACATTAAATAGAAAGATCAATCGAGAGAAAAAATAGAGTGTGTGTGTGCCTTTGGCCTAACTGCGTGGGAAACCCTTGCCACGGAAGCACGCGTAGACTTGTTTCGGTTCGGTAGGGCTCAGATTAAAAGTTCGGTTCGGTTTTGGCTGTTCGTTATTCAACTCATTAGAAATTGATTGATTCGATCCTTAAATCTGTACCCCCACGGCTTCGGGAAGGTGAATGTCCGGTTACGTCGTCCCGGTAGGGGTGGGAGATTGTTTTACATATGGACAACTGAGTTTTTTTTCTTATACTTGTAGATGATGCATTGACTCAAGACCCCGATCTGACTTTGTACGGTGGTGATTGAAGCATGGTTTAGATTCGGCTTTTATGTTGATTTTATAAAGGTGTGATTTGTTGTTCGTCCCAAAATAGGTGTGTCTCGCTGTTGCGATTTTATTATAACCCACTTTCTTTTCCATCTCACGTGTGTTTCAGTTCCGATCTACCCAATTCCCAGCCCGTGTGATTAAATCACAGTAAACTGCCTTTAAAATTTAGAAATTTGGCTAATGAAAAAAGTGAAATGAACGTCTCATTCGCAAACCCAACGATTGTACCACACTTCGTTATGGTATACCGGAATTAAATTACGGTCACATCTTAATTTCGCCGATGAGACACGATCGGTGTGGAAAACAGTTTACATTAAGGAAACCAAACACTGCTCCGATGTTTCTCCATCACTTTCTTCCGCTTTCTGTCGAAAGCATGCCCCGGTGCAGGCATATCAAAATCCAATTAAACTTCGCTGGTGGTTTTATTTAGTCGCGCCAAATTTCGGCGCTCTTATCCCGGGTGGTGTGGTTGGTGGGCTGCTTGTAAGTCGTTTCTCTTTAGCACTATCATTAAAGCGCATCTGTCACGGGGAATGTTTCTACTTGCCGCGTGTGTGTGTGTGTTTATGTGTATAACACTCCCTCCCCTTGGCCGGGATGTTGTGTGTACTAGCGGCCTCTGTGGCATAATGGAGATCGGATGCGCAAACTTTCTTCCCGCCAGCTTTCTTGCCAACGGCGCTCGTGTGGTGGAGAGATGTGTGCGCCACTCCTTAAAAAAACATGACATGAGCTGTACGGTTTAACGATTACGATGTTGTGCTATGCGTGCGCGAACGGAATGATGTTGCGCGAGATCTAAAGTAAACAAAAACATAAATGCGAGGAACTAAATAAATGAACAACTCAGCTTCGGTGAAAAGTACATTTATTTATTTTCTTCCCGCCCTCCGCCGCTTCCCATTCCCCCCGTCACTAGTGTCCACTAGTTGGAAAGTGTTAAATTTTGCTAACCGAAAATTAACCAGCGAAATCGAATCTCGACGCGCTGTCGTTTCGTCGTGGGCTTTTGCTCTCTGTCTTGTTGCCCTGGTTCCGGTCGTTACCAGAGTGCTGGAGCCGTACGGGTGGTGATGAGGGGCTGGTAGATAGGCTGCTTTTCCCGTTGCCCCAAGATTACAGTTGTTTCTTTTTGTTTTGTTGAATTTGAGTTTTTTGTTTTTGGTGTGTATGTCTTTACTTGGCAAAACAAAAAACTCGCACCATTTCGTGTATCATAATCAAGGAGAGAGGATCTGACGGCTATGGAACTGTGTCATCGACATTAATTATAGACACGAGTACTACAGTCGCACGCCTCCCCGACTAGCGATAAAGCAATGATATGGTTGTATTTTAAAGCGATGAAAAACATAATCTAACCGCCGGAAACGGTGATTGTAAACGATTCTTTAATTCCGCTGTTTCCGTTTGCTTTCTCAATCTTGATTGAGATTTTCGGTTTGTTTCTTCTAATGCAAGGCCCTGTTTTGGTAAATTGTTTTCTTTCAAATTTTACATAATTATTCGCTATCGTTCACTTAGCCGTAACGTTTTGTATTCAGCTATGTCTCTATTTAACGATTTATCATATGTTCTATTTTTACTTATGCTTAGCTATTATGTGCAAGATAATCTCTCTTCGTTAGTAGATCCTTCCGCAAAATTGGCTGAAAAGAGGGGGAAACAACTTGCATTTACAACCAATATCTCCAGCTCTGCAAATTATTCGATTAGAAAACCCTAGTCTCCCGCTCTTGCGTATTCATTGGAAAGCCTTTCCTTCTGCCGGAGACATTACAGCACGGCTCGCTCGTGCGTCTTATTAGGTGCACCGACTCGTGGCCCACGTGCTCCCGATGGTTTGCGTTTAGTGAACGCGTTTATTAACGGGCCTCACCTTCCACTTCTCGCCATTGCACGACGGTCGTTCGGGTTGCACTCCCTGGGTTAATGTTACTCTCCCAAACCATCGATCCTAACAAATGGTGGCTAAGGTAAGGTGTATGCTGCTGGTAGCCCAGCCATTTCTCGGGCGACTTCAGCGATTGTAAGACGTCCAAGAAGACGACAACACTTCAACGAAGACGACTACAAGCCCGATGCGATGTTTGTGTCGGTGTCGGTGCGTTCGCCCAGCCAGCAGCGCACGTTTCGTGTGTTGCGTTAGGCAGGAAATGACCGACGACCGAGCGATCGTCGTCGACGGTCGGAAATATCGGTTTTTAGAAAGTTGTAGTCATAGTCTAAGGTGTGTGCGAGAGTGCGGTACGCTTCCTTTGTACGACCCCCCCCGTGTCAAGACGTTCCTTAGCTTGCGCAGGACTTGTGACGATGAACTGGGTAAAACCGGTCCGCACGTGGATGGATAAGTGTCCAGAACCACAAAAAGTTTGTTTAGTTAACTGCTCTTGTTTTGCATTGCATAAAATGTCAAGTAAATGTAAATTAAAACGATATTTTGGTTGCATTAAAATTCGGGAAAAAAAGTTTAATACCAACGTCCCCGTTAAATATCAATTAACCGTGGATTATTTAAGCAAAAACATTTTTTTATACTGGGACAAGTGATACGTTAAAAATTGAAATAAATAAATAAAGCATATACCATACAATTATCGGTCCGTGAAACTTAAAAAAACCTGTATCTTCGTTAGACTCCGGGTCGCTTATTGGCAGCGCCGGAGAAGAAAGGAACTGTTAAAAGTGAAATGAAAGCAAACGGAGCTTCGCTTCATCCATGCTTCCACTAAACGGGGCAAGATGAAAATGAAATATCTTTCATTTCGTTTATACTTTAAGTCACAAAATGTAATTTTCTGTGCGTATTAACAATCGTCTCTAAAGTAAATTGTTTTCGAACCAAATAAGGATAACGTTTGAACTAACCCGAGTTGATTGTAGTTCCAGTATCGGTTACCTCGTCGTTTTGAGGAAAGTGAGTGGACGATGGTCCATATCTATAGGCGGTAGCAGTTTTATGTTTGTCTATCTTTTCCCACCATTTGACAACCGGACCCTGAAGGGTGGTAAAAATGAGAGGCAATGGCCAAAATTTAGCCAACGGTCGCCCGGAGGAGCGCGATCGCGGAGTGGTTGAACTTTTTCAAGATCCACGAGATATACAGCTGACAGGTCAGGTAGTTCGTCGAATGGCCGTTCGACGCCGTTTGATCGTTGTGTTGCCGCTCAACTGTCGTCGCTACCAAACGGCGGTCGGCGGCGACGATCGTTCTCGCCTCGCCTCGTTTCAAAAGCCTCTGCACGTGCATCAACAACCGGTGCTCGTTTCGTTCGATCCGTGAGCGAGAAACTCTATCCAGGCGAAGGCGAAAGGGAATGGTTTTTTTTCTGGTTGTTGCCTGCCTCGGGCAAAGGCTCGGCGGCTGCATGCTGTGTGCCGTTTTTGGGCCTAACGTTGTAGGAATATGGCCGAGCGCGGGAAAAACCGAGGAGTGGAAAATAATGCTTCGAAAATAAAAAATAAAAAAAAACATACCCAAGCCAAAGTTAACTGATTTGTGCAAAACAGGGTGCAGCGGGCCAAAACCCGCGGGGTGCGCGAACAATCTGTGCAGCGTGTCGCTAATGTTTCGCTTTACTGTTTTTCTATTACTTGTTTTTATTCCCCTCCCTCTGCTTCTAGTTTTCTGCGGCGACAACAACAGCCCACTCACTCTCGTTCGTGTTGCGAACGAAGGTGCGGCTTTATTGACGGCTGGGTTTTTCCTTCCCTCTGATGTGCCATCCAGCACAACAATCTTGCCAGGGGGATTCATTTTTCATTTTATACCTCGTGAAAGATGATTGGTTCTGTCAAAGTAACGATCGACGATGGTTTTCCTGGGGAATTAATATTACTAAAACATAAAAAGATGGGTGCATTTTTCTATTCGAATATTTTTTGTAGAAGAACTCTATGATTCCCTCCACGCTTTCGTGACATAATCTGTGGAATGGAACGTTGGCCTATGTTCCTTCCGTTCCCCCGCCGACACGACAGGAAGAAAGCCAACCACCGGTGATCAACGACTCACTTTCGCTCCATTTTGCAGCGACAAAATATTGATCATTGCTTTATGCACGCCGGGGCCCGCGAACATCCGCCCAAGCCCATCCGGGAGGGCATAACCGGATGGATGAGGTTTACGCCGTGGCTGTGGACAAAAGTTATGCCCATCACGTAATCGATTATGGCTCAATTAATCAAGTTAATTAATTAACTTACCGTCCAGCGGCAGGGAAAGTAGTCGCGCGGTATTTAAAGAGCGGACCACGGAATGGATGGATGTAAGGCGAGGATGTATAGCAAGGGAAAGAAAATGACGAACTCCCAAAGGGAAGGCCAGGAGGTTGTAGGAAAGGTTGAACGGTTGACCCACAGCATGATTAATTGAATGAAAAAGAAAACTAATTTTGTGTGTTATCAAATATTCCATTGATCCGATTTGTAGGATTATGAAATCAGGACCACCGAAATGGAAATGTAGGCACTGGTCTTTTTGAATGCTTACCGCCTTGACAAAAGACAGCGCCATTCTTTCCTACCCACTTTAAGGCTTCTCCCTTTCGGAAAGTTTCCCCCATTGCAGGACAGTTTGCTTGTCGCCCTTCAGATGGCTCGTCGAAACAAAGCACATCCGTCAGTGGTTTAGCAAAGGGGACGATACATGTGTACGGGTCGCCCAGCTCTCGACGCCAAGGTAAACGGCTGTGTTCGCTGTTCAGCAGATTACACGACAACAACCCGCACATAAATCCGATAAACCACGTTTCAGTTGATACCTTGGCGCTCGGTGAAGCGACGCTGTCCGTGCATTGGCGTGCCATTTACCCGGCCAAGATGGCACGAGCGCGAACACGAACGGCGGAGACACCTTTAGATTATGTTGCACCAAAGATAGAATTGCTGGCCAAGGTTGAGACGTTTCGTTTCGTTGCCAATCTTCGCAACACTCGTCGCTAGTGCAATAACATGTACGGTGCTGGTCATACCCGAGCCGGAGGGAGATCACATTTCCTGCGTCCACTGATGTGATCGTGCGGTCCCGGAGCGGGATGGAACGAGGGTTTAAAAGCGTGTTGCAAAAGTTGAAGACTATTGGTAAGGATTCATCGTACTGCGGAGTTGGGAGTTAGGACACATAGAACACAGTGGAGGTACACTGGTTAGAACTGGTGGTTACCTAGCGATGGTGGATAGTGTTTCAATCCGGCACATATCCCTACCCAAAGTAATTATCCTGAGGAGTCCTGATGGGGAATACTCCATCCCTTCGGGGTTTCTCACGATGGGCTAGAAGAAACCTTATAACCTCATGTTATTTATTACAAGAAACACATGAGGAAGCAATGTACTTCGCGTAAGAAGATCCAAGGTTGTGGTACCACAACTTACTGTGTTCTCGATCGATAAATCCGTCCATCCGCGGACAGTTTGCGCCGACGCAAAGATACAGCGCTGCACCAGGAATTTATTTATATAAGATGAGGATCTAGTTTTTTGGTGCGCGGTTTCGGAAAACCCAGTGCGGAAATGTGCGTTTCTGTCAGAAGAGCGTATATTTGTCTCTATTTTTGGAGCGCGACATTTTCAACTCGCTCTTCTAGCGCCGTTTACGATATGGTGGCAATCGGAAGATCTGCTTCCTTAGAGCTATTTTAAACGGTGTTTTAAAAATAAACAAGTCGTTCATTTTGGAACCGAAGAGAGCTACTTCGAAAACAGATATAATACTTTGGCAATAAGTTAAACAGCTGAATGGTATCAATACAAAAAAAAAATTTTGGGGTTGTGTAATTCAGATTCAGATTCATGAAGCTGAATGATTCTTTACTTTACTTTTTAATGAATCTCACGGGTTCATCAATTGATGAAAAGTGATGAGCAAAAAATGGGTAGAGGGATACAAGATCCATATATATCCAATAATTTGTGAAGATTCATTAAGGTCTCGAAAGATTCATAAAAGTTTGAAGATTCGAATCCCAAAAGATTCATGAATCCATTTGAATGAATCTTAGATGAAAGATTCATGAATCCATCTGAATGAATCTTAGGAGAAAGATTCATATCAATGAAGCTCGCCAAAAGATTCGTAGGACACAGCACTAAAAGATATACCACCATCTGAAAAAAATCCAATACACAAAAGTTGTTAAGGCAAGAAGTTAGCTCCTCGCTAGAGTTAGACGCGAACTTGCAATTCCTCAGAATAATCCCGCTGGGAGGTTGGAATTCTTATTGAAAGGGAAATCGGGATTAGCAAACACCACACCCCTGCTGCCCGAGCGCTAAATGAGAACCATAATCTCACGAGATAAACGATCGACCATTTTTTAAACGAGATATGTTTGATTTATCATGTCTGTGAATCACGCAACGGGCGCGAATGTGTTGTGTTGTTCCAAATTAGGTAGAATCCACCAAAACCTCGGCCGAACGATGGCCAGCAGTACCGCCTTGAACCACAACGTTCTGGCCGCACGATGGTACATGTTTTTGCAGTTTTTTTCTTCCTTGTGTGAAGGTCGCTGAAATGAAGAAATCAATCCTTCATTGCGATGGAGAAAGGCTGTGGCCAAGCTGTGGCTTTGGGTGGGAGCTGTGGTTATAACTGCGGGGTCGGGCTCGGGGAACGAGGAACGGCCGATTGGCGAACACCGAAAACCGCAAGGCAGTCGATCCCTTGGTGGTGGCGAAGAAGGTTTCCCGATGTCGTGTTCTGTCTTGTCTCGGAGCGCTACAAACGCTGCGAAGGAAATACTAAAATATGCTGACATAGCTGCTGTCTGACGCAGAGCAAACAGCGCCGGCCGGACACCGCAATATCCGTGTCAGAGTCAGGCATCGCCCGAGAAGCGGTCAAGTCTGGGCCGCAAAAACCGGTTCTTGCTTTTCGTCGATTTCCAAGAACCTCTAGGGGGGTTCTGCCCCCTCGAGAGCAACCGAAGCCAACGTGAACCGGTGTCCGCCACCGGGGGTGCCGTCCCTCCGTTTCTCCTCCGATGCTCCGGTCAGCTCGGAGAACGCTGTCGTCTTGTGACTCCTCGACTCGAGCCCAGTCATCAGTGGTGGCCCTTGAGTTGTGTCCCTCCGCGCAACCCGTCGAACCCTCCAAATAGTTCCCTTTGGTGCGCTTAGCCTTCATCTCCTTCTCTCTCTCTCTCTCGCTGTCAAGGTGCAAAACCAGTTTGCTGACCTGATTCTCGGGAGAAGACCGCCCTGGGAAGAAGGTACGTCATCGCACGAGATCGTATCGGGCGTGGATCTTCTTTTTTCCAGGTCGTTCTTGAGCGTCGAACTTTGGGTTCGGGACTTTGCCCTTCGTTCGCGGTAGTTAGTTTTTATTAAATCCCAAAATATATGCCAAAGGTACCATCCATCGTTGTTGGCTTCGACGGCCAATAAGAAATTCACAAAGGTACCCGCCTAATTACAAGGCTTTAAAATATGTACATTTTTGTCATGTATTTTCTATACTTGCACTTACCGCATGCTTTCGGAAGGTTCAGATGCGGCCAACAGTAATCGTAAGCCATAGGAGTAGGGTTGAGGATTTTTCCTTTGTTTTACCATGGACTCATTGTTCCCACGTTAAACATTATTGTAAAATAGAACACAACTCATTAGATATTCTTAACACTAGAACCCAAATAACGGTCATTTTGACCGCAATGCTATTTCAGATTTTAATATCTCGAAAACGGCTGAATATTTTATTAAAAGAAAATAGGCCTTTTTAAAAATCCAAAGCTACATCTAACATTTTTCAGATTTTTCTGCTCGACCAGTTCCGTTATCCTAGAATGCTTTTTAGCAGTCATTTTCACCGCTGTTTTTATATCTGTTATAAATTCACCATTTTTGAAACTTTTTCAAATCCCCGAAATTTTAGTATATTTGTTTACTTTCTTTTGGCGTTTTTGGTATTTTGAAGCAAAGGAATGAATTCGATTGTTAGTCTATTTTGCGTCTCATTAGTCAATTTTGGTTGATAATTTTATTTATTTTATAACACTTTACAAGCTAATATAGTGTGTATGAATCAGAAAAATAATAACATCCTTATGTTGACTTGCTCATTATGATCAAAAGAACGTGATCATATGTTCAGATATTAAACAACATGAAAGAGCCATGTCACGAGTCGCCTAAGTTCTCCAAAAGCTTACCTAGTTACGTCGTTGATCGAGATTAATTTTGTTGACAGTTTCATTTTCGATTGCGGCTCAATTTCTAATCCAACGTCGCACGCGTTCCTGTACGCCTCGCGTTTGCTTAGTTGCATCGAGTGGCCACCAGACACAGGCGGTCGTGCCTTTCTCTTCGATGTCGAAGGTTGCCTTTCTTACCGCTCGTCTCGTGGTGGGTGCGCTCTAGCGGCCGGCGTCCATGACGTTTCTGCACCTTAGAAGGCGCTCCGGCGCGAACAAACGATTACGCAAACGCACGCACCCCGGCTTTTGGTCCCGCCATGTCTCTCCTCCTTCGCGCCCGGAACTCACGCGCGTGTCCGTTCGTTTTCGGTAGATTGGACTGATGCCGCCATCCGTCAGTTTGTGGCCCGGTCGGCCACCGTCGTTTGGGAAAAAGTAATTGCACGTGGGATAATGCTGCACCCTGCACCGATCCCTTGGCTTGACCCGGCCAAGAAAGGACCGATCGGATGCCTAAGGAAGAAACGACAAAAACAGACTTAGCAAGAAACCAGCTGCAGAGACAGGAGCAATGACCAACCGGGGGCCCGGCTGTTTGCGTTAGCGCTGGTCATTAGAGAGGTGTTTAGTGCCGTGGGAATATGTATGTGTCTGCCCGCTTACAAGCGCGGTCCTGTGGCGCGCGAGTCGTTTACCTTTACGACCCTCTAATGTTAATATCATTACGCTGGTACTTCGGCGCTGGCGGACCTTTCTTTATGTCTCAATATGTTCCCAGCCGGGGAAGAGGCAAAAACCGCACTCCCAGAGATGTATTTAGTTTTGAAAATGCAAAAAAGACAATTATCCAACTGCATCTACTTTGTTGGCAAAGAAACGTTACAACTTTAAACATAAAATAATAAAAGAGATGTGAAAATTTAATTCAATGTGCAGATCAACCGAACCTGATGTTATTGCTTGTATAACAATTTGGTTTCCTAAGGTCGTTGCCACCTATCTTTGCCCCTAACCCAAGCTTGGTTTGAATAACGCATCAACTTTTGTCTCTAATGCATCTGAGTATGTCTCTAACTCATCAGCTTTTGTCTGGTGTTCATCTGGTTTTGTCTCCTGATTTCAATTGTGTACCCATACAAAGAATTACTTATTTAGAAATATGACAAATATGGTGATTCTTGTTTGCACTAAACATTATTTTGTAAAGCTGTCCACAAAAAGGAAATTAAGCAAAATTATTAACAAAGTGAAAGTTTGCTACTGTTCAACATTTTAATATACGATGCGATACCGGTTGTAAACAAACAATACATGTGACGTTGAGCAGGTATGGAAATAAATTAATATCCCCGAGTGCACGAATTTTGCAAATTTTGAAGCTAAAAAAGCTAAATTGTTTTTTAAATTGCTGTTGAAAAGTGTTTCTATTGTTTTAAGTTGAATGTTGAATAAAGCTGTTGAATTCAATGAACTACATCCATTTTGTTTTAAGTGCGCCAAGTAAGGAACACATCGCGCCAAGTAAGGAACATTGCAAAAACTATGCACCAAGTTAGGAACATAATGTGCCACACAAAGGGCTTCTGAAACTTGAAGAAATATTAATTTAAGAGTTTCTCACTTATTTTACTTGTATTCTATGGTAGTTAGGCTAGCACTGTGCAAAAGGTAGTATGATTTGACCGAACATTGATTTGGTTATTCAACTTTTTATGCAGAATTTCCTTAACTGCGCCAAATATGGTACATCTACGGTACCTGTCGAAAATAACATACACCCGTTTCCACTTAGGGTGGAAGCGCGCCCGCCTTCTGTGCAATGGCGCGCTATAACGGTGGAAACGCGAGTATCTACGGTGGTACGCGGCGCATGATGACTGAATCTCACTTGCCTACTGTTGAAACGCGGACGCGGTCTGTTGGAGTGACGCAACTTTTGACGGCCGCACAAGATCTGTGAAGTGAGAGGTCTGCTCATACCATGGTATAGCAAAACCTGTCAAACTACCGCATAATCAACAAACTGACCTGCCTTAAATGATGATACACCCGTTTCCACTTAGGGTGGAAGCGCGCCCGCCTTCTGTGCAATGGCGCGCTATAACGGTGGAAACGCGAGTATCTACGGTGGTACGCGGCGCATGATGACTGAATCTCACTTGCCTACTGTTGAAACGCGGACGCGGTCTGTTGGAGTGACGCAACTTTTGACGGCCGCACAAGATCTGTGAAGTGAGAGGTCTGCTCATACCATGGTATAGCAAAACCTGTCAAACTACCGCATAATCAACAAACTGACCTGCCTTAAATGATGATACACCCGTTTCCACTTAGGGTGGAAGCGCGCCCGCCTTCTGTGCAATGGCGCGCTATAACGGTGGAAACGCGAGTATCTACGGTGGTACGCGGCACATGATGACTGAATCTCACTTGCCTACTGTTGAAACGCGGACGCGGTCTGTTGGAGTGACGCAACTTTTGACGGCCGCACAAGATCTGTGAAGTGAGAGGTCTGCTCATACCATGGTATAGCAAAACCTGTCAAACTACCGCATAATCAACAAACTGACCTGCCTTAAATGATGATACTGTACGGATGCAAAGCAGTATTTGTTACAATATTTAAAAATATCTAATTTTCCACCCGCTAGCTTTATTGAGAGCAATTATCACAGTACAGTATCATCATTTAAAGCAGGTCAGTATGTTGATTATGCGGTAGTTTGACAGGTTTTGCTATACCATGGTATGAGCAGACCTCTCACTTCACAGATCTTGTGCGGCCGTCAAAAGTTGCGTCACTCCAACAGACCGCGTCCGCGTTTCAACAGTAGGCAAGTGAGATTCAGTCATCATGCGCCGCGTACCACCGTAGATACTCGCGTTTCCACTAGTGTTGTGCTTAATGAATCTTTTGGCGAGATTCATTCATATGAATCTTTTACCTAAGATTCATTCAGATGGATTCATGAATCTTTGCGGATTCGAATATTCAAAGCTTAATGAATTTTTCGAAACCTTAATGAATCTTCATGAATCTTTCATGGTTCTGTCATGAATCTCCCCGATTCTGTCATAGGCGTGGACAATGAGACCAAAAAAAAAAAAAAAAAAAAGGTGGTCCCTCAACCGACTTTTGGTTGGTGACTTTACATCATTTGGTGTGTCTTTGGGATTCATGAATCTCGCGGCGAAAGATTCATGAATCCCTTATAAGGCAGAGATTCATTCAGATTCATGAATCTGAATCCGATTTACACAACTCTAGTTTCCACCGTTATAGCGCGCCATTGCACAGAAGGCGGGCGCGCTTCCACCCTAAGTGGAAACGGGTGTAATATGGCATAACCTAAAAAAGAATAAAATAATATAGTGTGTTTATATTCTAACTTTCACTGTGATTGCAAATAAGTTTTATAAGTTTGAACCATTTAAACATCGCCAACAAACGTAAATAATCAATCGATGCTACTCCAATCTCTGCCATGGACCTTTTTTATGAGTTTCCAATGAGTTACCAGTTGCGATGATGCAACATCGATCGGGCCATCGATCGGCCGTGGCCCCGAAGATGCTGATTTATTGCGAACGAATTCTACCACCGCTGTCATTGTGTCATAGGCGGCCTACCAGCTTTCGAGCTTCTGCATCTCGAACCCACTTTGATCTTGCGCGCTAAATTCAATTATGGCTCCGCCGGCTCCAAAGTTTTCCGCTCCGGTGAGGTCTCCTTTTCCAATCCGCCGCTGGTGGTAGTGTCGATGAATTGCCGGGCCTGCCAGTGTGGCATTATTTCATAACCATCTCCTGCGGCGGGTGCGGTGGCGATAGAATTAACTTCGGTTGCACCTCTAATTTGCATACTGGTACCCCAGCGGCTAAGTGTTCTGTAAATGGTGGAGGATGTGAGGGTTGTTCGTAGCCTCTTTCCACACCGGCGTCCGTGCTGCGTGCGCAAGGTGCTTGTGGAGGAAAACAGCAGACCCGGCCTTCGAGACGAGGTGCCGACGGTCCAATGGGGGCAATTTCGAATCCATCAATCGTCGTCCAAAACTACCCCCAACGTCAATTTGGTGCTGGTTTGGTGGCAACACTAGAAGCGTTCTCGAATCGGCAAAAAGAAAAAAAAAACCCCGTATGGTCGAAAACAACCGTCATCGAAGAATTACCTACTTTAGCCGAGAGAGCGGGTTCGTCGCTTGCGGAACGTGCGTCCGTCGAAGTTCTTTGTACGGCGTGTCGATCGTAACGCGAGGTAAAAAAGGGGGTAAACCCGTACCTTCTGTTCCGCCAAAAACCGGCCACTTTTTGCGGGCGAGGTCGATGGACGCATGGGGTGATTTTGGAGGGTTTTTTTTCTTTTCGTGTTTCTTTCGTTTTTGACAGCTCAAATTCTTAACTGTATCTCAAGGTGGCCGGTCGGTTTCGGATCGGTTGTCGGGGGTGTACGAGACTTCCCAAGGCTTCATTGCGCGCCTCGGTGGAGCTGATGGGGGTGGGTTTTTTTTCGTTGCTTTCAGTTTTTGTTTTTCTTTACGAAAACCGCACCCCGTGCCGCGATTTCTCGGCGACGCGGGGGTCACACCGCACTATGACTCATCGCGAGCCGGTTGGGTGTTTGGTTTTGGAGCATTAAAGTGAAGGAGAGAAAAAAAACACACACACACCCGCAGGTGCCCATTCCCAGGGAGCCACCGGCCAAAAATAGATACGTGGTGTGAGTGGAAAACTCGATATGAAACAAAACAACCGTAACCGCAACTGTTTGCGGCGTCTTCGGCGTCTTCGCAGCAGCCCAAAGCTAGCTTGAAAAGGTGCAAACCCCTCGGAAGAGGACGTCTTTTGTATCGTAGCTTTTTATTTGTTTATTTATGCTGTCTGTATCTTTTCTTCCCCTCTTTAAAATCTCTCCATGTTTGTTATTGTATGGCCAGGTGGGTGTGTGTCTGTGTGCGTGTGTGTGTATTTCGGTGTGAGTGGATGATGTGTTTCTTTCATCCCCATTCTATGCTCCGGGGTTTTCTGCTCCATTCTCACCACATTTCATGGTTCATTATTTAGTGCTTTGGTTCATCATTTTCATCAGCCGAAACGTTTCCCGCACTTCAACTGTTTCCTGCTTTTAGCAAAGCGACAACCGAGCGAGTCATATTTGTGTACTTTCTATGGTGTACTTTGGTGTTTCCAACTGTAGTTTTTCCATTTGTCATTTCCATTGTACTTTAGAAAAAAAAATAGAAGGGACAAACCTAGAGAACACCATTTCTAGCGAGGCGTACAAATCGCACAAGACGTTCACACAGTACATGAATGTGGCAATTTTAATATTCCACGGTAATATGCGTTAAATTATGCGGCCGTCCACTATCGGCACCGATGGTTACCTTTCCTCACCAATGCCAGCACCATTGCCTTCCATTTCCCTCCCATTTGAACGCTATGATTTCCACGTTCGTGTCCGGGGCCGGGGTGGTACACCTTCCGGAGAAGTTGTCTTTTTTATGCATTGGTCGAGAGGCCAACCCGGGGTAAGGCCAAAAAACGGGTGATGGTGATGGAGCTGGTCATTAAATTATCATGTTTTCAATTTACTTTCCTGACCGAGCCCGTGCATGATGATGTGGTTTGGTCTTCGGGGTCGCCAGTGGTGTTCCGGTGCAGTATTGTGCAACGCAATTTGTGTCACATTTACCGCAATTAACGTAGGTGTGGTAAATTGTCGGCTCATAACTCTTCCTCTTTTCCCGCCGGCGACAAATAGGACGGATGGAGCGGTCGTGGTGAATCAGTTCCATGTTAAATTTTAAAGCTTGGCAAAGCTAGAATGTGATTCTTTGATGTTTTACACTTATTTATCGAATGAATCTTAAAAACATAGAAGTCTGAATGAATCTAAAGAACATAAACTTGTCTTATGGGCAAGTATGATTTATTATGATTTATTTATTATTCAATTTACCGTATTTGGTGTTTTATTTTAATTTTGACGATGATAGAAAATAAACTATCATCAATTTTCATGGACCGAGGATCTCGAAATTCGGCTAGATGAGTACGATCGTTTGTGTTGATTTTAATGATCATTTACCTGTTTGCGAACTATATGTAGACTTGTGTGTTTCAAATTCAGATTCACGAGTCTGAATGATTCGTTGCGGCTCAGAGATTCATGAATCTTTTAATGAGAGATTCATGAATCCCAAAGATTAATTAACAGATGAAAAGTGGTAAGCAAAAATGGGTCGAGGGACCTCCTTTGTTTTTGTTGTATGACCCACGCCAATGAAAGAATAATGAACATTCGGCACAGATTCATGAAAGATTCATTAAGGTTTGCAAAGATTCATAAACATTTGACGATTCGAATCCACAAAGATTCATGAATCCATCTCAATGAATCTTAGGTAAAAGATTCACATGAATGAATCCCGCCAAAAGATTCATAAGGCACAAACTTAATTGTATGCGATTCCATCTATTGTAATGCAAAGTAGGGGATTGATGTTTTATAAGGGTTTTCATTATGCTTTATTCGAGAACTTTGACTAAACTTCCTCTGGTGGAAGTGAAAAACAATCCACTTGCTGCCGTTATGTTCGACATATGCGCTTATGTTTTGCTGGCCCTGACGGTTCTGGCCGGTCTAGAGGAGATGACGGCGTTCGGTCTGCTACCTTCCTTTCGGAGCGTTCGGGATAGCGGTTAACGTAGTAGCTTCTCCGAGAGCTTGTGGAAGTTTATTGCCCCTTGTAAATCATATCATTAACCTGAATCGTGGCAGTGCTTTGAGAAACCGAACGTCGTTTGGGCTTGAGTCTATTACTTTTTTGCCGAAGAAAGAAAAGAAACCAACGCTCGATGTAGGGGGAACTTTTTTTTCGACTTAGAACTTCCTTGGCTTAAAAAAGCTACAATGGACCGTTTGTTTTCTTGTTTGTGGCAGGCTATCAAGGCAATTGTTTGCACTTACGGTTGAATCTATTTAACTTTTTTTTTTCAAAATTCGTTTCTTGGCTCTATGTTGATTTTTGTTTGTGCTTTTCTCCTCAACGGATAGCTGCTTCCTCCGATGGGTCACCTTGTCCTTGTTTGTCTTTGCATCTAAAACACTTTGTATAACTTTCGTCCCGTGAGCTCCAAAGTGGCTTCCTAACTTTATCTTGTAACACACCGTGCAATGACTCGTACCGGTCGCTATCGGTGATGTGCTTTTCCCGACCAGTTCTCGACTCGCGCAGCTGGCACGAGCGAACCGCGAGCGAGCATCGTATGCTAATCGCTTTCCTGGACTTTCTTTTCACCTTTTCGAACGTGCCCTTGCCCTGGCCGGGGCCTTTCCCCAGGGCGGAAGTTTGCGGCGAGGTTAGCGAGCCGGAGACTAAGGGTATAATAAGCAGAGTATCGCATGGTCATTGAGCTTCTGTCTCGCATTCGCATCCGCCGGTGCTGCTAATGATGCTTTCTCCATTAAGACAGCGCCGTGATAACACTATCCTCCTTAAGCGAGGGGGAGGCAGAGGGGAGCCTGAGCTAACCTCGGACGGCGCCGATGGAAGTGGCCACACAACCGGGTTCGCGGCACATCTCCGGTCCGAGAAAATCCGAACCTCTATCGGCTTGCGATTCTCGTCTCCCAAGTGATGACTCCCGGTGCAACCCCGTCCACCTGTTGTGTTGCACCAGTAAAAGGTCGCTCTATTGCGATCAAGATTTGAGTAAATCCGGTGCACACACACACACACCGGTGTGTGTTGCCTTCTCTTTCGCATCGTTGCAAATTTCTGATTGGTCCCCGGTCCGGGGCCAACGTATGGTAATAAAGTAATTAAACTAATGATTATTTCCGCCGCGCTTCGTCCACGCCACGTCCGGAGAAAAGGGTCGCTCACTCGGCGTTTTGCGTGCGCATTTTCTTACGCGATTCTTCATACAAGTGTCTTCCCGGTTCGCGCGATAAATCCCGGACCGTTGTGCCGTGTACCGAGCCAGCACTCCACCGGGGCTTCTTCGTCATCTCCGGCCCGGATGACGATTTCACCTTACCATAGTTGGCCCCACCGTCTCTTGTAAGCCCGCGCTGCTATGGTAATAATAATTGTTGTGTCCCGTATGGAGGAGCGAACCGCGTGATTGAAAGTCAATTGCCTGTGAGGCAATTTTCCGTTTTTTACCATTTTTATTATTCATAGGAAACACGGGCTACTCTCCCGCCCGACAGCCTAGGTCGTCCCGATGAGCGGTAAAAAGTAGCCACAGCATAATAATAATAAACAACTTCCCACACGCCTTAGCCGCCCTCCCTACCCAGACAGGTTGGAAGCTGGCCGTGGAGGCGATTCTCCCCTACGTCCGTGGGCTTCAGCAAGGTGTATAATTCATTCCGCAAGTGACGTGATTTTAGTCAGGTGGAAGAAGGTTATAAAAAGCAAGACGTACTCATTAGGGATTTTTCTCCATCCCGTTTCGGCTTGACAATTCATTTCTTTTTGTTCTACCTGTTACCACCTCATTCATTGACTTCGGTGGGCGGGTGCAGAGATCCGCTCTGGGGTGAACGAAGAAGAACAGGTCGGCATCATGTATCCTCGCCCGAATGGTATTGCGTAAGCACCGTTTTTTGGGGTTTGAGATGAATTTTTGGTAAAATATCTGTCCTCCTACACTCACCTACACCGGCGCAAACATCTCTTTGGGTTTGATTCGCCAAAAACAAAAAAAAAGGAACCACTGACATGGCCTACAAATGGTTTTCAATAGGTCAATCGGCACAAATAGGGAAACGGCAATGGACTGGCCAAAAGGATTCCGAAGGCCGCCAACCGTTTCGGACAAACAGCTTTATGGTAATGGAATGCAATAAATATCTCGCGGGTTCGGTTGTAGTACTTCTTGGCGGCATACTTCCAAAAGGAGAAGATCACCGAAAGCTAGGTGAAAAGCGGGAGAGAGAGAGTGTTCACAACTATCCCACATCAGGTACAATACATTATCAATGTTTTTGCATGCTTCTCGCGTGTTCGGTTTTGCGAAAAATAGGTCAAGTCTTATCGGCCATCGATCGTTTGCCATCGTACACACTCAGCGTTGCTGATCTGCATGCTGCTGTTGTGCGCAGCTGAGAACAAGAATTACCTGTATAACCGTTGCGGGGTGTCGATGCTGCTCCACCAGATGCGCCGTGTAATTATTTTTTACCGTTTTAAATCGTTAATCGATCGTAATCTTACTTACTGACACGTTTGTGAACAGGGTTTGCTATTTTTCCCCGTGGCGAAACCTTTGCCTAGTTAAAAATTATTTCGGAAGATTGTAGCTGATGGTTTTTCTTAGAAGTTTTCTTATTTTCGCCGGATTTACTTTTTACTCGTTAAAATTTTGCCCGTATTATCGGGCAATCTTATCGATAATTCGTTATAAGTACACATATCTCAATCGTTGACTAGTAGCACTGCAGGTTTTCAATTGATTTTATAATAACTTATGGTGCTTTGGGTTAAATGGTTAGTTACGGAATGGTTTAACCATCCACATTTCGTAATGTTACTGAAGCTTAATTTCTGGAGTTATAAAATTAAGAAAATACGATTCATTTCCACCGGAGATTTTTTCTTCATATATCAGGTGAAGTAAAGTAAAAAAATTGGTGTATGGAAACCCGAAGGCTATAAGTATTGTCTTCACTAGTGGAAACGACTCTGATAGTACCCAAAAGTTAAGTTTGTATTCTACCTAATCAAATTGAGTATTAAAGTAGCTTTTCAAACCATCATGCTGTTCTGTCCAATCACAGAACAGAACACAGAATGAAGGGATTGGAAAGTACTCATCATCTGTGGGGGAAAATAGGAACTTTCGTTTAACATTCATTTTAGGGCTTCCAATTTAATTTGGTGTTGAAACGAATAATAAAAGTTAAAATCTGTAGGCTAAATAAAAAAATTGGAACATTTTTGTCTTTCTTCAACCATGTTAAATATTTCGCACGATGCAGTTTGAATATAATATTTTAAAATGTGTTAAGGGCTAAGTTACGCTTCTTCAATTGAAATGCCGTTGATGGCCTCATAATTGCTTTTACACTATAGCCCTACATGTTCGGGGGCTTCCTTTTCCCATCTGTTATTTCAGTTAACACATTGTGATAAAGTGGAATCACATTAAATATTCGCAATTCATTTGCCGTTTGAAGAGGAAATAAAAGCCTGTCTATTCCTATTAGCTATATCTGAACGTTTCCTCTCCATTAGCAGTGGATAAACGCTCGATGGTCCATATTTGGTAAAAATACATTACCCAATCACCCAGCCAACCTCGTCGTCGTCGTCGTCGTTGACCCGACACATGGGCTTCGGCCAGAACCCGTTTTCTTTTCGCATCTCTCACTTCCGGTCCCCCGGCGAGCCACGAGGTCGTTATCCATAAATGGGCGACGGTTGATTGCCGGTTGCGGCCAATAAGACGGAAGACCACTCTGATTTATACCGAATCAATCGGCCGGCCTGTACTATCGGGTGGTTGGTGCGCCATAAACCATCGCCACGTGAGAACGCCAGACTTGGGCCGAGTGAGGTCGGATAAAAGAAGGAACTTCCGATTCCGGCTGTGCGCTGCTGCTCCCCGGGATCCAAAGATCCCTATCTCGGCTGGCGTGCGACCAAAAATGGGCAGACCTCGTCTCTCGTTCGCAGCCGCGGACAACAGGGAGCTATAATAATAATCCCCGTATCACTCGGCTTTTCGGCCCGTTCCATGAATGATCGTAAACACCACGGTTCGACGACTTTATTTGGTACTGTGGTCAAGGTGGTTGGGGAGGGGGCATTGCTTGTGTTTTGACTCCAGCGTGTCTTCAAGGTGCTGCTGGGACGGGAGATGACCTTTCTCTATCGTTCGGCCCGAGTTGGAGTGTGGTTTTTTGCTGAAATCAACAGTTTAATGTGGCGCATTACATACGGGGTGGAAAGAAAAAATCGGTGCACCGCTTTCGGTCGGTGTTGTTTCTTCTGTACCCTGCGCCTAAGCCGAACTGGCCGCGCGCTGTCAGCGAGCGACTTAATGATTTGAAAGAAGCAAAACATTAGCTGGGAAAAGCGGTAGGTCGGCTCCATACTATGGCCCCACCCGGTCCCATATCCTCCGAAGACCGAACGGCTGAGTACCAACCGTCACGCTACGACACTCACGGATCAAGCCGGGCGAGCGAAAGGGAGAGCGCCGACGACCAACCCCGCGCAGACGATAACGACCCGCCGCCCGACGGTGACTGCGACGCTGGGCATAAGCGACGAACCCTCGCGACGGCGTAACAGCGCCTATCGGGGCGTGGAGAGGAGTGTTCGCGCTGGTGACGGTGTTTTGTTGTTGCGCGTTGTTGACCAAACAACTGGCCGTGTGATGTGCATGGCGACGAGTGGTGACGGCGACGAGGGAGCTGGGGAAATTGAGGGAGGGGGGGAGTCTTGTACGCATCGGTGCGTCCGTGGGGCCCGCGCCACCACGCGCACCATTCAGCTAAAGTCAGTGTTTAACGAGAGCCCTACCAGACCGGACGCCGCGATCCGTCAAAGACGACTTCCGAAGATTCGTTTCGCTGTGTTTTTTTTTCCTCTCCTTGCGCATCCTACGAAAACGTAAACGCACGTCAATCGGACCTCCCTTTCTAGGGTCCCCTTCCTTCTACCTAACCCTGTTTTGTGTGATACTAACTGAAGTGTTTTTTGGTGTTTTTCGTTTGTTTTTTTTTCTCCCCTCCGGCCACAACCCCGTACAACGCAATAGATAATTTAGCATGTCCGAGCGTCGTGGAACGAAGGCACTAGAACTATGGTGCCGCCGGGTCGCCGAGGGCTACAAGGATGTTAAGATCACTAACATGAGCACGTCCTGGCGGGACGGTCTAGCTTTCTGCGCCATCATCCACAACTTCCGGCCGGATTTGATGTAAGTATCTCTTCGATCAGCCGTTTCAGCCTGCAAAATAGGAGAAGAAAGTCAAACACCACTACAGAAGGAACTACTCATTCCATTATCGTTTAGAACTCCAAACACTCACAGTTGATAAACCAAGGAGAAGTACACTTAATGTTACCAAACACCACAAGCATACACACAAACATACACCCACACACGCCATTACTAACGCTTTCTAATCCATTCTTTTTTCGGCTTCTTGCTTTCTGTCCCAAAAACAAAAAATATCGACAAAACTCAAAAACCACCCAACTTCCACCCCCATCATAGATACTAGAAAAAGAGTCTCTTTTGACCATAAAAAATAGTAAGTATACAGTACGCCCTCCCGTGTGTTGTCTAGTGGAAGCCTTCCTCTTATGTTTGTTTTTCGTTTTACTTGAGTGGAATTGTGTGTGTGTGTGTGTGTGTGTGTGTTTGTGTTTGTGCCTGTAGCCTTAGTACGGTAGTGCCTGTGTCCGTGTGGTGGACAACCTAATCCTTGATGTGCTCTAATTTTAAGGTGTAATGTGGGTTGTGTTTCAATTGAATACTTTTAAAAAAATCTTGCTTGGAATGGTCATGCCTACGTCTGGAGTCTTTTAATTTTAATTTAAAAAAGAAAGTATTAGAAGGCACCCAAATGACGCGCCAAACGCGAAGCTACTATCGAATGATAAATATGAATATTAACGGTTTTCGGTTGTGCGATACGTGAGAAATACCGCCGCGGACGGACGTGTTGTGTTCGTCAACGGATGTAGCCACATTGGTGCACGTATGCCAGCAGATCAAACTTCACGACGAAGACCGCCCGGAATAATAATTTCCACGTGAACTTAATGGGTGTTGGTTTTCGGTTTGAATTTGAAAGCGAATGTAACGTCTTTTGAGGACAAACGATGCGATGGAGAACATAGAAAGAATGTGGCCGTTGTGGCCGGCGCCAAAAAATAGTAGTTTTTTTTTAGTTTTGAATATAGAAAAATAAAATTTGGAATTAAGATTTTTCCCTGAAGTATATATTTGAATCTCCCAAAACTGGACTCGTGTAAATGCAATGAGATCATTATTTTGTGTTAGACTGTACAAAAATGTGTCTATAGCGTGATGTAAAAATGTAAAATATATCGCATCCATTATTGCATTAAGAAGTCCAGGAGGAATATTTTACACTCCGTAATTGTATTTACGTCAATGTGCTTTGAGTGTACAACCCCGTTTCCGTTACGGTGGATTGCACTGTCATAAAAATGGCCGTTACAACGTACATATAATTTCTTCGTCTTTTTGGACTACGTTTTATTTTCTTTATTTCTACTTTACGACTTTTATAGCTATCAGCCCCCCCTCTCCCGCTCGACTGGTGTTGTTATTTGTACACTAATGAGTTTTCTCTTTTCTCCAAACACGCGAATTCGCGGGGTTTGTTTGGCTTTCGTGTGCGCGCCCTTCTTGCAGCGATTTTGCCAGCCTCAGCAAGGACAACGTGTACTACAACAATGAACTAGCGTTCACCATCGCGGAGCAACATCTCGGCATACCGTCGCTGCTGGATCCGGCTGATATGGTCAAGTACGAGGTCCCGGATCGATTCTCCATTCTCACCTACCTGTCGCAGTACTACCGAGTGTTCAGCAATCAAGGTAAGGCCCATACTTTTCCCCCCACCCTTCGCTCATGATGGGGTTTAACGTTTGCCGCTATCCGGTTCGCAAACAGTCGACCTAATCACAACCACCATCTTGGCGCGCTGTTCTAGTTCTTGCCCCAAGCAGGCAAGGTTTTTGCACACCACTGGATGGATGTTTTTAGGCCAAACGGTACGGCTGCCTTACCGAGCCGGTATGGTTGGTCACCACTCGATGTTTTTGAGCTGCAGCACCACAGCAAATCGTTCGTCGACGGCCCCATGAGGGATTAACGTACGGTCTCTGACCAAGTGTTCTCTACCGTACCGACCGGTATCTATGACAAAAACCAACGTTCTTTTGATCGTGCTGCAACTGGTGGGGCTAGGTTGGACCTCCGAGAGTGCCTGACAACCACTCTAATGCTCGGTTGGCCGGATGCTTGACACTGATCCGCCATAGCAAATGGTTGTGTGATCGTTGTAAAGTGATAAATTTTACTTCCAAGCCTGCACCGATGCTTAACAACTGGCTTTGCGGTGTCCACAACAAATGGCAGGGAATTGTCATGCATAAACCGCATTATTGCAATTGTTGCTTTAACACGACGTGAAATGGTTGATTCTTTCGTTTGGTGAAAAATACTTCCAACTGAATTACTACCTTTGCCAATCTTGGCCCTGGTGTCCTTGAACCGCGAAGTGTCGTGTCCCGACGTATAACACATTTACTTTTCAGGAATGTGTGTCAGATTTTATTGCACAACTTCATAAACTAGTAATTGCTAGAAAATACATGCTATTGAAAACCTAATCTAACACGTTCCATACCAATAATAACACCATCAATGGACGAGTTTGGCATCTCTTTTACAAACGAAGAAATGCGATAAAGAGGAGCTAGAAAAAAGCATCCAATAATTCAGCTGTAACAGTTAATATTTCTCATTAATCAGCCATTTCGAAAATAACCATATCTTATACATAAAAAGTGTTATGGAGCATTTAAAAAATCTATGTTTAACACGAATAGTAGCGTCATCAATATATGGGTGTCGTGGTACTGAACGTGTTAAGTGAGCAGAATTGTACTCTGTTTTATTTCAATGTTCAACCAAGTAACAATTTTTCAACCAGAGATGATCTAACATTTATATTTAATATTTCATTTAAAAAACTTCATATACAGCAAACTTTAAAATTGAGAATGGGAGATAGTCTGCTAAATGTTTAAAGTATCAACAAAACATTACAAATTGAATTTGAAAAATAAATTATTTGAAACACTGTGTTACTCGTCTTTTGGTTTACAAACAATTGTGACTGGAAAACTGAAATTGCAAAACGTAACATCTGGGTTTTTACATGTGGGTTAAAGTATCTAAGTAAGTTTGAAATATCAAATTTAATGGCAATTTAGGATCCTTTCGAATGAGCAAAATAAAAAATATTTTGGAAAAATTGTTGTCGTTACCTAAATATTTCTCGAACACAAACGTTTGTTGAATAAGTCATAGCAGTGAAAGTTCAGATATTTTTTTCAAGTTAAAAGTTTCAACTCATCATTTTCTTGCGGTTTGAAAACCAATTTGTGATGAAATTGAGTTTTTTTGAGTGACACGAATAACGATTATCATCAACCAAACAGATCATACAACTGACCGAGAAATCCAAGAAGAGGGAATACCGATCGCTTCTACTATTACATCACCCTTTGAAGCTCCCTGTAATGTTGATTAACCGTGTTTTTCTCTCACTTTTCTCCCAACCTATGCATCACCCCTACACTGAATCCCCGGCATCGCCCAACAACCCCACTCCGGCTGCACCTTGAAGAACCTGCAGCGAACAAGAAAGCCTCCGAGAAGGACGCCAAACCCGACGACCTAAACCCGAAGGTAAGCAAATAATGGATGGACCATAAATTACCCAATCGTATCGATCCTTCGTTCGATCGGTCAGAGCAGAGGCAAAAGGCGAACTAGCCCAAGGTTCTAGTGGTGGTCCTGGGGTAGAGTGGCGTGGTGGTGGTGGTGGTGGTGGTGTCGGTGTCGGCCGCATGGTAGTGTTCATCCTTATCCTTACGAGCGCCGCCGCCGTATATCTTGTCGTGTGGTCGAATCCTTTCGATAAATTGCTTCCCACCGTGGGGCAGCGAACGGGGGACGTTCAATGGGATTCCCATGTTTCACCGAGCGAAGGCCATTCCGAAGGCGCGTATGCATACCGTGTCCGATTCTCGAACTTTATTTACTCTCGCTTCATTTGCTAACAAATCACCGGAGAAAATTAACCGCACGTGCTTACCGTCGATAACGCAAATCTTCTTATGGACCGGAGTTAGGGAGTCGGTTTCCACTTTATTTTCTAGACGGTGGGGCAGTGTAAGTAATTCAATGTCTGTGGACTGATGGAGAACGTGTAGAAATTCATGGCTGGTGTTGCGATACTCTTTCCATTCCATGTAAATATATATCTCTCTTGGCATGCATTGTGAAATTCGTTCTAACCTCCCGGCTGATAGGGTTGGGTCGTCTCGTTCTTGTCCGTGCGTTCACTTTAATGTGCGTTTGTTTATCCGGTTCCCGTCGGCCGTTTTTTCCGATGGTTTGCTATCAGTCTATAATATCATCATCATTACCATAATACGGAATGGTGGGCCCTTGTTGCCACGAAGAGATGGGTTTCTAGGTTAACCGCCCGATGCGAATCAGATTGGCAATAGAAGACAATCATAATAGGAAAGAAAAAAACAAAACTACCAACATCGAGCCGTAGCGTGGGCCAAGAAACCCCGCCATACTTGCGGCCGAACAAGCCACGAGCAGCGTGTTCGCTTTATGGGAGAAAACAAAACACACGCCATTTCACTTCGGGAATAGAATATTGGACCGGCGGCGGGGGAATGGTAAAAATGGGCCCGGAGGGAGGAAATGTATAATAATGATGGCAAATTATATGTAGTTCCGCCGACGGATGGCCAAGGGGAAGCTTTTACCCGCAAGCCGCCCCCCGTGGATACGCAGCTTAAATCTGTATAGGGAAAACCATTCGTATTTTTTGTTTACTGTTGTGTCGGTTGTTTTTCTTTTTTATTTTGCGTCGTTCAAAGGTCCCACCGATAGGCTACGGGTATCAATTTCGCGAGCAACGGTGTGCAGTTGACGCGTTCAACTCGGTCATATCGAGATCGGTTCCGTCTGCTTCCGTCGGAACCATGTCGAATGCGTGATGGATGACGTGTGCAACGTGGTGTTTCTGTGTTTGTCCTATTGTTTGTTATGTGTTTTATTTTTCCCTAACCAACCGATCCACGAGGAAAACGCTATGTACACGTGAAAAGAAAGGTTTTTTCAAATGATCTCGTTAATCGGGATTGTTGATCTGCGCAACAGAACACGATAAAAAGATCACGGTGTCTACCCACATAAACGACCGGTTTCAGCAAGTGTGCGTGTAAAGATTTTTTTTTATTTAGCCTGATTTGAATATCGAGCACTTCGAGCATCGATTCCGGTGCCAAATGGTCACTCAAACTCACCGGCATTTATAGGGAAAACTGTATAGCAAAACACCCCCTAGTGTCATGAGCTTGCAGACATTACCCGTAATTGACTTTCCCTTATCGGCACTTTGCATCGGACGTGCTTTGTTCGAAATCACACCAAACCCATCCGCACCGGGAAAATGTTCTCGTCTGACCGAGCAAAGGGCCAGATTTGGTCAGTTTTTTTGTTGTTGGCTGCCGACGATGCGCAGATAATTGTACACCTTGATACACCTTCAAACCTTTCTGCCGAGCACGAAACATTTTTCATTTACCGAAGGTAAATCTCCGGAAATTTCATTCACTCTCGTATAGCGCTGGCATTGAATACAGGAGGGACCGGAAGTTTGTACGCGACATCCGGTGGATGTGAAATGGGAATGTCCGGATTGATCAATCGCGCGCGCAATTCGAAAAGGCAAAAATCTATTGTTTAAACTATCAGTACGTATTCCGAACGGCTTTACGGTTGAATGATTAACTCGATTGAAGGGTTTGAAATATAAACACGAAGCTTTTCGTTGCATGCCCTTTTCTCAATGGTACCATATTGCAACGCACATCACCGGTCCAGAACCGGATCTACCTATGAGTGGACTAAGCGGCGACGAAGTGACCCAAGCTTAAGGGCGAAAAAGAAACGCTTTATATTTTATGCTTTTTTGTTCTTGTTTTATTTTGTTTTTAATGTTTGAATGGATTGGATTTATGGCCATGTTTTATCGAGATAAATTTTAGGCAAACTGTGATTTAAAATATTTGGATCTCTTTTTCTACCATAGAAAAACGTACTAAATTAATTGAAAGAGAGTATTAAACGAGAAGTTTCCAGTATAACATTATTTGCCCGTCTGGGGTTAGGATTTCTTACGTGAATATGATGAATTTCAACATTTCAAGTTATATTTTCAATAACAGGGTAATAGAATGATGTATTTATAAAAATATTTAATTAGAAATCAAATCTGAAACTGAAATCTAATCAGAAATTGCTAAAGAAATCAGAGCGCCTACAAACTAAAGTCTTATTTTAGATTCTTCTCACGATATTTCCCCTGTAGATCAACTAACATTTGTTATAACACATGCACAGGAGATAGATGAAAAATGAAAAATAACACGAAGGATCGTATTTAGAGAAACAAGTGTTAGCATTGGTAGAAAATTCAATGCTGCAAATATTTATCATACAAGCTGTTATACAACAAATATTTCCAACTGTGGGCATTGGCATAGAACCATTAAAAGCACATGGAACTATTTGGAGGGCCCCCGTTTATTCCACCTCTCTGGGCCCGCAATAGATTGATCTGGCTCTGCACCGAATAAACAGATCGCCGTTTTTAAATAACACATGCGATTTCTATCACCTAGAACAAATACGTTAGCAAACAGCGCTGTTCCTTAACACCAAAGCTACCGCGATGTTTACTGTTTACCGAAACTTTACCGCGATTTATTTTCAATATTAAAAAGAAAATGTTATGTTGGAATACATAAAAATTAAGTTGGATGTGTGAAAGTCATGCATCAACATTAGAATTGTTCAACCTTAAGAAATAAATGTGATTGCTAAAGTACGTGACCAATCAAAATGACTGGTCCGGTAGTTCAAGTGTTAAATGTGTTAGTTTACAGCAGATTCCATCTGTAACAAGAAAGTCCATTCAAAATAATAGGGGTTATCATGAAATCGTCGTTTCGTTTTAGCGGTCGCTAAAGGCGCTCATTCGTCGCTAAGGGTGCTCATTTGTTCATTATAATGAACTTTTAGCGACTGAAATGAACAAATGAGCACCTTTAGCGACCGCTAAAACGAAACGACGATTTCATGATAACCCCTAATAATAGCCAAATTATGGCTGATTATGTAAATAATTTAAATTGGTTTAATATTGTTACGTTGTTAGGTTATACTGTCAAGACATATTTAGAATTACCACCTGAACTGATCAGAGCCATATTTTTCGTTTAAATAACCATAGTTTTGGTTACTGTTCTTTACCAATTTGTTATGCTCCATTGAGAAACTGGCAGCTGATGGAACCATACAGGGACGGCAAAGTTCATCGACGTTGTCGTCGTCGTGCTTTGTGCAAACAACTTTGAATATTTACACACATCCACACACATTGCCTCGCGAGCTGACATATGTTTAAATTTTCACTAGCTCTGCAACCTTCCTATGCAACCCGGAAGGCGATGCACAACCATGTTGAAACGTGGAACTTAGCTTAGGCAAATATTGAACTGGTAAACATCAACCCACCCGGCGTTTCCCTCTCACAGCCGGCTCTCTACAGCAGCTCCCTCGCCCTAATTTCTGTCCTTCCCTCAGGCCACGTTAAACATACACATCAACACACCTGAATCATCGGTTCGCGATAAGCGTTTCATCTGAGAGTGAGAAAAATTACCGTTCAGCTAAATGGCTGCGTCTCCGCTCGGTCGAGATTGTACGCTCTGGCCGCAGAGTTAGTCTCTGTCCACTCAGCATCCGGGTGACACTGGCCGTCAGGGTGACAAAAATAGGTTTATAAGTTAAAGATGTGGTGTGGTGAGCTCGTGATGATAGTGAAACAACTGATAAGTGGAAAGGGTTCATCTGCGGGCAATTAATTGAACGCACATGCACAACAAGTATGCACCAGGGTGACTAATCACACAACTAATTCGAACCAAAGGGCTGCCACTAACAACTAACCCCCTCAACCTGTTGTGTTCTCGTTTCTCGCAATGTTGATGATGCGTTCGTTTCTGGGGAATGCTGTTGTGGTTGCGATAAGGAATAAGCATTTGCTCACCGTGTGTTTTCTATTTCTTTCTTTCTTTTCCACTCTTTCATTCTCTTCCCTCTTTCCCCCGTATATGTTTCATATCTGCTGGCGATCTTTATCCGTGCACTACGACATCGCTTTTAATTGCTCAATCCGCATTCCGTTGGATACACACATGTTTTGCATCGATCGCGCACGCCACCACTGGGTGGGTACCATCCCGCAGGAGGAAAACAACAGCCTGGACATAGTCGGACAGTATAAGCCGGAGATCTTCTGCTAGAGAACGCGGGGGCAAGCTGCTGGGCCCCCCCCCATACTATCGCTGCGAGGAAGCGGCGGGATTCTCTGGTGGAAACACAGCGAACAATTTTGAAAGGAGCAAATGAAAAAGTGTGGAAAGAAAACCAAAAAAACCTAAGAACGACAGCACAAACCGAGCATAAGAATTAAGCCTACGTGGTGGACATAGGCGTCACGTGCGAGAAAGATTGACCGGAGAACAACGGGAACATCCCACCCCGGAAAGGTGTTCCGAATAATACGGAGGAAGAAAAATCGAATGTCATTCTCATCCGACGGCCATGAAGCAGTAAAGAAAAGGGGTGATCACTTAAGATAGTAATTTAAACAAATCTCATCCACAAAAAACACATCAGAAGTATTGAAATCAGAATCTCTTCGACGTCGAGAGCGATCCGGGAGCCGTTCGAACAAATCGATAAGAATCAATACCAAAACTGAGCATAAATCTCCACGTTTGTAGTTACTCGTTACTCGATAGTTACTCGTTTTTTTTTTGCGCTAGAATTGTGTGTAATTTAGAAATAAGAGTGTTCGAAGTATACCATTATCATCAGTACGAACAGAACCCCACTACTACTTGTACCGTTTACCACTGTTGGATGTGGCACAAGTGCTTCTAACCATCAAGGAACATATTGAAAACACTACCATAGAACATCATCCTACTCCGCTGGCTTCGTTTTCTTGGGCACAATTTAATTGACCCAAAGAGACGATCGAAAGCGATCCGGGCATCGCGTAGATACGCACGGCTAAATACCGTCGGTCGACGAATCACTGGGCCGCGACGACCGAAAAGCGTAGAGAAAGCAGCGGAATTGGACTGGTTGCTGGTTGCTGCTAGGCGGCCGGAATCTCAAAAGCCAGGTAATATCACCGTGCGACGACAGCCGTTTTTATTCGTAGCCTAGGTACACCGTTTTCACACCGCTGCACGAAAGTGGCAACCATAACTAAAACGATCGTATTCAATCCACCCACCGTAGCTTTGATCGACTTTTCCCGACGCCGCTTTCCATTGGTGCGAAATGAATGAGAAGATAGAAAAAAAACATCCAAAATAACAGTAATCTGTATTGGTCCGGTTGAATTGAGCTGATTTACCGCCGGCCCTCTCCGCTGTAGACACGCTAACGCACGATTAGCGACAATTAATCGCTGCTAATTTTCATCGCCATATTGCTTTCCCGCGTTTGGGCGTATTTTTTTTCGTTTGCTTGCTTCCCTGCCATACCATGTCTTGTATTACCTACCTAATTTTTGTATGTTTCATTATTTTCAATGCTTCTTATCAGTGTATGTCTGTTGTTTTCGTTTTGACTCGGGATGTCTTGATTTTTAAATAATTGATTGGAGAATCCAAGCAATTTTTAAACTAATTTACCATGCTGCATTTATCCTTTGGAATCGATTCTAACCCCAGAAACATAATATTTTAATCCCGACTGTCTTCTAATAGGGGTTATCATGAAATCGTCGTTTCGTTTTAGCGGTCGCTAAAGGCGCTCATTCGTCGCTAAGGGTTCTCATTTGTTCATTATAATGAACTTTTAGCGACTGAAATGAACAAATGAGCACCTTTAGCGACCGCTAAAACGAAACGACGATTTCATGATAACCCCTAATAACCCCTAATAGCCTCAACCTGTTCAGTGAAACGAAAGCTTTCTTTTAGTACTAATTTCGCGCGGTTTCGGATCTACCAACCACTAACACTAACCGCATCGCTTTCCACTAATCCGCAGATGGCCAGCATACCAGCATTCGTGGGCGTACCCAAGCGCGCAACCTGCAACCGTTGTAGTAATCCCATCTTCCTGGCAGAACGGATTAGCTTCGGCGAGAAGAGCTACCACCGATCATGCCTGAAGTGTGCCCGTTGCGGAACCCAGCTAACGGTTGGCAGTTTCTACGAGACGGAAACGGACGGCGAGTACTGCTGCGAAACCTGCCCGGATGAGGAGCTTCAGCTGGCGAAGCGGCGCGAATCGTCTGCCTCGTCCGAGAGCAGCACCCACTCGTCGATTGGTGGCGGCGCCGACCCTGGTGGAGTTCCGGTGGTTTCGACCGGCCTGCCGCGAACCGTCGTACGTAGCAGTAAGCTGCTCGATCGGATCTCGTTCTTTGAGTCGGCACCGCTTAGCGATGAGGAGAAAACGTCCAACCTGGAACGGAAGTCGAGAATGAGCAGCTTTTTGAAGCAAACGCTTGGAAATGACGAACAGGAGGAGCAAGACAAACCGCCGGATCTTCCGGTATTGCCACCGCCGAAACAGAATAGCGTAGATAAGCAGCCAATAACGTCCGCCGCTTCCACTGAACCGGAAGATCCGACGGTCGACGTGGAGGATGAGTTTGAGAAACTTGTTCAAGGCCTCGACGACACTGCTGGCCGGGAGGACATTTCCGAGAAGTCTATTTCAAATGAGTTAGGATTAGAGAATGTAATAACCTCCGCAAGTAGCAACACGCAGGTTCCTTCTGCGGTGTACGAGATCAAAGACCACCCTTCCGAAGAAATTCAACCTTCCGAGTCCATTGAAGAGAGTTTGACGGAGGCAACCAACGTCGTGCTAGTTCCGGCTGACATTAGAAAACAATCCGAGACATCGGTAGAACTGCCGGAGACAGAAAAGCTAAAGGACTCCAGCCTGGAAAGTGATGAAACATTAGATGACACAATAAACACAAATACCGTTATTCAACCAACGACCGAGATCTCACTAGAGACTGTTAAAGATGATCGTAAATGTACCGAAGCGATTATTGAGGAAGAGAAACAATCGTCTCCTACGCCACCGGTGTTGGACTCGGTTCCAGCAAGTGTGACTGAATCTATTGTGCCTGAAGGAAAGGAAAGTACTGATCCTAATCTTTTGCCCAGCCACGAATCTGTGACAAGTACCGAACCGAAGGATTCGACAAACGAACCGATCACTAGCGAAACCCAGGTGTTGCCTGATGATTCTGTATTAAATACTAACCTTAAACAGGTGCCTGAAGAACTTGAAACGAGTAACAAGTTGAAATTGGAATCGGTAGAAGAACCTGTGGAAAGCAGCAAGCCGGCGGAATCCGAAGTGCCTAAGGATGAGAAGAGTGTCAAACCGGCGGTGGTGATTGAACCGAAAAAACAGACTGATGAAGATAATGATGATAATGAAAAGAGGCCAGTGATACAGAGTCCTACGGCCGATGAAGAGCAGTATCCATCCGATCTGAATCCGTTTGGAAATGACGACGAAGAGGATGATGCACCCAGCGGAAAGCTAACGGGAGTACAGAATACAACACCGTCGAAACCTGTTCCTACGGCACGCCACATCAGCACAAATCCTTTCGGCAGTGACGATGACGATGATGATACGCCTCAATCGCCCTCATCGAAACCACCGCGGCCACCTCCACCGAAGGTAAAAACAACCGCTTCGAGTGCAGTGCCGGCGAATCCGTTCGGCGAGGAAGACGACGACGAGCAAGAGGAACCGGCAATCGTGCCGGTGGTTTCAAAGCCCTCTCCACGCCGAACGCCGGTGCCGACGCCAAGGAAAGCGCACGCGTACAACGATTCCGTCAGCTCGCTCGATAACTCGCTCATGTCGAGCAGTCGGTTGAGCAGTTCGAACGTTTCGCTTGCGTCCAGCTTAGAGAGCGGTCCTTCGTCGATGGTTGTGCCGAGGCGCAAGAAGGGTAAGGCACCGGACGTGCCCGTACCACCGAGTGGAGGAGCATCTTCACCGAAGCCTGCTCTAGTCGTGGTGCCATCCGGTGCTGATAAAACGTCTACGGAGAACCTCTCCAATACCAGCGGTAGTGGAACTCTAACGACACCACGTAAGAAGCGGCTGGCACCAGCACCACCACCATCATCATCATCGACCCCGAAGCAATCCTCGCCAGGCTCCCTGGGCGTTAGTGCTACTTCCGCAAGTGGGGGTCTGACGCGGGTACCAAGCCAACGGTTACTTACGCTCGATGCCAGCCTAATGGCCGACGAGCACGATCCATCCGATCCGGTGAGCCGAGCCCCGAGTAACGAATCGGTCGTCTACCGGCGAACCATTGTGCCGCTGGTGCTGGACGAGGACGCCAGTTCGGAATCGCCAGTGCACAACGCCGCCACCAGCAGCGAGCGACAGTGGGAGAAGATGAAGGACAACAAGGAAGCGCAAAACCGCAATCGCCAATCCCAGAGCTCGCCGATTAGCGAAGGCAGCAGTGGCGGAGCTAACGGAAGTTTCGGAAGCCTCTCCATTCTGGCGAACAAATCGTCCCAGGGCAAGTGGAAACGGCGCAAAGGGCCGGCACCCGCGTTGCCAATGCTGATCGCGGCACCACTGCCGGAGCGAAAGCCGATCAAAATGCTTCCCCTGAAGGAGATCCACCAGGAGCTACAGATCATCGAAACCCAGCAGCAGGGCCTGGAGAAGCAGGGCATCGTGCTGGAGAAGATGATCCGGGAGCGGTGCGAGGGGGTCGAGGCCGATGTCGATCTCGACATTCGGCTGCAGACAAACTCGAAGGAGGTGGAAGATCTGATCATGCAGCTGTTCGAGCTAGTGAACGAAAAGAACGAGCTGTTTCGTCGCCAAGCCGAGTTGATGTACTTGTACGTACGCAACCCGTTCTTCTTGTGGAACGATATTTTCACCTATCCTTCTTTTTTCTTGGTTTTCCTTCCTCAGACGACGCATGCATCGGTTGGAACAGGAACAGGCTGATTTGGAGTACGAAATCCGGCTACTGATGGCTCAGCCGGAACGGAACAAAACCGATTCGGACAAGGAAAAGGAAGAGGCATTGATCGCGCGTTTAGTTGAAGTATGTCAAATGGAATTTGTAAATACATTGGTTAAATGTGTTTCCTAATCTGCGATTGATATTACACTTTTTTTATAGATTGTCCAACTCCGGAACGAAGTTGTCGAATGCTTGGAGATGGATCGAATCCGGGAGGCCGAAGAAGACTTGGTAGGCGATCAGTTCCTCCTTTCGAACGGTGCTTAAAACCGTGTTTATAATACTTGCTTGCTCTCCTTTTTAGTCAATTAAGCAGAGCATTGAAGAACGTGCCGCTAGCCAGCAGTCCAAGCATGGCAGCAGCAAGAAAGAATCATCCGCAAACACGTCGGCCACCCTGCCGCTGACCGATGCGGAAAAGCGCGACTCCTCCACGAAGCTCTCGAAAAAGGAAAAGAAAAAGCTCAAGGAAGCAAAGAAGCTGTCCAAATCGAAGAAAATCGACTCGGAAAAGGCATGTAGAGATAGCCGTTGTTTGTGGTATATTAGTGACTGTATCTAATGTGTATGTTTGGTTTTCCAATCTATTTCACTTGATAGGATGCCGATGAAACGGAAAGCAGTGCGATTAAGGAGAAGAAAAAGAAAAGGAAATTTCTTTTCTAAAACTACTACACACACCGTAAGCTATTGAAGTTCTAGGGTTTCGTTGGAGAGAGGTGCACGTTCTGAATGTGTGTGCCGTCGTAGCTGGACTGGTTTACAGTTAATTCTACATTCCTTTAGTGCTGATAATGGTTGTTCCGTCCGTTCAAGCTGTGCAACACAGTGTCTAACAATCGAGCTGGAGGAGCAGAGGTCTTGCAAAGGTCACCGTCTGTACTTTCCGCCACACGTATCGTTGGTTCATATATGGTGCCTATTCGAATATTAGTTTTCTAAATCTAATCGTTCATTGTTTGATTTCTGTAAATGCTTCGATCCTTTTTTTTTGTAACCATAAGTATCACTCACTTCGCTAGACCGTAGATGCCTTTTACAATTGTTTTCACTATCGTCGCATATAATTTGCCCATCCAAGTGTGCCCTTTCAATATTTCATTTCACCCACACACGTCCCCATTCAAATATGCGTGACGTTTGAGTCACTAAATCCGATGAATTAGCCTTTTTATGTTTCATACGGTATGGAAAATTACCCAAAACTGGATAATTCAACGCCGGTAGACGCGACCGTGACTCAAAAAGCAAAGTGCACTTTCTCACGGAAGGCATGTGAATAGTGATAGTTTGAAACGGATATATTTGCTGATAGTATGTTAAGAAATAAAAGAATTATTGAGCTTACTGATTAAGCTAAGTTTACCAACGAAAAGTGACCGAGCGTGTGATCGTAATGTATCCCCTTCTTTTCTTCTTCGGCAACCGATGACATGTGTGGCGCAAGGGGAGCGAATAAAACACAGCATTTCTAACAAATATACACATCAGGATTTATTAAGAACGATATTTTGATTCATTTCATTAGGAAGAATGCTTCAACACATGTTTCGCTTTTTTTTTTTGTCACTGCCAACAATGATTTCATCCATGTTGAATAAAGTATTCTTGAGTCCACATTCAATGCCGCATTTAGGTAAAATCCTGGATATTTCACGTACATTTTTATTTTAAATCCTGCTTACCGGCCCCATACGCCATTCGTTGCTTTCCCTTTACCGGTTCAACCGTCGACCAGTTTGTGTTTTTTTCTTCTTCCTTTATTTTACATCACACCTACAAAGTTTTACAAAAAGAACGCACATCACCGTATCATGTTGATGGTTCTAGTTTCTACCGCTTTATCAGAAGTGATCGTTCGAGGGCGGTTTGTTTTGCTTCGTTTACACTTAATCACCTTCTTTTAGGGAATACATTCAGAATGAGACGGGGGAGCTTTAGGGAGGGATCATTCGGGAAAAAGTAGCATTGTTGCATTTCATTCAACCCCTAGGAATTCGGGTGCTTTCCAGAAGAGAGCCTTCTTTGAATCGCTGCTGAACAAGATCCATTAAAGAAATCCTTACGATTATGTTATTGTTAGGTTCATTTGTTTTCATTTCCTAATTCCTCAAATCTATCCGTTTTTCGTCGCGAGTTGTTGTCTTGTATTCTCTACCCGACCCACGGCAATAATAATCTACACCCATACAAATTATACATCTAGATCAACAATTAGACACTATGATATCGTTGCTTTAGTTTTGCCTTAGGTATTTTCGATTTGCTACCAACGCCACCATCGTTGAATACGTTGGAGTTTGAGATTTTTGTTTTTAAGTATAAACGGTTTATCTTCACGCACTAACGGATTTGGTTTTTTGTTTGTTTGTAGTTAACATTTTCACCGCTCTAGCCACACTACAGGATTCGAATAAATGTCAACACCTAGAACGATTTTTTTTGTTCATTTTTTTATATAGATATATATTCTTTTAGGTTAAATTGTCTCGTTTTAACAGTATTACACTTGCTACGAAAGGTTTACGCGTTCGCTTTCGGGGGCCGAGGTCAATATTATTGGCGTCGCAATGTTTGATAGCGCAATGCTTTTCGTAACGTCTATTTTAACCCCAACTTTGTAGCTCTGTTCCATGTAATATTTGCTGTTCACTAGACACTTACGGTAACCAGAAACGAGTTAAATGGGTTTGGGAGATATTTTCACATCAACACGCTTCCTATAGTCCTGCTGTACGTGTGCCCGGACAATCCATGCACAGTACAGTGCTCATCTAAGCCCTGGTCTATTATTTCCAAATTATCGTTCGGTTAGGTTTGGATTGAATGTTTGCTGATATTAATTTTTGCCTCGTTCTCAAATATGTAACACTCTATATACGCAAATACAAATAATCTATGATCCAGTAACATTTGCGCGCCATGCCCTTTTTCAAATATAATGGAAGAAATGTTAACGGCTCTGAACGTGTTCGGGTTCTTTTTAATGTATCTCGTACAAACATTGAATTATCGGAAAACGTTTTTTTTTAAATTCTGCTATTTATTGTTTCGCGTGGGTATGCGTTTGAAATGCTCCCTTCCTCTACCTATTTGAACTATGGCTTTATTTTGCATTTTTATTTTTTTATTATTTGCATTCCACGTATTATTATTATTATCACCTAGGTATAGTGTTTACTTATTTGATCGTTTTGAGTCCCTCGAGATAGCAAAAGTTGTATTGGTTTTGAAATCTTTCTTTTCTCTGCGTTCCTTGGGAAATGTGACCCCTTCGTTTGGCCCGTGTCGGCAGAACGGGAACGCCTTTAACCTGACGAATGGTGACGATAGTTGATGTTTACGTGTGTACCACGAATTATGGTTTATTTCTTCTAACATTTCATATGCGGTTCGTTCAAATCCAGCAAAATATTCTATACATGACGCTTTCTTTCTTATGGTAAGAACTGGGGTTTTTTCTTCGCTCCATTCCTATCGGGATCCTCCAGCATGTGTCCGGTAACGGAAAATGTGGATGCGGAACAAGGAAAATTTAACTGCATTCGACGCCTAGACACTGGTGGTCCAGAGAATTATTTTCTAGAGCTTGTCAACAAGTACGTAACAATAAACTCCGGGTGTAGGTAAAGTCACACTTGGGAGCAGGAAACTAGATTTTTGATTTTCTTTCTCCTCGATATTCATAGAAACCCCGAGAAAAATTATCCCTTGGCAGCGAGAGTTAAGTTAACTGGACGCTGTATTGTGACCAGACTGCTCGGGGACGTTTGCGTTCAGTTTGATTTTTGCGTGTTTTTCGATTTCTCAGCCACCAGTTTTGGCTAATGTACTCTATCGTAACAGATCGTGTTAAACCTACAATTAGGAGTCAAAATCAGGAAGGCACATAAGTGGACTTGTGGGAACTTTAACATCTAGCTCTCTCCACCTCGCTCACTCTCTCTCTCTCTCTATCTCTCTATCCATCTCTCTGTTTTTTTTAACGCCATTGCCGTTGCTTCTTTGTCGATTTGCTTCATGCGCTGCGAAAAGACTATGTTTCAACGATTTAGAATATCTTGGTTTTGTTTCACTTGAACTTTTCCTTTCACCCACTTATAACGCTGCTAGCATATGACCCTTTGAGGAACTGATTGGTTTAGTACGGGGTGTGAAATAAAAAACGTGAAAACATCTGCGTTCACTATAAAAATGGTACAATCGTTACCCTACCGTCCCGGCCTACTGCGATCGACTAGATATGACCGTTGGTTCCAATGTTTGCCTCGAGGTCCTTCGGTGTGCGAAGGAACCTCCAATATGTATAAGCTAATTCGGTGAGATTTGCAATCTCCTCTAAGTTCGTTCTACACACGTATTGCAATTTTTTGTTGCTGTTTCATTACATTTGCGATGAAATGTGTTCCTGTTTGTCGGTTTGTGGGTTGCAAGATACAAGAGGATCTCTGCCTCGGTGAGTCCTGTAGTTGTTTCGGTCTTCCGATTAATTCTCTAACCGGTACAAATGTTTTATGCTGTTGATTGGAAAATTTATATCGGACTTGAATTCGTAAGGAGAATCAAGAAGCAGAGAAAACATGGTTGAATTTAGTTTTCTAAAGCCACTTACTACATGAGTCAGTAAATTTGTAACCTAGAAAAGAATATATAAACAACAGAAGACACTACAATGAAGTAGATAACCGCTCTGTCACAAGATTACAATTGGTGCACGCTTTCAAATTTTGTTTCTCGCATTTTTCAAATAACTTTGTATTACATGCAACACCATTCAAAGTATATTTGATTTCAAATCATATACAACAAAATATAAGTACAGGTTTTTTAAACACCGGAAAAAGGAATATAACCATATGCAATATTTTAATAAAAAGGGCTCCAGACAAATTGAACAAAAAGCAACTTGAAATGTTTTTTAGCATCATCCAGACAAGTTTTCTTCAGCACAAGCATCCTCTTCTTTTTCCTAACTTGAAGGACTTCTATGGGTGTAACACACCGCGATAGAGTGATATGAGGGGAATTTCAACTCAAAAATATCGTTGAAATACTCAGAGTAAAGGAAGGAAGCAGTGAAAAATTTTGAGCAGACTAAAAAAAGGGTTCTCGGTTAATTAGTGTGTGGCGATTGTAATATGTAGCTACATGTCTTTTAAACCAAACCATATTCCAAAATATATGATTCCGTGTTCGTGGAAGATCAGCACAAATGATCATTTGCTAGGGAGCCATCCGTAATCGTTAATCTTACCCATTAATAAACGTTCAAGAAAGTTGCCTACATGTCGCGAAAATATAATCTTCTTTTTAACAGTTTTCTTTTTTATGCCGCGTTCCACAATCCGTTGTCGAACGACCAGAGAACCGTCGGCCCGATCCACCGCCGGTACCGATCTACGTCGCCGTATCTCAGTAGGACAGGCCCTGCTTGGTCACCGTATACCAAGCCTTCACCTTCACCAGCGTGGGCGTCGGAATGTCCGGCTTGGGTGTCGCCTGCGCACCCTGGCAGCAGTTCAGCTCGGTCGGTCGCGGATGGCCACCGGGGCCGGCGCCACAGCACGAACCGGGTGGAGACATTGGCGAGGAAATCACCGCAATCCGACCGGCCGGTTGCGGGTGGTAGTGATGGTGCAGGTGGCACTGGTGGGAAGATGTCGTCGAGGGGGACACGGACAGCTGGCCCAGGTAGGACGTTCCGCCGTTGCACGGTGGGAGGACGAGCGAGAGCGTCTGTGGAGGGTGACACGCCGACGCGACCGGCAGTCCGGGTGCTGTTGAGTGTTGGGTCGCTGGTGGCGGTGGGGGTGGCGGAGGCGGTGGAGGTGGTGCATAGAACGAGCTCTGGCCGAGCCGCAGCGTGGTCAGCTGCAGTGGCTGCAGGGGTTGCTGCGAGGCCTGGTAGGTGTCTTGCAGCGGAATGTGGTAGTGCTTGAGCGACGGTTGACTCTGCTGCTGCGGCGTTGCTGCGAAGGCCGAGATGGCTGCCGAAGGCTGACCCGGCTGCTGCTGATGCTGCTGGGGGAGGTGATGATGGTGGTGGTGGTGGTAGTGGTTGTGATGTCGAGCGACGCTCGTCTTCGCCCGCCCGTTAGCCACTATCGATTGTTTGGCCGTGCGGGATGCTCGAGGTGCCTTCGAAGGGTTGCTGGTGGTTGTGGCGGTTGTAGCTGGCGTGCCGGTAGTGGTGGGCACGTTCGAGCACGAACCAGCACTAGTAGTGCCGGCTTTCGGTGGTGTTTGCGTTTTTGCGCTTCCGGTGGCGGTGGCAATCTTTCCCGTTCCAGGGCGACCCTTGCTGGCGGCGGTCGTTGTCGGGCCGTTCGATGTGTCGGATTTCAGTACTGTGTCCGCATCCGGCCGGGGACCGATAGGGAGCCGACCAACAATGTTGCGCAAACGATGGTGGGAAAAGAAGCGGTAGAAAAAGCCATGAAATTTCAGTGAAATCTAAATCCGTATCCAAGCGCTACGGAGCTCAAGCCAAAGCTTCGCCTCCTTCGCAAGAGCTCTGCTGGCCAAAAGCAACCGATGGGATGGTTTGCTTTTGGCTTCGCTGCGGGTTTTGGTAACACCACAACCGACAGCGATGGATAATCACTGTTTCACTTATTCATATCAGTGTGCAAAGGGAAACTGGAAGGAAACATTACTCATAAATTAAAATTGTTTTGTAAAAAAAAAGTATCAAAGCCGGTTCCCTCTATATCAAAGGGGTTTGGCTGCTGGAAGTTGTTGCGTTGCAAATAAAACGTGTTCAAAGGATGGAGATCTCTAAAATTACAGTTAGTTTGTTAGTTCAAAATTAGATTTTTTTCCGACACCAACCTCTAACGATAAAGACTTCTAAAATAAAGACTGTCAGACACCACCGTAAAGTTCCATATGTTAATGAAAATCAGTTGTAAAAATTATGCAAAACTAATAATGCTCTTCAAATGAACTGAAGCACTAATTTTATTTTGAAATTGATCACTTAGTTACATATACTAGAATCCCATGATCTACGTCTTTTGAAATTGACTTTTGTAAATCAACAACTTATTTGTAATTTTGTGCTATAGAAATGAGACACAAGAGTATCACTGTTGTATTTTGTATACTAACAAAATACATTGAAATGTTTCAATTAATCGTATCGTTTTTTATTAGAATATTAATTTTAGATTTAAGATAAAATAACACTGTTTTTCTAGTTATACAACGTTCTAGTAACATAAAGTTTAAAAAAAATTATGATTTGAAGTCATGAGGAACAGTTAAACTTTTTTTACAAACAAATAATCAAACAATAATTTAAATTGTGAAGTACACTACAAGGGTTTTTACAGGAAATTATCAACAAATAGCAGAAAAAAACTGTACCATAAGAATTTGAGTGCACACTCCTATAACTCAATATATTGTTAGAAAATGTCTTCATGCGTACAAACGAATTAGGTTTTTTTATGAAACAGTACGTAAGCACTAAAAATCTCACATAATCGAATGTTATCTTTCTAAAGAAGGCATTCATTTTTACATTTATACGAATTTAGCAAAGCGTCTGATATAAAAAAGTATGATAATTCTTTAAGTCTCAGGTTCGTACAATTTGTTAGTTTTTGGCTAATATTACAGGACAAAATAATAAGTCCTGATAGTGTAAGGTAATGATATCAATAGTTTAAAAAATTTAGTTAACCAAGCTTATGTTTACGGTTAGCCAATTTTGGAACATACAGACCTCAACACGCTTAACAAATAAAACTACCTTATACGTAATATCTTTCATTACAACGAGGGTTGACCGAGACGAAACCGAAATGAAACAAACAACCAATTTGTTAAAAAAACGTAATTCTGTACAACAGAAATTTATTCCACGCATTAATAGGCCCTAGCGTCCGATTTAGAAATAATTAAACAAAAACTTATTACACGATTAATTACATTACGGCGGACAACCGTTTGGTGTTGTTACCGAATTGGTAGATCCGCCTACCCCTTTCCCTCCCCCACCACCCTCCCGCTCCGCGTACTTACTTGCCGTTTGCAAGCTGCTCTCGTTGGAGTTGCCGTTGCTGCTGTCCCCCTTCCGGTCCGGGGTGTCCGCCTCCGAGTCTTCTCCGCCGTCGCTACCCCGCCGCTCGAGCACGTAGTCCGGCAGCGAGTGGAACTTCTCCAGAGGTCATATGGTCGAGTCGAACACGCCCATCGAGCTCGAGATGAGCTGATCCTTCCGGCAGCAGTCCAGGAACTCTTCGATCGTTATCACTCCGTCGCCGTTGGTATCCATTTTCTGATTCGGGTGAAATCATACGTTTTCGTTAGGCTTTGCACACTGTATCTTTCTGCCCGGACGGGGTCGACTCACCTGAAAGATGTTGTCCACTTTGCTCTTGATGTTCACCTCGTCGGTGCCTCCGTCGTCGCGGGCTCCCATCAGCTCGTAGATGGCCGTCACGATGTCCGTCATTTCTTCGCGCGTGATCTTCCCGTCGTGGTTGATGTCGTACAGCGAGAAGGTCCAGCACAGTTTCTCCTCGAGCGTACCCCGCGAGAGTATCGAAAGGCCCTGCACAAAGTTCTGTGTGTTGAAGCGAGAAGGTAAAATTATCCCTGGTCCCATTTATAATCTTAGATTTTGTGTTTACCTCAAAACTAAGAATGCCTGTATGTTCCTTGTCTAAAGTGTTGAACACGTAGTGTGCATAAAGTCCTGTATTCGCTGCAATATAAAGCAAAACATTGTTGAATCGTAATGTTGTGGCTTTTATTGCGTATACTACCATACAATTCTTATTACATAAATAAATTTCCTAAACATAGAAATCATTTACTTTAAAATTAAATTAGCTTGTTAATTGTTTCAATGTTCAATGCGTTTCAGGGTTCGTTTATACACCCTGTATGTCATAATCTTTACAAAAAATGCTTGCAACTTTTTCCCACTATATTTTCTTTAATTTTTTCATATTCCCTGTGACATGTTTTCAACAGAAGTTTTACAAATATATTGTTCTTTTTTTACCTTAAACTCTTCTCCAAATGAAACCCTTTTCATCGTTTCATGGAACAGCTGGGGCAAAAACGGCTGAGGTTAAAAAGTTTGCTTGGAATCGTTTATCGATCCTATGACGTTGCCATAAAACAAAGAATCGATTTCAATCTGCCCATTTGATCGTCATTTACTGCAACCGAATGCCTCTCCGGTGCAAACATTTTTCAACTCGACCAACATTCGGGCATTCGTATTGGAGATGTTTAATGGACTGCAACAACAACAGCCGAAATGGATGGATTTCATAGTGAAATTGTGTGCTCTCGTCAATGGGGTGAAAAACTTTTAATTTCGCCTCGAGCGTAAAGTGCACTGAAAACTGGTACAAATGTACTTAATTTTTATTTTTATTTGTGAAACTGTATGAGCTTCGTTATAGAGAAGGGCAATAAGAACATACTTTATGAGCTGCGTTAAAAACGAGTCTATTACAACATGTACGATGGTGGGGCGATTGTTTTTATACGAATGTTTTTATACCTCTTTCAATAGTGTGTATTGCCTGTATTGTTTTTATACCTCTTTCAATAGTGTGTAACAATGGGTTTGTACTATTTTACTTCGTAATTTCCAAACAAGGTTTTAAAATACGTTGATTGAAAAAATTGAAAAATGATTGATAGTTCTCATTTATTCGCACTTTCATTTCATACATAACAAAACGGAAATACATAAAATTAGTCCGAAATTAATTGCTGTTATATTTATTTGAAGGGTGCCACATTTCCTTCGTTTCATTTTATGAAGCAGTAGCATGAATAACTCTTTGCGATCGTCTCTTATTTAAATCCCATTGTTAAGCCCCGTATTTCTTGTACAAGAGAAAAGAATGCATTTTCATGAAAAATTATGATCACAAACGATAACATTCGCATGCATTTATTATTCAGTTAATACGGTTCTGCGTGGATACTGAATTTCCTGTGGCATTTCCACGTTCTTCGTTCTCGAGCGGTGACACGAAAAAAACATCGTATTGTTCTGTTACTGCTTTCCCCATTCGCCATTCCATTCTTGTATTTAGTGTACTAGTGAGGTTTTTTTAAGAGATCACTGATAAATTTTCATTTTTTTTGTTTGTATTTATACATGTATGATTTTTAGAAGTTGCATGAGCTTAACATTTTTGAACTGATAGCTTTTGTATCTTCCTTTGTCTTTTCACTTTATGTTTGAAGTTTTTAAATTACATTTTTCTAATATCGTACCACCAGTAAGAGTTAATTAGGGTAACTGTACCAATAGTGGTGCACTTAGTACTGTAAATACCAAATAGGTGTAATTTATGAGTGTTAAGAACACAATATTCTACATATTTGAATCAATTATGATCGAAACATGACTTTTCTTCTGAAAAACATCAATTTTAACCGTAAACCATACAAAATACACGAAATAAAGCGTATTTTTCTTCCTAGTCGGTTGCTCCTATTATGGTGGTATGGTTCCTATAGTTGTGGTATCGTGTTCCTATAGTGGTTGTAGTACGAAAAACTTGAATATATTTTGACTATTACTGATTTTTTAAGCATATTTCAAACAGAACCGTAAAATACTCCCTGACCAATGCGTTGTCATTGAAAAGACTGTATTGTTTTACCGAAATATGTCCAATTTTAATTCTTAAAAAATGTTCTGAATATTACAGCTAAAACTGTAGTACATGCTTTATAGCGCATCCTTCGCCCACTTTCTTTTTTGTTTCCTCTGCTTCTCCTGCTGAGCCTTCTTTCCAGTTCCGCTTTGTTTATTTTGTAGAAACAGAATAAAATCACTAAATTTACCTGATTATATTGGCCAAAACCGGAATAAAACTAAAATATACTTGTGAAAAAATCTATGGCTACCATAGGAACAACTTGGGTTTTTGTGCCTATAGTGGCACTATAGTAAAAACTATAAAAATATAATAAAGTTATGCTAAAATGCACTAAGTTCGTATAAATCAATTATATTGGAGTATGTAAGTAGCAAAATCATATGGGTTTAATGATTTTGTAGTGATTTCTAGCCTCAAGAAAATCATGATATCCGTTATAGATTCTTAAGGAATGCAGCATGTTGGAACAACCTGTTTAGAAAATATGAATTTTGGAGCTTATATATTACGGAATGAGATGGTTCATCTTTTTAACACTCCGCAGAAGATCAAAGAACATTTCATAGAAGAACAAATAACTCCATTGTATATATATCGGCGTAGAGCTAGGATTTTATTCCACTACAACCACTATTGGTACTAGCTCCACTATGGGTGCACTTACCCTAGTTATAATTTTTTCGATCCGCACCAAATTTGCTTGATAAACATACGGTTTAAACTTTCACGACCACTTGAGACCAATTTTGTTTGACCCAGTTCCTGCCGTGAAATGCAACAAAATGTAATCGATTACAACAACAAGCTTTTTAACTAAGATGGGTGTTAAACAAGACCCCAATTTCATCGAGGTACTTCATATCGATTTCTCACGAGCAAATTATTCGCAACTGGCGCAAGTACAAGTAAAACTTTCTCAAAACGGGCCGCTCTAAACTGCTTCGTCACCGAATTGCTGTGAATGGCAAAACTTTTCTGCAAAGCATCCCTGGCCCGTGCCGATGCAGCTATATGAGCTCGGCGTTTTCGTCTAACAACTTGTCACAGCATGGGGAGGTGGGAAGGCGTGGAGGGGTAGGCACATTTTCGGTTCGAAAAATTGTGGCAAAATAACGAGCGCTGGACCAACGAGGAGGGGGGAAGGACAGGTTTGATGTGAAATCGAAAGAAACTTGCACGCGGAAATTTCACCGGCAAAAGGCACCGCAAGGATGGCAGCGTTCGCCGGTGATGGTAGAGGTGGCCCAATTCCATCCGTTTCTGTGCCTTCTGGGGCCGTTTGTAATGTTGATGTTGATTTTCATGTAAATTGACTGTTTCACTGCAAGTCGCCCATCGGTGTTCTGTGCAATGCGCGTGCCTTCCGTTAAGGCTCGTTTCCCGAGCGATGTAACTTTGTTTCGAAATGCTCTACAGTGGGTCGCATATTTTTATGTCATCGACTGACTGTGTTCGAAGAAGCGTTTAGTAATAAAATATGTTTAACGTCAGTGTGGTACACGTTTGACAAATATCAGTATTTACGAAAAAAAATCTAACGGAGTAACAGATTTAAAAAAAACCATTCTTTTCTTCTTCTGAAATATAATTCTATCCAAATAAATATTTGTAGTTTTTTACACAAATTGTAGACTACGTATTCAATTCAAACATGAAAAGAAATTTTGGGATAAAATTGGTTACTGAAATGCACTGTTGAAATGCAATTTAAATTTCAAAAGATTTTAACAGTTCCATCCACCCTCTTTTATTTCATTCTATACAATTTTGCTTGTACACTTCGTTATTTCATCAAAACAAACCCCTCATGAAAACACCGCATAGACATATTTCCACTGTCCTTCTTCTACCGGCAATGTCCTTCTTTAAGCGAGTGCCTCCCTTTGGACCAGCTCGGGTAGGAAAATCCAATCTTTGTGCAAAACTGCAGGCGACCGAAACGAACGAACTGCAGTTGTTATGTCACGGCGCAGTCACCGCGGGCCAATCAAATAAATCATCGTGGAGGTGGACTGATTAAAAAGCTCTTCGGTCGTGTTTTTTCTCGTTCCTATTTTTTCGTGTCGGCACGAAAGGAAATATCTGCTGGATTATAAAAGAAAAGAGGAACCATTCGGCTGCCCGATCCTTACCGGGAGGCAGGACAGATGTCGTACGGTCAAGATCGAGTCAAATCGAGTGCCCATCCAGACGGATGAGAATTTATCGCATGAAAATGGGCCTTCCCAAAACGACGACAACGACCATGTCAGGATAAATCACATCCCTTCGCCGGGTTCAGGTTCGTCGTTGCTGTGGTTTTGACCCGGACGGAAAAGATGGATTGAAGAGGGTTTGTCATGCTGAACGACACAATTTTTAACATGTCATCTGTGTTTTAGTACTACTCGATGTTGCGATACAACCTTGCATGAGGATTTGCAATTCGTTTTGACTGATTTCGAAGAAAAAAAGATCCTCCTTTATTTAGATTGATGTAGGATACCCTCTGCATTCGCATATTTTGTCTGCGAAATGCTTTACTTAATGGACAAGTAATCTTCTGAACTTCAATTAATCCCCCAAATCCGAGAAAGAGAACTGTACCCATGATCCTTTATAATTTTTTGCTGTGTCCCTTGTAAGCCAGGTTGATCCTGATGGAATCTCTCAGTTGCCTTGCATTGACTCAAGATAGTCTTGATGAGTAAAAACAAAAGTTATCAAATGTTATTGCTACTTGACCGAACTATATGTTATATCGTAAGAACATAGCTATAGCGGAAAACGGAGCAAAAATGTAACTAGATAGTTGTTCACAATTGGTGTTATTTGAAACAGTTTAAATTATATTTTCATTCCCATATTTCATACATCCCAAGTCAATTTACCTGCAATTCCTTAAATGCTTCTGATTAAATGAGGTGCAACTTTTTAATTCTGAAGAATTTGCAGTTGCATGAAGTAAATACGGAACTAAACGAAAACTAACAGAATTGGTTGAATAAAAAGCTGAAAATGGGAGGTAAAACTCATTTGTTTATACACATAAACAATGAACCATCGTTCAAACTATACTATTATAAAAGTAAAAGATTTCTAGCAGTTACATGAAAATATTAATCTCGCTTAAAGGGTTCATATTGCCCGACAATCCCTAATTTTTTTATTCACAGCCGTTAAAACAAAACAACACATCAAGAGTGCATCCCATGGGATGAAACTCTCGACTGGATTCTTATCAGTCTTCCCACGGCATCAACAATTTCGCCCGTTAAACAAACAGTAGCTTCGGCCGGGAAACATATCGTCCGAGCAACTATTTTCCAACCCAGGCCAGCGCTCGGGGCACAAATGTTTTTTTAAATATATTGTAACAACTTGAGACCGTTCCCACGCTTGCCATCATATAAACGCCTTCGGGAACGGTCCGTTAAAATGGATCGAAGAAAAACAGACACCCCAGCATTCTCCTACTCACTCTCGAGAGAAAGTTAATTGTATTTGCAGATCGAAAGAATTTTCATCGGAAAAACTCTTCCACAATCCCTTGCTTCTAACCCACCCTAGCTCCACAGTGTAGAAACAATTCCTCAGCAAAACCACCCCGAAATGTGACACAACGAGCCGTCAATTATGTGTCATCTAAGTTGCTCGGTTCGTACCATTCTTCGAACCGCTTTCCCGGAGGTCTCACGGGAAATCGGGCGAGGTGATACGTTCAGAGCACGAACGTTCCCCGAGTTTGGGGAACTTCTTCTTGCTTAAATTTGTCCCGCAAGCCCCCGCAAAAATCGACCCGAGCGCTGCTGTCAAACAGTGTGTTGTGTCAAATAAGTGTCAAACCATGAAAACAACTGCAGATGAATGACAGCAATTCATTCCGCCCGCGTTCAGCACCATTGCCCCAAGGGCGTTGTTGTACGGAAATGTTTATTATCTCTCCTTCGGCTTAAAACGATCCTACTTACCTCCTTGAGGGAAAAACTGTGAGTAGATGAATTTGAACGTTTCCTCCCGGATGATGCCGGCCGGACATTCTGCCTTGAAGCCCCGGTAGATCCGCTTGATTTCCGCCTCGGTGAAGCGTGTCGCCTCGCACAGGGCCGCTATCGACTCCGGTCGGTACTTCGGCGGGGACACGATCTCCTCCAGCTCACAGTCTAGATATGTAGACGTAAACAATATGGAACCACATTAATACAATCTATGGGTAGGTGGAACGTTGATTGGCTTTTTGTAGGACAATAAATTTTGAACATCTCAGCAATAGTCACTAAAATTATAACCAACTGACGTTTTCGACGTAGTACATTTTGAATTCAAGAAACTTTAGCAGAAATTATCAAACTGTTTGGGAATCATATGTAAAAAACTAACTCAACTGTACCTATAAAAATGCTTATTTTGTCTTTAACATACGAGACTAAACGCTTGCGACTCATCATCTTGACTGATTACTTGGAACTAAAACGTTGTTCTGCTGTCCGATTCGTCACCAACGCTTTATTCTAATCGCGTTCGGGCCAGATTCTGCTTTAACTATTCGATGAAACGTTTTGCCCCATGATAATCACAAATCGGGGTCGGCAAAGTTCAGTGCATTGGCTCGTGCACATTCCTGACTGAGACGCAGCTATTTCTAACAACTCTGAATGATGTCAACTCATCTCAACTTCTTATTATGTGCAAACTGGGCAAACTGCTCAAAGTGTAATCAATAAAAATGTCTCAAAATTGAGAACTATAAAAAATATGTGCACGTACTAATGTCACGAAAAACAGTTAAACTATTTCAATATTCAATGAACTAAACATAATACGAGAGTGGTGTAGGCACCAAAAATGGTGTAGACGAGCCCAAGTGAAAATGCTCATTAATGCAATTATAATACAAGGTAGACTGTTTATTATACGGTTCTGAGTAAATCTAGACCCAATAATCACTCGTTATCCGTACAAATTGGATTGGTTGACTAAATCGTTGGAAAAGACTTAGCTGTCATGTGCAAGGTTCAGCCTTATTGGGCTCAGCATATTCGAATGTGGAAAAAACCGACTGCATCTCATCGATAATGTTATGAATGTTGAAAGCAAAATTCAATTTCCATCATTTAACATAACATTTTATTCGACATTTTTTTCTCTTTTGCATCACTTCTTTTTCATGACAAAATTTAAAAATGTATGTATTGATGATTTGTAGAATCAAAATTTAGTTTCTATCATTTGTGTAATTTGTAAAAAGATAATCTATTCTATAAAAGATTATTGAATTAGAGAATATTAAGTTTATCAATTTAAATACGTCATTCACGTTCAGAGGAAAAAACCGCAAGAATAATAGATTTGTTATTCTTTTGAAAAATACGGGAGAGTTCTGATGGTTCACTACCTTTTCCCTTCAACCGGCATTCTCTGTGTTTATTTAAAGCCTCTGCTTCTAGCAGGGAAATGTCAGCTTGAGCCCCGGGCAGCACACTGTAACATTTAGGTCGGTTGTTTGTACCTCGCAGCAACCCACAACTGACAGTCCGGACGAAACTTAAGGGTCGCTGACTGTCTGGCCCGAAGCCTTCGTACCGTATTACATGTGGTTGAGGTGGGCTGAAGCTTGGATGTGCATACGTGCATGCCGCAGGGCAGCGTGTGGACTATTTGACTGTCTGCTGCTGTTGTCAGTTGTCCGAGGCCACGTACCGAGCACAAATCGGCAGAAAAAAATAAAACAAGCACGGCTATGTTTCGAAGAAGGTGCGTATCGTTTATTTCTGCAACATCAGCATAGTAACGTGTGCCGAGGTAAATGGTCCGAAGTAGGTGGTTAATGGTACAAAATGCCCCAAAGCTACGAGTTTGCAAGAAACAAGTTGATATGAATTTCGATAGCTTTGCTTTTAAGGTTATTTGATACGTGCTTGTCATCGCCAGAAGAAACAATAAGTTGAAATCAAATGTATACAATTTTTTTTTTACATATAATTTAACGCCATACTTGACATTGACTCATACAAAGAGTAAGTAATAAAAGATAACCAATTGAAGCTTTGAGCTTTGTCTATCTTTGCAATCATCTAAGTTTTGAGTGGTTGAAAAATAATACTAATTGAACATAAATTCAAAACAACCTGGCGTAATTTTTATAAATCATATAAGATTTTTAATATTAGTAGTTTTTCGTTAGGAATCTATTTTTAAAGTTTTAATGTAATTTCGCTAGATTAATATATCGAGGGTTATACAGGGTGCATGATAATTTTTTGTAATAAATTTAAGGACAAAATTTCTCATGTTTGCGTAAAAAATGTCCAAACCAATCCGGCAGGTTGGAATGGAAAAGCTTTTGAATTAGCTATCAGAAATAAAAACTAGAGATTAGTAAACGTAACATTTGGAGAAGGATGGCCAAGAAGGTCAAAGTATCTATAATAAAAAAAAGTAAACGTAACAATGTTGGACCAATAGAACAACCGGTCGGCCACCGTTTTTTTGACTGTTGAAACATAAAGTATACTGTATGGTCGTTAAATGTGTAGGAATGAACAGTTTTCAAGATATTCCATAACATCGATCGAGTATCTTTAAAAGCCATTATAAAATTGTCAGACCAAAGGCCCGTTTGTTTTGGTTGTGTGTAAGTTATCTGCATAAAACACAAAAAAATGTAAAAAAAAAAACAAACCGGTCATCAACAAAATAGCTTGCTGATGCAATTAAAAACTACCCCATCAGAGTTAATCAACTCGGTATCGAAGATTAACGATGTCTTGATGTTATAATCAGTGCCCAGGTCAGGTTTAATGATTCTTTTTTGAAGTCAAAGTAGTTGCTGACCGATTGTCGAAATTGTCACGTTTTCTACTTCCTGGTTATTTATTTAAATTTTAGATTAATTTGCACGTAAACATGATAGATCATTTGCAAGTTTTGTAGTTATATCGTTGAAGTATAATCTTCTTTTAAACCATGAATTTTAAATTGGAAAGAACCCTATGTTGTTGCCTATATCTATAGTTTGTGCATAAATTTAGATAAAAAATCTTTGAAACTCGTTGTACAACGTATTTGTGTTAATTAATTTAAAGTCTTTCTTGGTCTGAAGATATTATCAGAACGGGAAGATTATTAAATTAACTAACTAAAAATGTACATAGGAAAACAGTTTGGAATACAAAATTCGCAAATTTGCGAGATCTACGGAATTCGCATACGACAAGAATTTCAACTAAACAAAATTTACTGCAATCCTTATTAGCAAGTTCATCAAAACAGTAAACGAAATAGTATATAAAAAATCACTTTTTTGAGATGTTATCTTCCATACGAAACGTACTATACTCTTCTGTATACCCGACTGTGCAAGATAAATGTCTACCCGTCTTTAAAACAAACTTCCCTAATGTTACCCCCACGTTGACTGTACTCCCCATTCAAGTAGCCTGCAAACCGACACGTTTGAATATTTTATTCCTCTTGACCTAAAGTGGGCAGCGCACTGCCCGAGCGACGCAGATTTCCTTAATGTAAGCAGTATAAAGCATGCTCGCCGGGTGCAACTTGTGTGCCGGGGGCTCGTCTCGAGCGCCCGGTAGGTACACGTTGGATTCGGATTGACAAATGAAAATTTACACACAAACGACGCGCACGCACACAGCCGGGACTGTGTGAATCGAAACGGTCCACAACGACGTAATCCTTCGGCGGGCCGCTCGCAATGCGTCGGTGCCTAAGGACCATGGTTATTTATAAACAGGACGAAAACAAATGATACATTGTACAATGCTCTCCGCTAAAGGATGGTGCACTTAAATGAAGCAAAAGATGCTTATCCTCGTGACAAATGTTTTCGTAGACGCGGGGCGCGAGATAGTGGGTGGGCAAGACAAGTGGGCGCATAAGATGGCGGTCGCGCGCTGCAAAAAATACCGCTGCTGGTGCGTATGCTTCAATATTTTTCTGCTGTCGGTCCCGTTTCGTCTTCTTTAAGCTTGTTGTTCCATGTAATATTCGAAAAGGAAGTCGACGTTTCCGACAAGCGGAACCGAGCGGTGAACCTGTGTACTAAACATCCTTACAGCAGCGTAATGCTGGGCATGACGTCGACACACGGAAAGGCTCATGTTTTGAGCCTCTTGGATGTGGAGGGAAAATTCTAAAGAGCCACGCTTTGTCTTTTCGCTTGTCGGGCATCTCCCAAAATCTCCACCTCGCCCCGATTTCGTCCCCGGTAAACGGTTGTTGTTAATGTTTTTAATGGTGTACCTTCCCGCTGCTGGATGTAGGACTGGACAATGCAAGAAAAGGGCTCGAAAACCACGAACCGAGAAAAAAAGGGCAAACAAGTTTCAACCCGGGTGCCGTCTTCTGCACCGGCAACAATCGCTCGAAGAAACATTTTTCAAAGCAGCGGACAGAGGGAGGACAAATAAACTCGCACTCGGAAAACCTCCCAGCAACGAGGCCGCTACAAAATGAATAAATGTAATTCTTTGAAGTATGGCGCTTGACACGAGGTCACGGGGCCTCCGTTGGCCATGCCAGTCGTTATTTGTTGTTGTATTTGTTGCTTTATTATTTTCAGTCACGGCCAACCGAGAGCCATCTTCGCGGGGTTCCCTTTTTTGTTTCGTTGGCTCGTCTTAAAATTTAATTGCGCTTCCACGAAATTGTTCGGCCAGTCAATGGTGTTTTTGCCGTGTTGTGCCTGCCCAAATCATCACAGGCGCACCATCCAGGCACACCAACAGGCTCCGGCCACATCGTTCGAGTCGTTTTTCGGCCGCTCAAGAAGAGCGACCACTTTTAGACTTCTTTACGGGAGGGCACAATGGGGTTGCTTTAGAAACTTGGCGCACGAAACATAAAGTGTCACAATTGTTGTAATCAACGTAATTAGCAGAGCTCGCGGGAATGTCGAGCTCCATCTCGGCCCACGCTGGCTTAATTTGTTTGCTTGCGTAAGAAGATGGAGATGGTTTTTCGATATGGTAATTAGGTAATTGTTTCACTCGAAACGCATTCGTTTGCGGTGTTAAGCACCACATTAACCTCCACGTTAAATACGATGAAAATGACTGTTTCAATGGGTTTCTAAATTGTGAAATAATGCTACCGAAACTTGTAAAGTTCATTACGATCCATTTGCTTTTGGTGTCTTATGAATGTACAGGAGGCTTTCGAAGTGGAAACTTTTAATCTGATCAAACACAGCAACTGCCGGCCCGGACAAGGCTCTGATGAATTTTGTATGGGGAAAATTATTTTGGGTGAACAACAAAAATACCCAGACACATACACACACACACCCACATATATCGGTCAGTTTGTCCTTAAGCTCAGATTTTCTTTTTCCCTCCTCCAAGGATGTGGCCTTTAATACGGCGCAAAGAAAAGCGCAGCCACGTCGGGTAAAGTGTTTGCTCAAATTAAATATTCGCCCCCGTAACATCTTGATGGGGCTCGTCCCGGGGCGGGTTTGGGTTTTTGGTTTTCGCTTTTTGGTTTTACGCACACCGGCGCCATTTTGGTCTTCCGATGAACCGCCATCAGTTTGGGTCGCGCTTGATGTTTCGTCCCCTAAGACTTATGGTGGTTTTGGATGATGGGATCTGGCGATTCGCAGCTAATCCCATTCGGTTTGTAATTATGTCCTAATCAGTCAATTCTAACGCAACAAATTGTTTGTTCGATGAAGCTAGGCATCTTGACCAAGAGCCGCTTTTTTATTAGAATAAATCTGTATTCTCACTTTTCAAAACTTCAATAAGATCATCAAAAATTTTGAAATGAAAAGTGCTAAACCTACCATTAATCTCGTTAAGTATAAAGATTTCTTCCAGTGAATTTATTTCGTAAACTCATTCTCAATCGCCCCCGAATGAGGAATGGAAATGCCAAAATTACTACCCATTAAGACGGTTTTAATTAAGTAAGTCATATTTTATGCGTCACTCAGAGTCTCCGAACGTGCACGTCAAGTAATTTTGCATGCAGTTGGTTGACGTACCGAAGCGTTCAATTCGGTCTAGTGAATCAGATAAACTCCACCGTCGTCAAGACTTCGGTTTGTCATCGACGAAGACTTGTGTGACCCGAGTGCAAAAGTGAGACACGAAAGATGCGTGCTGCAAACTGATGGCATGACGAACACCGTCAAAGTTTTAATTCAATTTAATGGTAGCAATGGAATAACTTTTTGATTGAACTTCTTAGGCACTCTTCAACTCCGGAGATCCCTCCGATTCGTATGTTGATTGAAAGCTTTTTTGCGTACTTGTGCTCTTTTTTCGGTGAATTTACATACAATTAAACAAATCATCAGTCGATCAGTGTGATTGGTAAAGTTCTTCGGTCACTTGGTGGGACTTTGAGAAAAGACAGTTTAAATTAGATTCCGGATTTTTTCGATTAAGTCAGCTTTCGATGACTGGGCATCAAGTTTTCTATTCAATGTCGTATAAGAAACATATGAAAATTTAGTTTTGCTTTTTTATTGAAGCATTTTCTTTATACATGGTTTGATTATTTTAATCCTGTTTATTTTTAAACTTCATCCATATTATCTAGTTTCTTCTTCGCGAACCGCTAACAAGTCAAAAAAGCTTAAACTTCAATGAAAACTGTTGAATTTTTCTTAGGACAAAAATTTTTTTTAGGAAACCAGATAAGGTTAAATAATCATCCATTGAAGAGATCTATGCTAAAAATTGCTTTCATCTCGAAAGAAAGCTAAATCTGTCACTCCACTTTCAATCACTTCCCCATTTCGTTTAATAAATCCAATATTTTCCTGATGCATCTGATTTCCTTCCGGAAACGGTTTTGAAAATTCTTGGAAAACGGATGAAATACGACTTCATCGAATGCGTACCGTGAAATTTGAAGCTTGACGAGTAGCATTTGTAGGAACGGGAAAATTTTGAAAAAGAACCAACAAAAAATAATCAAAGATTCGATATCCCCGTCCACTCGATCAACTCGATTGGTCAGGGAATGAATCTTTCCTATCCGTTTTGTGTTTGATCAAATTTGCTTTCGCATCAGCTTCGTCCTTGGGAAGTCACGTATCGCTCTGTCGCATAGCACGAACGGAAGAACACACCGACGCCGTGTGCGTTGGCACGGCAAACTGCGTCGAGTTCGTTTCGGGAACACGGATCGTTATTTGCATTTTCATCTCAAGGATTTCGGGTCAAAGGAAAAGGAATCCATTTTGCGCAGGGAGCATTCGAGTGGAATCTAATTTTATCATCCTTCCCATTGTGCCCATGTGTTATCTCCCCGGGGGGGGGCGACTGAGTGACCGTGTGTGCGTGGTCCAGTGTCGATCCTCTTTGCTTCGGGTTTCCCCCAAAAAGGCTCACGAGCGACAAGCAAAACGGAACGGGTGCTAGAACCCGATGAAATACATTGTACGATACGATCGACCCAAGCGTGTAGGAGCCGTTATTTATGTTACTGCTTTGCAGAATAAATACTTCGTGCGAACTCCGTGAGGCAAACACTACAAGCCTTTGGAATGCCTTGTACGGGGTTGGTTGGATGATATTGCTTTGATACCACTCTGGGACTTGGCTAATTACATTTAACTCTGTAAACATTATGATAACAGCCCGAATTACTACGGGTTAGATTATGCACGAGTATGTCTTGCAGCCAAACAGATCGGTCAACCATGTTCACTCAATCCACTTGGATTTGAGGTGTTTAGGAACGGTGGTTGGATAGCATTTAGGTGAAGTTAATTGGGTTGCTCTCTTATTTTCTCTGTTTGATTGCTTTTTGGAACGTAGCTAATGTTAAGGGAAAAATGTTTATTGTGTCTTAAGGGCGCTTTTTCCCACCGATTTAATACAGTTTTATCATATTAGCAACTTGATTGAATAACTTGTAAAATTTTCAATAATATGCAACTTTTCTCAGAAAACATTGGTTGCTTCTATCGATGCTACTTCTTTCAGGTTTGAAAAAAGGATCATGTTGATTATCAATTGGATTTTGGTACTCTCTCAGTTAATTTTTACCATTTTGATTTTGCGAAAAAAATACAGTGTATGAGTCTTATTTTACCGATGGTGCTTCTTCATTTCTGTTCTTATCGTTTGGATATAACAATTTGGTATTCAATTAAGAATTGTTGGTTTTTAAATACATTTAATTCTAATAGTCAAAACTAGACTAGTTGGTCCAAAATTACTAAACAAATGCTTTAGTCAACCGCTTATGATAGTGTTAACAATAAAAAGAAAAGCCTAAACTGGTGGTGATAGTAATTGAAAGACGATTGGCGTCTTATGAAGTTTGAGAAAAAGAATATCGAAAGGAAACATTATATAATGAAGGAAACGATTTGACTTTTGTTTGATAGTGATAAGGAAACTTTGCCTACATGTTACCTTCACTATAATAATACAAAGAATCTCATATATCCCTTTCAATTTGTTTGCACTGTGGAAACGCTATGATGGGCTTAACCCAGGGCAATTTCGTTCGCTTTGTACGTGTTTTCGATATTCATTCCCCTTATACAAGCATGACGGTAAAGATTTTCTATCGCAAACATTGTGTGCAACTTTTACGACCCATATAAGAACTCCGCACATAAATGCCGAAAAGAATGATGTATTCAATCATGTCTCAATTAACCTACACCAAGCACAGATACACACACACACACACACACGCCGAGGAAAACCCTCATCAACGGCCTATCTGATCTCGACCGCCGTAAAAGTAAAGAAACGACAAACCCTGTTCACACGTTCACGTTCGTTCGTTCCCACCGTACGCCGGTTGGTCATACGCAGGTCGTCCGGTAATCCACTCGGCCACCCGTCCCTCACCCATTCGCTCAACATTAGAACAAGGCACGGCCGCCCAAAACCGTCCGGGTGAGTCCGGATCATGTAGGCCATACCCAAATCAATGTTTTCCGAACCCCAACGTTCACGAGCGCTTACCTTAACTCATACGGGGTGGAAAAAATGAATATCCTTTACCCAACACCCTACTTCCGGGGTGGGGGAGGGGAGGCAAATTTGAATAATAAATTAGCGCATCACGTTCGCTCGGACGGGTGAAGGATGGTAGATCAAGCGCACCTTTTTGCCACGCTGCCGTCCGATAAATGATGGACGATGAGGATTTTTTCCGACGACCATCCGACCTCGGCTCGGCTGAGGATTATCTCTTTGCAACGTATTTTAATCCGGTTGTCCGAGTTCCGGTGTCCTGTTCCGGTGGCGAACTCATTCAAATGTGACACAAGTACCTTCCATCATCGCGTATTCGTTTAATGTCTACCCAATCCCGCCCTGATGCGAGTGATTTCGAAACGATTTTCTTCTACATTCTCTCGCATACCTATCGGAGGGTCATTAAATGTGTCCCGTGTTATTATAGCGCTCTTAATCCTCATTGGTTTTAAATCTGTGAAATGGGTACACCTTCTAATGGTCGTTGCCATTTCTGGGAACCATCGGATCGTTCACAACCTCCCACACGCCCACCATTTAGAGAAAGGGGTTTATGTACAGTGAGGGTTACGGGAGCAATTTCCGGGGGATGATGGTTGTTGATTCAGTTGGCGTTATGAACTTCGTGCGAACTGCTTCCAATGCTGGGGGTGAAAATGTGGCAAAACAACTCCAGCGCAATGCCAGCAAAAATATACATTTCACTTCATGTTATTGACGCCATATTGACGTGGTACTCAGTTTCTGGGTTTTTTTCATTATCTTCACTTCTTTCCAGTACCAACCAAGCGAGGGAAAGTCGATTCGAAAATAATAATATCTTTGCATTCCGCTCCGGGTAAATTTCCTTTCGCCTTCGCCACCGTCAGGGAGGACGATATTCGTTGGACAACTCGCATGTAGCGTGTGTGTTGTTTTGTTTTGTAACCGCCTTCCGTGTTGTTCCATGCTGCCGAATGGACATTGCCGTACCCTCGCGTTTGTAGACTGCTGACCCCTCATCCCCGTCATCCGACCCACCCCTTAGAAGGCCCACACGGTCGCCGTAATCTTGTGCAAACAAACGTTGCCAAAATTTTACGCCCATCTGGGGAAATGCGGTACACGCTTTCCCGCCGGGTTAAAGGCCAACGAGCAAGCAAGCAAACGTAAAAAAAGAACATACGGTAAGTCGAATACATGCAGCCTTGACGGGACCCCGCAAGTGAAACTTTCCACCCACATGGAACAGCGTAGCATTCATCCGGTCGGACACGGTACACCGCATTAAAACCACTGTCCTCGACCAATGCGTACGACTTGGGATTTGCTGCTCCTGAAGAAAAGTGCCCTCCCCTTGGGGATGTTTATCCAGGGGGGGGGGGGTGCGGTGTGGGGGTTGTTGTGTTCCGCTATATCGCTTTTTTTCCTCGCCCCTCCTTATTGGAAACGCCGGGATGGGTAGCGCTGGAGGAGTGGAGAATGATAGACTATTTCGCATTGGGGGCAGACTTCGCACGTACTCCGCACTTTTATGGCCATTATGTTTGTGTACGCTGTTCACTTCCCGACCCGGGCCACGTGTCGGCCACCTGCATGGCGACGAGGGGGTCGCGTGAGGTACGTTTGCCCGCTGCTTAAGTTTATTTTCATTCAATCCTACCCAAGCACGAGAGCGGGTGGACAATGGTGAATGTGATTCGATTCCCATGTTATCGTACGAACTATTGCGCTGGACACGTAACGGACACGGATGTTGTAAAGAAAACAATTCACTCAACAAACGCTTCTGGTGGGCCTTGTGCATACTCTTTCCTGACCTTGCAAGTGAAATTATTTTCCTTTTCAGTGCTGTGGTACAAGCATTGCATTGCATTTAGTTGAGCGGGAAAATTATTAACCCATCAACTTATCGCAAAGTCCGGCGCAGGTGACGTAGCTTTTAGGTTTTATTTGTTTTCGCTATCCACGAGATCGATCCCGTATTGTCGATCGATTATTTGGATGTATCGAGGCCACTCCTACCACTTGATGAAGGGTCGCTACGATACGGTTTCGTTTAATCTCACTTATTCTTCACTCGAAACAAACAGTGAAGTGAAAAAAAACGAATGAATCATCATCATCACGTTTTCGACGATGTTTATAGCCTCACCTAAAACGGCCACTCGATCGGTCTCCAAGGGCAGTAAAATTTCAACGGACCCAGTTTGTTTGAGTTGCAATAAAACGGGTAATGTTGTATATCCGTTCATTTCGGTTTTTCTTCTTTTATTCAAGAAGAATGTGTCACTTGCCATCCGAATCATCTACGTTGCATGTAATCGGAAATGGAAATAAGAAGCAAATTTAAAATGTCTCGCATTGAAAATATCATTGTGGATATTTTTCAATATAGTTAGAAAACGTACTTTTGGCAACCGGTTGACGATCGTTTTCTTTAACATTAATTTAATATTTTCTTCACATGGCTCTAATTCATGTATTTTTTCTACATGATCAAATAGTTTTTAAATTTTCAGCTGATTTTTCATTTTCCATCCTGCACAACACAAAATGAAATTAAAGCTTCCATTATGATTAACCAAGAAAAACATACAAACCACCAGGCGTCTCCATTAGGAGATCAGCATTTATCCGACCTGTGTGGGCTCCGCTCCCAATGCAACCGTTTGGCACCGGCTTACCCGGCTCCAGTTATCACAGTGCAGCAGTGTGAAAAATTATAAAGTTTAATTTCTTGCCTCGGTGGTTCGAATACATTCGCAAGGAAAAACGTAAACCATAGGAAGAACTAGGATGGGTAAAATTCGTATTTTCACTCCAATATAGATACACCCTCGGAAAACTCCCTTCTAAAGTCCACTTTGGCAGGGGTGTGGTTTATCTTATTAAGTCGACCAACCGGTTGGTTGCCACGTTATTCGAATTGCGGTAGCTTTGTTTATTATTTCTTTTCATCAGTTGGTTCTGGCAACCCAACTTAGCATGCTTTCATTTATCGAACGAACCAAGGCGTTATCTTTATAAACGAGTAGTCATTCTGAAACGTTGTCGTGTGAAGGTGCTTTGTTTAAATGGTTTAGTACAGAGTTTGCCACAGTTTGATACGCCAGCTTTTATCCGACCCACAAGAAAATATTAGTTGTGCTTACAAAAAACATAATAATTAATTTTGGCTTTGATCATAACACCAATAACTTAGTGCTGTTTTTCAATAACTGTATGCTGTAACTTGTGTCAGGTAAGTTATCGTATCGTATGCATTTTTAGGTTTCTTTCGAATGTATTTTGCTACTGGTCAATTTGATCTTTTTGTTTGTCTCTTGAATTTGGTCCATAATGCAATAGTAAATAACTTGTTAGTTTTACAATGAATTATGTCATTATAGCTGCATAAAAGGAACACCAACTTTGACGAAACGAAACGTGAGTGTACTATTCAAAACTGTGTTGAATCCTCAACACTGAGATATGTTTTATACTAAAAATATGAAAATAAAACCTTGTCATGAAACAAAAACTATATGGGAGGCACTAGTTTAAGTATTATAAAAGTAACACGAGTGCAGAATTATTACTTTAAAAATTTACAGAGTATAAAAGTTTAGTCATAAAAATAAGCATCGAAATAAATATTTGAATGACATTTTTAGATAGTCAATATAAGTTACTTTTACAAGAAGAATGTTTTAATTCAAATTTAAATGTGTTCAAATATTGCTTCTTCTAATTTTTATCTAAAGATTTCCAAACAAATCAGGCAGTTTGATGAAAAATGAGCCATTGTTTGTGCATTGTTCTATATATAAAAAATGAACGGAAAAACATCCATCATTGAAATAGCATAGCTGTAGACCGCTACAATGAGAAAATCACCAGTCATAGAAAGCATGCAGTATTTGTGAATGAAAATAAATCGCACGATGAAAACATGCCGTGCGATTGCGATTGGTTCCCCTGGCATTCCTGTGTCAAACGAAAGGTAAAAACCAAATAACATTCTCATCTGCACCAAAGTGCACCGTGTGGGTGTGCGGTGCAAAATTAGCATTTTGTTGCAGGTATGTAGAGGTACGATTCGCAATGGCAAGAAATGGCACGATGCCATAAGATAAATACCACTCTTCGAGGTGAACTTCGCTCCCATCCAGGCGGTGCGCAGGTATGCGAGCACCCGGCGGCACAGTGGCCGCTGCTTGTGGGACAGATACTTGGACACATCGTTCTCCAGCTCCTTGTGCTTGAAGTGCGCCAGGAAGTCGTCGATGGTGCAGATCGAGCTTTCCAGGTTGGTCGGGCGCGACAGGCTGAGGGAGGCCGTGTTCACCACGACACCGCCCGTGATCGACGGTGTCGTAACAGTGGACTCTTCCAGGTGCGGTCCGGCCATACTGCTTCTGCTCCTGCTCCGGCTATGGTTGGCTTCTGCGTTACGTTTCAACGGTCTTGACCACCGCCGCTTGATGCCGCTCGCACCGTGACGACTCGTCGTGTCACACGCTTGTTTCACAGCACACAACTGCTTGCTTGTCCACTGCTACAAACACGCCCCCACATACACACACACTCGCACACAAACACACACACACCACACACGCGAGCGCTTAGATAACTACATCCACCGTCACAGATACTAAACTAAAGCATAGGTACATCTCATTAGTGACACTTGTGCAGGCGACAGATAAGCGAGCAATTAATTTGACGGTTTGCTGATAAAGCATTCATGTCGGGTTTGGAGATTATTTTCACACGCACGTAACGCCACACTCGTCAACTGCAGCAGAAGCTTCTTCAACACCCGTTTTAACACCAGATCGAATCTGTGCGCTCCTATCGAGCCACACCGAGCTTATGAGCGTTGCCGTTTTGGGTCGAGTATAACGTCGAATTTACTGGTCTGGTGTGTCCGCGCTGCCAACAACCTCACGGCCGCACTGCAACTTAGAGGGTGGTGAAACTCGGTGTTGCACCCTTACGCACCACCACCAACCGAGACGTAGTCGAGTTCATTCAAAACAGCCAGCCAAACAGGACCAAGAGCAGTCCGTTGAGCACCACTTCCACTATCGCCGCCGGATTTTCCCTGTTTTCATCCGGCCGGAAGCGCACGCACGTATCGGTGGGGGGAAGCGGTTGGGCGGGAAAGGGGGTGCTGCTTTCAACACGGCGCGTTTAAAATTTTTACGAACGATCTGCTGCACATTCGCCAGGGAAACACTTAATGGGTTGCCATAAAACGGTGCTCGTACGAAAAGCCGTTTGCTTCCGTTCCGCTCTCAGTTGTTCGTACGGAAGTAGCAAGAAATGATTTATGAAAATAAAATTTGAAAAAACATAACGTAGGAAAATCAAACTCAGTTTTTTTGCTTGCCAACAAAATGTTCTGCCCTGTTTACTAATTAAATGAAAAATGATTTAAGGTACAGATAAAAATTATTCTTCTTCGAAATTGAGTAAACCTCCAATGAGTCACCTCAGGGAGACAAACACAAATTTAAAGAAACATCAAACTCATTCTGCACTTAAACCTTCTGCCAAATAAATTCACGCAATAATGCAGTTCATATTCCAGTCCATTAGTAATACACACAACCGCACTGAAGGCGAGCGATGAAATACGTTTTCCATTTGGTGGGCAGTATGGGGCGGGCAAATGTGTTTCCCCTCTCCGACATGGCCCGGTAGGCGTCGGTTCGGTTTTTGAATGTGAAAACACATTCCGAGCAGCTTATCATATGGTACGCTTCGCGCCTCAGAAGAAAGCAACATTTCCAAATGGAAAAACAACGCGTAAGTGAAAGCAGCGTTAAGGTAAACGATGGCGATAGTACCTATCCGATGAGTTTTAGAACGAGAGCATGCCGACGGTGCGCGGGCCGTGCAAAGGTGTGCCAGCGCGGTGACATACGAGCTGTTGAAAATAGCCCCCCGCCCCCTTCCAAGCGGCACCTTTCGCAGGCAGGTTAATTGATATTTATGAGTCACGGGTTTTAGGGTGTGTAATGTACGCTGACGCTAAAAGATGCCGATGGTCGATCGTTCCTGCTGTCGATCGATCGTTTCCGAGAAATTTGTTTTGAAGATTCGTAAGATTTGTTTCGAAGATGTTGGAGTGAAGTGCGGTGTATTTAAATAGTGCTTGAATTAAAAACATGTTATTAAAACACTTTTCTCTAAATGTAAAACATCATATTAAAAGTTCTCAATTTTGTCAATGATTTCTAGTATATGAAATATAATACTTTACAGTAAGTCGCAATAGTATAACGATCAACTTATTCATGTTGGATGGCACCTTTTATATTGAAAAGGTTTTTTTAACGAATTCTAGAAGTTTTTTACCAGGGTCGAACTTGCTTTTTTAATAATTTCCCCTTTTTTTAGAACAATTTTGAGTTAAAATACATGACCATTCTGTTTTTGTATATGGTATGTTACTAAAACACCTTTTCAAAACAAATCGTATTTTCACACCAACTTCTATGAACCCCATTTTTTATTCGTTTATTGACCATATTTTCATTATCAAGCTCATGTTCAACTTGGACAAGTGGCTTGGATGTGATCGATCATAAGCATCCTAATTTATATCAAAATGTTACTTACAAATACTCATAAATATCTAAACTGTATCGTTTAAAAACGAAGTAAATCTCATGTTATATAGAAAATCTCCTTGAAACATAGTGTTCAGATGATATTTTATGCAATGAGTATGCTCCAAAATACTTTATTCAAAACTATCAGATCATGTTTCACAAGCGTTTTAGCTATTTATGTGTTTTAATGTGTGTTTAGAGTAACTTCAAAATTGTCTTTTTTAAATTTTTTCCGATGAACTTCTTTCCAAGCTTAATAATATTAATTAAAACTAAAATATAAAAGCTGAGGCAGAATACTTATCATAGGAATATGCTAGCGTGTTTGATTTAACTATCTGGTTTGATTAATCCATCTGCTGCATGCGATTTTGTCATTTGACGCGGAAATATTACCATAATCCCAAATATGTTATGAATGCATTTTCCTTCAACGCGAACCGCGTGACATGATCATCTGTTATGTTTTCATGCGTTAGCTCGATGGTTAAATGTATATTTTACAGAAAAATCAGTGTCCTATTTCACATGGGTGCGTATTTTCCGAATCGTTTGATTTTGCAAGCAGATTAAAAAAAACAAACAAACAAAATCAACGGAGAGTAAAAATTTAATGTCGGCTAATGTGGTGGTAACAAAATGAGATTACTTTAAAGCACACAATGGAGCGTGTATGCGGATTAAACAGTTGCATAAAAAAGCCATTCCGCCTTGTTGCATCAACCAGAAGCAAAAACGAAAAAGAAAATAAAGAAACAAACAAGAGCCGCTTTTATAATAAAGTGGGGCGTTCGTACCGGAGCAAGCGCGCTCGCACTGGACATAAACACGGGATCAGAAAACGCTGGTGGCCAAATCGAATAATGGCACAAAAGGGGGCGGGGTGGGGGAGAACCCCGGGAAAACCCGGAAGGCGGACGAGATTTAAAGCTTTAATCCGATTTGAAAGTCGCATTTCATGAAATGTGGTGAGCTGGAAATTGGTACATTTTCCGCGTTACGGTGGGATATGCGCTCAATGTGAGGTTAAAAAACGGTTTACGTCGGATTTTCCAGCAAAAATTACCCCACCACAATGCACACACACACACACACACCCACCGACCCTCGACTGTTTATCTGATAAAACGTCTACGGCGGCGATGATGATGATGATGTATGGGGCTGTTGCGGAGCCGACTGAAACGGAGCATTAAATCAAATAAAATTAAAAACCTACTCCTCGCCAACCTTCGCGTTCCTAAACACCGAGCGATCGGTTTGGCTTTCCAGTTGATGTATTTTCCGTTTCTACCTGTTCCTGTTCCCCCACCCATTCAGTCGGGTTTGATGTCTATTTCTCCGCCCGACTAGCGGATGAAAGAATTTGAGGTTTTCGGGGGGAAGGATAAAAGAATTGGAGGTCGATTTGATGGAGCACCTCCGTCGCGAACCGACGTTTCCCGAAACACAAACGCAACACGGTGCGCCGATGAGGACAAAATATCTTACCAATTTCCGTTCGCAAACGGGCTTGGCCGCCCGTGATGGCGCGATAAGGATTGGTTGCCGCTGGAAATAAAGCGCGAACGTGCTTCCGGCGCGAAATGGCGGTAGCTAAAAGTTACCTCCCTCGGAACGGACACAGGAAGCACAGGGGTCCCTTTCGTCCCGGGTCGTCCTTTTACGAGCGCGTTTTATTGCTGGAAGGGACGGGGGATCTCCTTACCAAATAGCGTATCGGAAAAATTATCACGGAACGCGAAAAGCGCCAGCAATGACTTAATCGAAGCAATAAAACATGCCAAAAATTGATCGTAAACCCGATCGTGCATCGAAATTGCCTAATCTGATACGGGGGAAGCGACGATAAGATGGGGCGCGGTCTGCGTAAATGGAGCGGGTTGTTGAGGGTAATTTTCCGCGCTAGGGACATAATTCGAAATAGATTTCCACGCCAAGGGAATCTCGCATTCGTGTCTTGTGTGCTGTGCAGTGTCTTACTTTGCCGTTCGAAGTTATTCGTTTCCGCAAACGACCGCATGAAGCACGATATTACTTATAGCAGACATAGGTCCAATAATAATTATATTTTCCGAAAGTACGCTACGGCTTATTATTATCCCATCGAAAATCATTTTCTTGCGATGAAACGCATAAGTGCGACGGGTAAACATTTCTCGGCTCTCGCAGCATGAAATTGAAAATAAAACATCCACCCACGAGTTTCCACGGAAATGGCTCTTTGAAATGTCATTCCTTGGAACTCGCTATTTTTTCCACGACATCGTTGCCACCGCGATTTCGCTGTGTAGCTTAAAAATATGTTGAATATGTGTTTTGCTGAAATGGCATGCAGGCACGTGGTCGTCGTCGGGTGAAACTTGATGCGTTCTCCACCGTTACACACTTATACTTTCCTTCCTTCACTTGGCTCCTCGTCGGCATCGGATCGTGATTGTTTGCCGAGCAAAGAAATCGGGAACCGGGCTCGGCACAGCCCTTGACGTCAGTATTGTTTCATTGTTTGCGATTTCCCTACCCCGGGTCAGATGGTCGGAAAAACCTCATTTTCCATATTTTGATTGTTGATTATTCCATATTTTGCTCGTTACGCCTCATCGTACCATCGTCTCACGTTGCAACTTCTTGTATTATTATAATGATTACTTCTCAGCAGGACAAAGTCAATCGTTCATCCTCACATTCCGCTCGCTGACGTTGATGTTCAATCAAACCGTCCCCCGTCCTTCCGGCCCCGTCCATGATCACCCTTCCTCCAGCCAATGGAGGAGCCTCGATAAAGCACGGTAAAATTCCCATCAAAATTCAAAATTCTGCCCAAAAGCACTGCTTTATAAATATCCTCCGACGGCTTTCTTTCCTTTTCACTTCCCTCCCCACTCACCCACGGCTCGATCCAGCCGTTGGTGAGAACTCGCTCACATCGAATTCACACAAACCTAAGAAGCGAAGGTTCCGTGTACGTGTGCAGGGCACTTCATGAAAGTCAATCAACGGCTTTCTGGGTTGCCAGAGCAGATGAAGAAAATTTGCTTATACGTTACGACCGCAGGCGTTGTGGATCGGGGTTTTATTTTTCTTCTTTCGTTCGCAAATCCCCCGTGTGCCGTTTTGCCGTTGAAAATATGTTAGTATGTTAGTTGGGAGCTGCCCGATGGCTTATGGGCTGCCATTACGTCAATTTATGGAGTTGAATTGAAGCAGCCCGGTGAGGATGGTTTGAAACGGTTAACTTTAAACAGGGCCACAAGCAACTTTGATGATAACAAACGATGGTCTTTATTTTCATCGATTTACATGATTTTTCAATTAAAAGAATCTGATAACAGTTTAAATTGAAGTTACCACTCAATAAAACACCACATTTATAGCAAACCGTACTCCAGTCCGTCCAGTGGAGTACATTAGAAAACTGATTGGATATGAGAAAATATGATAATCAACATAGAAACAAGATTAGAATGGACAGATTGACGTCGGGGAAAAATGCTGGATGTAGAAAAAAACATTCCTATTATGAGATTTTTGAGCCTAAATTAGTTGAATTACGCAATTTCATTGGTTTACGTCATTCTATCGTTTAGTTGTTTAAAAATAGTTAAACTTGTCAATCTAAAGTAACATAAAAATAAAATGACAACTTTAGCTTCCCTATATTCTTTAAATAACAGGAAAATATATGAGCAAATTTTAAAGAAAATAGGACATGTTAGCAGAAACATATTTTGTGATGTTGAATAAGATTCTAGCCTTTTACATTATAATTTAACCATTTTGAACTGTGTTAGAATAATACGTTATACAATTTTTATTATTACTATAGGTATTTCTATTATTTTCTGACGACTTTGAACTTTCTTTGAATCTGGTTATCCTGGACGAAATTGAATGCAAACAAAAAATAATGTGCCATCCTCATAAGTACATTTCGACACACAAAAGTAGTTCCTCACGTTGCAGTTCGCTTTCCAACCTGTTTGTGCCAATGCGGCAAGAAGGCAAAGATCATCCCACATTTAGCAATTGCAGAACATGAAGGGAACACAAAAAAACTAAACTCCCAAAATCCTGCCAACCGTAAACCGTACCACACACACTGCACTTCATCTGCAAACCCAACGGCGCATAACGCACCGAGGCCGGAGAAAGGATTTCCCGACCGAAATTGTTGACATTTCATCCGCCTTCGCCATACCGGGCTGCATTCCTTTGGGTAAATTCAATCCACCAGGTTCAATTTTTATTTCGTGAAATATTTTGCCCTTTGGCCTGCAGCTTCATCTCGTCCTGCTCCCGCCATCCTCGCTTCCATCCGCACCCTTTGGGTCTATTCTGAGACGCCCGCTGTGTTGAACCGACTTTTCCCCGTTTCGGAACAGCGAGGCATCCTTTTGGCCCTGGCGTAAAAAGGGCAACCCCGTATTGACGGCGCGGTCGGTCGTCGGTCGTTCGCTTTACGGTTTGTTTGGCTTGGAGTGTTCCATAAAATACCACCGAACCGTAGCGGCGACATTTGCTCGCCCTCGGGCGGCCTACAGGGTTTGATCCGGTGGATTGCGGCGTTGCCAAAAAAGCCAGCAACAGGCCAATATCGGTTCTCGCATTCCAGCACCCGTTTGTTTGACTTTTTCCTGGCAAAACGTAGCTTGCGATTGGACCTTCTACTTCGCGGTAGGCTTGTACGCGTAGTCCCAGTACGTGATTATTTACCGAAGTTCGGTTTTATTCGCTATCGTGCCGGCTGTTTGACGATTTCTTTTTTTTGAGTATGTTTCATGCTTTATTTTTGATCCTCCAACACGTATTCTTTTTTTTTCTTTTTTTACTGTGTACAAAGAATCATTGCAAACGTTTATTTTTCGTTTTTTTTGTGATTGTGCGTTTTTACTTATTGCACAATGGACAAACCAATGTTAAAAACCCTTGATCAAAATTATATTAGCTTTTTAGAAATGTTTTAGAGAGGGTATACGGCACGCATCTTATGATTTCAACTGATTTTGAATATGTATTCACGATAAGTAATGCTTTCCAAACCACAAACCAACGGATTTGAAAATTTATTGATAACCTCAAGTTTGTATGCAGTACGGAATACAAAAAAAAAAATCTTTCGAGAAACGTCTCCCAGCTTTACAAAGGTAAACTTCTCAATGGAACTACCTAATAGGTCAATTTATTCATACAAGATGAACATTATTATCAAAAAAAAATCAGTTTTCTGTGATTTGTAAAATGTTTCAATACGAAAAAGTACCTAGAAAACGAAACTGTGACGCTTTTTATGAAATAGCAGCAAATAATTTAGCAAACCCCGTCAATCAACTGATTTACTTTCAAAACTTTGCACTGATCATTATTATAGCAATGAAGTTAAAAATTTACAAATGTTTTCTTAAATCTTTCGTTTTCGTTTTGCTAGAATAAAAACCGTATTTTTTTTAAGGTTCTTCCTGATTTTCATCTATAATGGTTTGCAAGGATTAGCACTTCTCATCCCCAACCGAGAACACAGTGCCTAATGAAATCGATCGAATTGTTTCTGCCAGAAAAGCAGCTTAATTGAAAGCATCGAAAATTCGATCATCGAATGGCACGGTAATAGGAACCCAACTGTCGGAGGCGCTATCGTCGTTAAGTATTGCTTATCGAACGAAACAAACGATTTCTCTTCTTGGCTCGGACACCGTACCACAGTGCTGTACCCTCCCACGGGATCCTCATCCTCGGGTTTTTCTCCGTGGCCAGCGGAGTCTGCCCTCGCCGTAATCCGATTTTATGCAGCACAACTCCCACGAGGGAAAATAAACGAAAATGTTGATGGTAGAAAAGAAAACGGCCAGCTTTCCATCCTCCCGCCGCCCGCAAAGCTCGAGATTGTTTCTCGGCAAAGGCAACCGACAGTCGTAGCCGGTGGAGGAATCCTGTCCGGTGACCGATCGCGAGAGACGTTTGCTCGACTCGAGTGATAGTAAATCTTCGTGAAATATATCCTTCACTGTGCTGTGAAACTAAGCTGACTCTAAGCTTGGTTGTCTCGCAGTAGGAGTGGTTCTTCGGCACAAAAAAGGGTTGCCGTTACCGAAACCGAACTCAGGACAGGTTGCGATGTGCTTTGAACTTTTGCTTATCGGTCGGGACATGAAAAGTTAACCGCAACGAGGAGAGAATGAGCAAACTTTATTACAACTCCAATTACCGTGGATTCGTGCTTATCCTTTCTACAAATCCTTTCCAATTGCTCTCTTTTGCGAATTTACTGAACTGAATAAACAACTTTCCAAGCTTATTAAGCGTTTATGTTTTATATTATTATATTTCAATCCAAAATGGCGTCCCAGAGTAAGAAATCAATACCAGCTGTTCTATTTTTAGCCACAAAGACTTCAAATCTTTTACCCCCTACTAAATTATCCCGTTTTACTTTCGCCCTTGTAACTAAAATTCTCAACCCCGAAACGGAACTCCCTTGAGGTCAAGCCCATTTTGTATTTTGTATTTTTCCTTTTTTTAGTATTTGCCACCCTCCCTGAAGGCCATTTTTGTTTTTTTTTTCATTCTAATTTATTCATGTTCCCAAATGGACCATCGCAATCCCAGTTCGTTCCTGTAGCCAATAAGGTGCTCGCAGCGCCCGGGACTAATTTTATTACAGTACCATTCCGTAGATCCACAAACACATAGACCCATTTGCAAACAGCAAACGATCGCAGCTGGGGCCCTGCGTTTGATCCTGCGTCGCCCGTCGGGAGTGGTTTGGTAGTTGGTAGGTACGAAATAAAGAAAAAAAGAATAATCGATGAAATTTAATTAGATTAAAAAGAACGGTTCGCGCGCGCCATTTGCGTGACGACTTATGGGCAGTTTACGGGTTACACCTTTTCCCGGCCCTTTTTCGTCCTTCTCGATGCCTATTTTTAACCGTACACACATTGGTGTAGCAGTATTGCCGATCGGAGGGGAAAAAAGCCGTTGTTTATCTCATTTGGATTTGAAATTTTTGAAACTTGAAACTCAACGAGATTTCAAAATAAACGGTTTATTTTCACGCGCGCTCACGCCGTCGGCCAACTGCGATGTGCGGTGGCCGGAATTTTCACATTAACATTATTTAACAGGTGGAAAAATGGCAACGGTGAAAGGAAAATGACATTAATTATGGCTGTCACGTGATACAACGAGCAAAAGGTTTTCCCCATCACACTCCCCATTCGCCCGCTTCGTTCCATTGGTTGATCCCGGTGTACATTTTATTGTTTTGCATATCGGATAACGTTAAACGAAAGTAAATTTCCCGCCGTAAGGTGTGCCCGCACGAACGCGGCCTACGGAACAAAATCGTTGCCGCTCCCATCAACGGCACGGAACAACATGAAGGAACACCTCAAAAGCTCGTGCCAGCGCTTGGGTGAAGCTTACCCCATGAAACCACCAGTCCAATGGAATGATGGAGATTTTTTTTACGATCAAACCATTAGTTTCTCCCGGTTGCGCCCCCAAAACCCTTCCTCGAAGGTGCTTCGCCCACCCTCGGAAGGTCAATCGAAGTAAAGTGTAGTAGGGAAATGGCGCTGCCTGAGTACGAACTGCTCGTGGCGTGCGCTATTTTCGGGCAGCTCGGTCGTAGCAACAAGAGAAACCTCCGACGAGGTGAAAGGCAGATTAAGACTCTTGGCACGGAAGCGTCGATCCAGGGTTTGGCCACTAATTCGAGGTTCGCCTGTATGTTTGTAATATTATGATTGATTAGCCCCCGGGCTCGATAGAAGCGTCCTTCGTCGTCCATTCTCGACCGCTTCCCCGAGAAGGGCGTCTTATTGTACCATTTTCTTGTCTTAATCATCGTCAGCCCAGAGTGGCTTACGGCAAATTTGCGTGTGATGCCTTCTGAGTCATTGCTAAACCAATTGGTTGATAATTGAACGACAGTAAAAATTAAATCAGTTAGTTTACGAAAACAGAAATGATTTTATTTGAGAAAAGTTCTTTTGCTCTAATTCACTTTAGTGACATTTTATGAATGATGTGCTTCTAAATGAAGTACCAAACAGAGACTAAAAAGCAATGGTACTTATAAATTAATAAAAGATAGATAATAATTAATAAATAACTTTACCATCGCTTGTTTCAAATATTACCAACATCCAAAACAAATACGAGAAAAAAAACATATAAATCAAACAAAAACGGGTCAATTCTAGTCGAATACTCTCAACGGACTGAAATATTGGAATTAAAACGTTTATTCATTATATGATAATTCTCTAAACCGGTACTACTTAAAAGAACTTAGGTTCTTATGATTAGTGTACTATACAGTATTTAGTTTTTGTTATTTAATATTGAAATATATTTTTGAACTGTCCTCTGAAACACCTTTATGTTTCATAGGTAAAACTCCTTGCCTTAAACAAAACTCAAAACTCATAGCTAACTTTGTAAAGAAGCAGAATGGACCATGAAATACGTAGTTTTTCCGCTCAAAGGTAGAATTGCTTTTGAAATCTTATCCCTGTAGTTATGTTTATTTCAATTTCAATCGTACTTCTCGCTTTGTTGCTGTACCTAAGACTTGTCACAGGCACTATCTACTGCATTCATCTCGAGTGTTGCATCAAAATGAACATTCTTTTAGTTATGTGCAAGCAGCAGCACCACATCAGAAAAGGTACGTTTGCTGATTGAAGGGCCGCACGGCGAAGGGAACAGGAAACGGTTGGCAAGCAGAAGCAGACAAACAAAAACACAATCGAAACTTTTCCACCCAAAACTGGGAGGGAATGGGTGTCGCGCCGAGGTGTTGATGGTGTATTGTGCCCTAGATCGTTGGCGACAAGAGGGTGACTTTTAACATTTAGCTAAAGGTGTCGGTTTGCGTACCGCGTTGTAGGGTCTGAAGGTGGCACAGGTTCGTGTTTGCTAACGCGTTTCCGCAAAGCAGCAAAGGGTCCACCCTTTCCATCTGCTTCCGTTTCACTACGCTTGCTTTCTTTTCACTCGCAACGCGCGACCGAAAGATCTTGTCAAGAGCTCATCCGCACGCCGTCAGTCCTTCACCATCCACACCGTCTGGGCACGTTGCAGGGTAAGGAATTCTTAGAGAACCTTCCCAAACACTCGCTGTCGCTTTTGTTGTCTTGTGGTTTTACCGTACGAAAGTCATACGGAAAGGTACCGGGCCTCCCTCAGCTTGGGAAACCGTTTGTTTTGTAAGCGAACTTCGTCGTGTCTTTGTGCAAATGTTATGAACACTTTCTAAGAATATAAGATGGTAATTTAAATGCTTTATTTTTAATTACACCACCCTTGGTTTGCGATTTTTTCCTTATTCCTAATCAAACAAAACTGTCGACGAGTTGGAACAAAGAAACAAAGCTTTGGTAGAGAATCTGTCATTTTGTGCAACATATGACCATTCGCATCCCAAGGGGATACTAGCCTTCCTGACAAGCGGTATCTCCTCGGTAGGTACCTGGACCAAAAGATAAAGAACACACCCGCCGAGGGCGATTAAACGCGAAGGCTTTCGTTCTTCGTTCGAGCACAAAAAGTCGCCCCAGACGCTGGCAGCTTGTGTGTCCTTCCCGGAGACCCTAAGCTCCCTAAGGCTTCAATTGGCTTTCGGTCGGTAAGCATTTGCTCCTCGGTGCACCCCCGCACCGGTCCGCTTCATGCGACTTCCGGGAATTCCGTGTTTGCCACAAAGCCTTCGCCAGCAGGATCTCTTGCTTCCAAAAGAACCACCCCGTGGCTAGAGATAAAGGTAAAGGCGGGATTTCCCCGTTCGTGCGGTTTCCCAGTGCACGGAACAAGGACCTAACTGTCGAGCTAAGGAGCACACACAGACACACACCCGCACACACACACGTTCTTCAGCGATGCGGTTCGTTTTTGACGGGAAATTTGAACCATTCCACAGATGGATGGGAAATGGCAAAAAGACCCACACCCATTTGAGCGAGGCACTAAAAAGTTTTCCTCATTGTCACGCCGACGGTGCCTCCCATTTCGTTCACAGGAAGGCATGCATCCGGTTCGGTCCGCTGTTGAGCGAAATTCAAATTTCTGACAATTCGATGGTCGTTTTGCATTGGCCGCCTTTGCCGATGGTGATGTGGCAAAATTTGAACCAGTTTCTGCCACCGAGGGAACAACAGTAGAATGCATCCCGAGAAAAGTTTTTCTCCCTTGCTTTTATTATGAAATGCATTACGGGCACAAGCAGATGCAGATCCATCGACGCAAAAGTACGTTTCCCCGCAAACTTTTCCCTTGGAGCATTGCTGGCGCATATAGTTAGGACGAGCCCGTTTGTTCGTTTAATCATTCTTTGGTGGGTTTTTTTTCGAGAAAATTGTTCAGAAAAGAAACATATTGAACGAAGGCAAAGTTTGTAAAAATATATATTAAATGGAGATTGTACTGGTTATGCAGACGATAGCATGCTTCGAAAAGTTTAGCTGTTTGTTTGTTCGTTGAAAGCAGTAAAATGCGAAAGCAAAGTAACGAGTAATTGCGTTGTTATTAATAATGTACTGGTTTACCGTCACGCATATTTTTTCAATCGAATTTCAGAATGTCTAATCCAGTAGTTTGTTAATGTTAATCGTCCAATAGTATGCTTTTATTTATAAAACTCTAGACTTTTCGATCCTAAGTCTTTTTAAAAATAACGTAACCCTTCCATATTAAACTATATCTGAGCTCTTTTTCACACTAGAAAACATTGCTTTGGCATCTTGCCTGAATGCTTTTCAGGGGTTTTCATTTTGAGTAAATAAAAACTGAAAAAACCTCAATTTCGACCGTTTTTGCTTTACACCTAGCTAGCGGAATGATGAAGAAATGCATCAAAAAATCAAGAACGCCAAAAGATAGTCAACAACTATACTAAAAAGTAACAGTTTACGGATTTGAAAAGTTTTCAAAAATAGTGAAGTTATAGCGTTTTAAAAATAGGGGTCAAACTGCCCAAAAATAAGCATTCTAGGGATAGTCAAGTTGATTTTAGGAACTGGTCGAACAGAAAAATCTGAATCTTCTTCTTTTTGTTTTATATCATGCTTCGGATTTTTAATAAGCATTATTTTTTTGTAAAAATATTCAACCGTTTTCGAAGTATTAAATACGAACGTTATTTGATTCCAATTATCTACATCCGGTATCTACCAACAGAAACTTCGTTAAACGAGTGAAATTAAGTCACCGGAAACGACGACCACCAATGATTGATGTTTTTCGTGCTAATTGATGAATTAGCTCCACCGTCAAATCGTTTGGAAGCGACTTCACAGGTAATTGATATGAAAGCCCGATTTAAATTGGTGAAATTTAATCCAGTCAATCAAAAGGTTCCGCCCTCGGCGCTTTGTGGTAGCGAAACGGAAAAATGTAAGCCAGATGAATTCGTCTCCTATTAAATCACCTACAACATAATTATAACTTCCTGGCCGCCTTCTCTGCGTCGATTTATCGATCAACCTGTCGACCTCCGAGCGATCCGAGCTTTAATTTATTAGCACGACCCATTTTTCGACAGTTCCCCATGATTTACGACGGGCGGTTACTTATCGCTATCCGCCCGGTGACGTACTGTCTATTTGGCGGGGTGTATTATTCAATTAACAAAAACTCCATCAATTCATTATCCCACTGTCATCTGTGCGAACCGATCAATGTGGTTCGGGCCACGTGAGGTTAAGCTTCGTAAGTAAATCACTCGGAAAAGTTTAGCTGGCGCGGCCCGTTCTGCACGAACTTTGCAAGATCGTGTGCGAGGAAAAATTACCTTGTCAACTGCGAGTCGAGAAATTAAAACGGAGAGCAGCTGATTACCAAAAGATAGCAAACACTCGTCGCCACCACTTGATATCATGCGCCTGCTAAGCGATATTAAGAGCCGTTCAAAGCCGACCGCAGCGCTTCGGAGCGATGTTTCGTTTCGCTTTCGCCTCCATTTTGCCCCGGCATGGCCCCACTCGAGGCATAAGTTCGTCACCGTAACGCATAAAATGTGACGCCTCTGGGGACACCGGTAGCTGTCGGGTCTACGGAGGAGCCTGTCGTCGAAGCGGGCGGTCGACCGCGGCTGGCGGTGATTTCAGAGCAATTTGAATTATTCATGCCATCGGGTATGATGGGCGCTTACGGTCGTCCGCTTCTCGGAGGGATTCTTTTTTGCACAAGTCGAGTCTTTATGGGGGTCTTTTTTTTTACCGTTTGCGTAAGATCACGGCCGCAAGTGTCACCCTACTGCTGAAGAGTGGCGCCGGGTTCCGTGTCAGCAACTGACATTAGAAGGAGCTAAACGCTATGTCAACGTCGATCCCGGTGCTATCTTCGAGTGCTGGCCCTTCTTTCTGCCTCACTTCGGTCCGTTTTAACGCAATCGGCTACCGTCTTTTCTAAGAGCCCTCCTCTTTTAGCAAAGCTTGCATGTTTGCTCTTTTTATTCATCCCAGACAGTGAGTAGGACAGGCACTACACTTTAGGCTCGCAAATGGGATGCCACCACCGATGGGGGATAGCATTTTTACCCTGACTTGGGCCAAATCGTATAATCCCTTCTTTACCCATTAGCGACCGCCGATGAGGAGCTGAGGAGCTAATGAAAGGAAGACTGCGGGAAAGTGGAGGACTAGAAGATTGATAAGGGTTGCTCAACTCGGCGCACCCCAAAAGGATTGAGCGAAGGGCGACCCCTTTCGATCTCCGTTATTTTCTACCGCACCCTGGGTACACTCTGGTGCGCCAACACCCACGTTTCTAGTTCCACTTGGTAAACTCCATTCAGTCTCCACCCGGCTCTTTGTGGTGTTCGTTACCAAGCCACATTAGCTGCTACATGGCGGCCAGATTTGTGATGCTGGCCTTAACACGGCATTTCCATCGATGCTCTTCGATTACTAATGAGGCCAGTTCAATGGGGAAAAGAGAAAGTGTGCCGGGGAGTGAGTAGTAGCAGTAGAGTACATCGCGATCAAACACCGAAGGGGAAACAACCTGCACAGCGGGACAAGGTGTTGGAAATTTGCATCAAAATAGTTAGTTAGTAACAGTAGTTATTCTTACACACACGGTCTCTAGTACATCCTCATACACTTTCTACATATTTGGGTTTTTGAGGAATGAGGTTTTTTTCGGTATATTAAAAGAAACGTTCCAAGATATATTAAATGGCAAAAACTACCGCTTGTTTTTACCCTAAAACGGTAATGTCAACGCTCGCTATATGAGGTTTGGGCTTTTGAGGAATGAGGTTTTTTGAAAGACAAACGTAGAAAAATGTAGGGGAAGGATGGTAAGGTGTCCGTACCTCCCTACCTGCCGCCCAGTTTTCTAAATCACAATCCATATGCTGTAATTGAATCTATAAAAATTTAGCGTTCAATTAAAAAACACAGCAGGAAAATCCGACTTGATTACTTCAATTCAATGTACTGTTGACAGCTTATTTGCTCTAAATTAGAAAAATAGGTGGATTAACAAACCAGTAAGTGAATAGCAGATTTCCAGTTACTAACATAGTAAAGGTAAATACAAGCATTAAAAATTATAATCAAGTTGCTAAATTGCACTAACGTCGTTGAACATCTTGTGAGCATATTCAGGACTAAAACAGTTCTTTTTGATATTGCTTGTCAATTTGCTTTGAAAACTGTACGTTTGCAATAACCCTGTTTTATGAAAGTTGTTTTATACAAATATGTTTAATTAAAGTCATTGTAAGAGACGACGGTTTTCTCGACGCATCATGTTAAAATCACAAACAAAAAGTAGACAACAGTTTAAGAAGAATAAAAACATTCAAAACAGACGCGGTTGGTACTCCTCGTCTAGAAAGCCGTCAGATTGACGATTATCAGAATAAATAGTAAATAAAAACTACGAAAAAAAAAAACTAAAATTTACAGCAGTGCATCATCAAATCATAATGGAAGCAATATGCCGAATGAATGTCGAATAATGCATAGTTAAAGGTGAATGACCATAGTCTCTCCAATAGCAAGACCACTGTGCAACGGGGCGTTTACATGCCCCATTGCGATGCGAACATGGGTTCACACATATGCGCCTGACGGATGGTGTTCGGGCATCCGTTTTCTTGTTCTTTGCAAGCATGTTTTACGTCGTTGTCGTCGTCGTCGTCATCGTCAGCTACCCCAAGCCCCAGCGTTCCCAGTCATAGAATCTCGGAAGCAAGTGAACATTCCGGTACGCCCTGGCACGTGACTTCGATGGACGATCGAGGCCGATATCGACCCCGTCTTGTGCACGGAGGCGCCAGCGTAGAAGTGTGGCCCCGGCATCGACAATAGCACTGGATGGTCGCGTGCACTGCCCGCACACGTGGCCCGGGGGTGGAAGGGTAGCTTCGGTGGAGCAAACCAGCCGGCCGGGTGTTCGAAGGCGAAGGAATAATTTATTACCTTCCGATAAACGTGCCGATCCCGTTGTCCCGATGACGTGCTTCCGGATCGCCGGATCGACTGAGATTCGACGCTGGGTGACCTGCGAGCCTGCCCAGCTATCAGCTTCCGAGAAGGAACACCTCAGCAGTACCGAACGCCGGGTGGGAGTAGATAATGACTTCGGCGTCGTACGGAAGGCGAGATTCGGTTTAATTCGGCGTGCGTGTAAAGTCGGAATTTGTATTGAGATGGATTGAGGCAATAAAACACGGCCGTGAAATTGATTGGGGGTTTTGGTTGGCCCTAGAAACTATGATTCGAAGAGAAAATACTACACTCCAAAGTTGCATTACAGTTTGCCTTCTGTTACATTTCTCTTCGTTGCGCAATATACTTTGAATTTACACATTATATTTTGAATTTACACAATATCAAGAATTATTTGAATGAAACCTCAAAATTGATCAGTTTTGATTTTGTTGTTCAGGTTGTCTTCTAATTTTTTGTAATCCCAATCCTTTTTATTACTTTGTTCTGCATTCCATATATTTTATTCAACATTTTATACAAACACTCCTTTTAGCAAAAAACCTGTCTGGTTCATTTCAGTCATTGGAATTAATCCTTCTCCCATTGCCCCTCGATGCCGAATCGGTTTCTTCGAGTAATCGTTCCCAGAATTATTGCAAAATGATGCCCCAAGGCCGATCACAAATGTTTCGATTTACCTTGCCACCAGCCAATAAGCGAAAAGTAGAGTAGTTAAGCAGGGCGAAATCCCCTTGGCGGGGAAATATGCACAATAAAACCACAAAAAAAGAAGCAGAAAAATACATCCCACCGTGGCAAGGCTTTTCCAGCCAATAGTGCGCGATCAGCCATGCCCTGGAGAGTGCTGCCATTGCCGATGACATGTTGAAGACGAAAAAGACGAATTAACTTCCATGACAACATTTATCATGCTCGAAGGAATACCAAGAAATCCACAGCATGGCAGAAATTTTCCCGAACCTTTTTTTCCTCCTCCTTCTCCAGCCTCTTTACCGCAAGGCTTCGCCATGGATGGTACGATGGCATTCGAATGGAAAGTCTTGTTGGTAAGGCAAGATGTACCTGGAATTCGAACGCTCCGCCGATACTCTGCAGAGGATTGGGGATGTTTTGCAGGTATTGATTTCTAATTGAGTGTTATCGGCTTAACCAATGGGAAATACATGAAAGAAACAAAACTCAAGTACAATCGAGGTGGGATTTAACAGCGAACCTGACAATATCGACCGTCCTCCGACACGTTTTATCTGTTTCATAGAATTGTTGTGAAAGAAAAATTTCTTTTTTAAACATTGTTTGTGAAGGACAATTAATTTAAATTAAATTAATTTATAATATAAACGTTTTTAACTCTTAAACGAACTTTCGTGAAAGTGAAATTAGTTTCAACATAACTTTTTTTACCTCGTCTAAAATTGTTTTATGAACTACCATGTTGCAGATAAAGAATATCGTGAAAAACGTCTTTTTTTAAACTGTCTTCTTGCACCTCCTCTCCATCACAAAAAGCAGCCATTGCCGTAAGGAAACATCTGTAAATACATTTGCGGAAGTTTCCGTTACTACCCGGAATAGTTTCCCATCGTAACAACAACCATTCGTTGATTTTCTGGGCACGATCGCTCGGAATGTATATTTATGTATATTCCCATGCAAATGAGCTGTAGCTGAATCTATTAATAGCAATCTCGGGCTGCTACCACCTTAACGGTAAGCCCATTTTCACTGTGGCACAAGAAAAAGGAGAAAAATACAGAGCAAGGAATTGGTTGAAACGTCTTTACTAGCATCTAGCTTGTGCTACTGAAAGCCGCGTTCAGTATCCGAGCTCCCTTTGAAGTGCTTCCTTCAACATGATTGTAGCATAGCGATAAGACGACACCGGACCCACTGCTATCCGAATAGATTTTGCAGCATCTTCCGCGTCGGCATCGTTATCAAATACCATTTGTGCCACGATACCTTCGGCTTCCAGGATGACTACTCTTATACCTGTCAAAACATTGCGAACATTGTAAAGCTCCAGCCACTTCGTTATCGGGCGTGCAAATATGTTCCTTTGGATTCAATTTGAAATCATCTTCGTTAGCATTCGAGAGCGGACCGTCACGGCGAGCAATAACATATTGAATTTACTTGTAATATGTGTCCATGCACTGTCAGCTCGTTAGACGACGACGAATTGTCGCTCGGCTCAATGTTTTGTTGCGCCTTGGAAAGGCACTTGTCGTACAGGGGGCCGCAATGGATGTGTAACTTGAGGGAAGGTGAAAAGTTTGCTAGCTTGGTGTGCCTTTTTCTATGAACCACTGGGCGTCTCCATCGATGGAAAGTTTGTCTCACTCAACTGATTGAAGTGGGTAACAAGCACTGTTTTAAAAAGATTGGACATTACTTATTGATGTTTTTTAAATTATGTTATCGTAATAAATTAGATATCCCTTATAAAAAGTTGTTTGCTACTTAATTCTTGCTTTTTAAAACAACCGACAAATATAATATTCTGTCAGTATTTATTCAAGATAAAGATACATTTAATAATCTAGCAAAAAAAGCGATTAAATATTGCCAAAATCCAATATATTACTCCTCTATTTTATAATGGATCGGAAGCTAAATCAAATTAAAAATTTTCTTTTGTGTATTTTAAATTGCTCCCTAGTATTTATCAACTGCTTCGTCCATATGAAACGCAACAAAACATGTCGCTGCAAGAGAATCAATTTCGGTCGTTTTTGTCTACTTAACTATGACTCCACTTCAATTCACCCAAGCACCCTCGAATACTCTTGTGCTCCGATTGTGTGCGCGTTCTGCCAGCTAAAATCGTTGGCTTTTGTGAAAGATACTGGGCGCCTCCACCGAGATCACCACTCAAGCTCTAACAAGTATCGTCAAACCGTTTAGTTGCTAACCGCGTCCATAATGGGAGCGTCTCACCCACAACCAGCGCAGCTAGCTTTCGAGTAGAAGAGGAACTCGGGTTGAGCCGAAAACCCTTCATCCTCCCGCTAAATCGAGCGTAAAACCATCGACATATTGTAGCTACGAAACGAAAGCTAGCGAAATCTATAGCAAAAGGACACACGTTGGGTGGGTGGGTGGGAGGAAAATGTTGGAGGAAAAATCGTTTTACCGAATCCTGAGCTGGCACACACATTTCCACTTCATTCTTATCTGATACCGTTTGTGTGAGAGCCCCGACTCGCTCAGACCATCAGCAGGGATGAGTTTGGAGTTTTTCCCCCATGCTACGGTTTCTAAAGGGTATATACTTATACATCAACTAGTCGGATGACAAAAGCTACAAATGCGGAAACCTTCCCAATCCAACATATGGCGCCGTGGACCGGCAGGGTTGCATTTCCGGTGGGAAAATCTTCCTCCCCGGTGCGTCACAAATTTGTTCTAGAATGTGTAAACAAAGCTGCCAGCTTCCATCCGGCTGCGCGTTTGAACCGAGTGTGCCATTACTCGACATTAAGTTCACTCGGGGCAGCAAGTCTTAGGGGATCGGACAGACAGATGATTGCCAAAGAGGATTCGACGTCGACTTTGCTACGCTAGGGCAGATGCATCCTTGAGCATACTGGTACGCAAGCTGATGGATTGCAGTTTCAGGCGGAAGTGGTGCTTTCAACCGTCTTCTGATGGGATTTGCTGCTTGCAAAACCAACGCTGATGCAACGTGGTTCAGAGTTTAACCTCGAGCTAAGCTCCGACAAAGTTTAACTTCGATTAATGGGCTCAACTCTGGGGAGTGTGCGGAAAGTAATGTACACTTCCTGCTGAAGCTAACGAACGACTCCCCTAAGTATGCTAGGTTCTCATCGAGGTTGGTTCGAGCTTCTTGTAGAAAGAAATTTAAAATGCGGACCTTTCGACCAAGGATTCATTTTAAGTGAAATCTTTATTTAAAATTACCATGAGCCATTTCATGGTTAGATAAATGAGTCTTGTTTGAAAGATAAAGAAAAAATATTATTACTTAGTATATTACAAGCTTAAAGATACACGAGCTCGACTTTTTCCGAATTCTAAATCTTACAAACTATTCGATGCCTACAACGATAAATATAGAAAATTGTTTTAAAAAGCAAGTACAAAAAAAAGTATAAAAAACGAGAACCATCAATCGAAGTCAGATTATATTTCCTATAACGAAACGCGATAAATATAGACGAGTCGAAGGAAAACATTTCTCAGAACATGTCGAAGCTATAGGCCCCATAGAACACACAAAAATGTAGTGCTTGGAACTTTATGAAACCTATTTTGAACATCCTGCAGAATCCTCCAGCTTCCCGACATCCTGGTATCAACAAGGACGAGAAGCAGACCACCAGTCCTTCCGAATTGTTCCCGAACTGAATTTTATTAATAAGAATTTCGCACATCCCCCCTCCTCGGGCCGGAACGAATCATCCATCATTTACGCAGGCGGTGACACCGGCATCACTTCCAGCGAATAAACACAAACAAACAAACATCCAAAACACATACAAACACACGCACATACGCATGCCAAACCGGAAAGGACACACACAGCGAGACAAATAGATTTGTTCCGATCACATTCAATACGATTTTATGAAAGACGCCCCTACGACGCGAGCCCATCAGCATTGATGGTGTTGATGATGGTGATGGTGATGGTGATGATGGTGATGATGATGATGATGATGATGGCGATGATGATGGTGACGGTCTAGGGTCGGCCAATGGCAATGGGACTGGGGTGGATGCCGGGAAAACACTGTGCCAAACCCACACTTGTCTCGTTCTTGTCCCGAATAAGCAGTCCTGAAGTGTGTCGCTACAATATCGCTTCCTGCTCGTTTCTTCCCTTGCGAGCTCCCAACCCACCCCACCGTTCGAAACCAACAACAGTGCTTCGGCGTTGGATGCGAAAGCGATGTTCTTTGGGGAGGTTGGGTTTTTCTTTTTTCTCCTTTTGCCTACATCTGCACACGTCGGTCTCATCCCAAGCGCTCCGACATTCATCCCCAGTCATCGGCTGCAGGCCGGAGCCGGACGGATCGAAGAAAATTCCACCCGCACCCGGGGACCGGTTCACTGGAGCGTTATATAATGTGTCCTTAAGCGAGCGAGCGAGCGCGAATCAGCGTGATCAGCACGAATTTTGTGAAATTCGTCACTTGTATGCCAGCCCACGAAACCACGCTCGCTTCGATGCACGGCTGGCCGCTTCGGTTCTTGCAATCCTCCGAGGATAAGAAGTGGTCGGGTGCGCCGGGAGTGATAGAAATGGTTTATGGTGTCTTTAGTTTTGGCTTTTTCTGTACTTTTCTGGTTGTTCTTGTTTCGTGAGTGTGTGCTCCCCATTCTTTGTTTGTTGCCATCGTTCGTGTGCATCTTTGGCAAGAAAGAACCGTTCGTCGAGACGAGTATGGCCAGCATTGGGATTCGTCTGGATGAAAGTACATAGTCTTGTACATCTCTTAAAACACGTTATTCAGAGGATGTTCACATCAATACATAAAAAGATTCATCGTAAAAATAAAATAATATTATTCCTCTGAAGCAATTATAAGAGGACATAAGATAACAATTTTACTAGAAGAAAGAAGAATCTTTAACTCACAGAATGAAGCTAGAATGTGTTTAATAGTATGACTGTGGTTCAAAGTGTGGGTGATTGAATTCCCAAGCCTGGTGCAGAAATGAAACCAACGTAAACCAAGAATAAAAATAAAAACACTGACCATCTGTGGCTCAGTATCGATATTAGACGGAGCTTTCCGTGGCACGCAATAAAGATGAAGACTGATTGCACTTTTGTCGCCGGACGTTGGTGGAATGGTTTTCGTTTTTTTCCTCGTTCCTTTCGCCTTGTGTTTACCCCAAGCCCAGTACGAGACGTCGCTAACGTCTCTCGGAACGGAGAGAAAATCATTCGCCGTGTCGTAAGAAAGCGCATCAATTTCCGTTGCCATGACAAAGAAGAGGAGGATGCCGATGGATGGAGCCACAGTGGAGGGCTGCACAGATTGCACTCACACTAAACCGTTTTCCCCCACCCCCGCTTCCGATGCATTTGGCGATGCGAAAGTGTTAAACTAATTTAGACTTCAAACGTCAGCCATACTCCGTCCACCGAAAGGGGCAGGTTCGATGTACGTCGTAGTGCCGTGGTGGTTTTTCTTGAGTTTTTCACCGATGTTTCGCATGCGGGCACGTCCCGTCTCGACACTCCCGGAGAGTGAACAAGCGGCACAAGAAATACAAAACAAGAAAACATAATCCTTATAAACGCACACTCACACACACCCACACTCGTATACTCGCGGAACGCGAAAGGACCTCCGCCTCGTAGTGCCGTCCTCGGAGTACTGACGCTACCTTTCGCGACGCTTTCGGGCGTACTGGCGTGAGGCTGATAAACACACATCCACACGAGCCGCCACCATCTGACAATTAACATATGATCCCGAACCTCCGACACGTCCCACGAGGTGGCGGCGACGTCGACGCTCGGGTCTCCGACTGAGTCACCCGACGCGTGACAGATCCTTTGCCTTTGGCACGCTCTCCGTGCTCTCGGGCCCGCGATTTGCATGCGACGGCCAAGGAGAAAGTGCAACCACGCTCACGGCACCCACACGGTTTGAGCGAGCGGCATTGTTTGCCGATAAACGCGAAGAGAAAAACGTGCGTGCAAAACGTGGTCCATGAGCGGTCAAAAGTGTATCGAAGCTGGTGAAGGTCGACGGTCTCATTCTCTTTCGTGCGAGTGTGTTTTCATCTTTCTCGTTACTTTCCCGTGAGTGCCACGATGTCGGCGCATGGGCCGTGCACTGAACCGTGCTTCGCCGAAGTTATCGAACACGTAACGAAATCAAATGAACTAAATAAAAGTAGAACGGCACACGCCGATCAATTGTGGAGTACCCTAGGCTAGAGCAAGGAATTAATAAAGATTTAAACCTCTCCCATTGTGCACCCACGCTTATTCAACAGCAAACCGATCGCTCTATAAAATGACCAAGGTTAGGAACGTGATACAAAATCCGACGTGAATGGAAAGACGCGTAGTATTTTCCCCTCCCGTTGGAAGCGATCAGGTTACCACTAACTGCTTCTTTGGCCAGTTTTCCCCATTCGGCTTGGTTCGGTTGGGTGAAACGTAGGTTCCACTCTCGCGTACGTTATTGCTGTTACTATTATCGGAATGGAAAATGACCTGTTTATATGTTGCACAAGATACAAATGATCGCGAGAAATTTTCTCTTCGATCAGATCGTCGGAAAGCGCAATAAACTCCAATAAAGCGTTCGGATCATTTATTATGCAATAAACACATGATTCAATTTTAGTTAATGACTCGATCTGCGAAGCATTTTGAGCGATTGTTTGTGTTAACACTAACAGGAAATGTTACATTCAAACATTACAATCATATTCGTTCTGTAACTATTTTTTTACAAACTACCAGGCGCCTCCATATTATGGTTCACTCACGAAATTTTAAGTGAAACTCACAGCTACAAAAAGGAATGTAGTGAAATATAAGTAAACTCTAACCGGTACAACAAAGCATTCGTTTACAATACTACTCAAATTAGCAATATTCTAAAAAAAATAATTCCAAACCTATTTACTGCACAAAATTATTTATCCGCAAGAAAACTTTATAAACTGCACAAGAGGCAAACTGGTAGTATAAAAACTGGTATTGATTATAAAATCAATTTCAGCTTATCCATAGACCGGCTTTATCACAGATTATTTCATATTTTACAATAAAAACACAATTGGGTGCACTATTTATAAACCACCAGGCGTCTCCATACATATTTTATTACGCGTGCAATCACACACATCCTTCTTTTTAAGTGGCACAACATCCTAATAATAATAATAATAATAGTAATAATAATAATCTCTTCATAGGACAATGCATCCCTCCGAAAAAAGTTACTGTGATCGAAAGACGGTATATTGTAGATCGGTGGTCATTAATTTAATAATTATTATAAGTTATTACTATTATTTTATTATCATTAATTATTATAACAAACACATGTTTAATTCTAATAAAGGTATTTCTTAACACATATATTAACCCTCCTCTCACAATGTCTGTGTTCCCATGAAAATCAATAGCGCAGTAAACCTCATTAAAACTTTTTGTCATTGCCGTAATTGGTTCTTGGCTCCCAAACATGTTATGCCGCGCAGTAGTTAATAAATGCTTAACAAAAATAATTGTGAGTTATACATTTTTCTAGAATGTTTGTTGTAACTGTTACAAAACTGTTTTTGTTAAGAGCAGCATACACAATTTCAAGTTCCATTCGATTACAGCTAATTAATGCTTGTTTTTTGGCCTATAATCCATTGACCGTGAAACAATGCGAGGAACAATTTTGCCGATATAATCGAACGGTATATGCGAGACGTTTTCAATCAACAAATCAGTAGAATACGCTGCCGATGCTCAGCAACACCTCGAACTATTTCCAAATCGGCATCACCACCGATGCCCGTGAAAACATAACAGAACTACAAACGCGTTCTGTTTTCGGATGTTGAGGTTCTCGCGAAAAGATTAATGTTGCACATGTGCTTGCGTTCATTGACTAAAATCCTCCATACATGAGTCGCGTTTCCGAGGCTGGCTGGGTCTGCATGCTTTGCAAGCGGAAAGTGGAAAGACCGTGTGGTGGACGTTGTTTTAGTTATTATCGTTTCGGTACATAGAAGCTTCGTCTACAAATGGACTCTATTTGTTCATCAGAAAGTTTGATTTATTGGTGTGAATTGAGAATAACTGGGGAAAACCGTTTTTAGTTTTTTATACCGCTATAGACCCACGCCAGCTAGCAGCTTAAAAAGTGAAAAGAGCAGAGAAATCAATAAACCAGACACATCATAAACACTTACTAAAATTCACCCTGGCCGGTTGCTTGAAAATGTAAAGCCAGCATGACTTCACGTGTGTGAAAGTGGTTTGGTCAAATTTCAAAGCTATACCATTGTAAGATATCATGAATAAAAATACATCAGATATTTTAAATAATATGTGAATTGGTCGGATAAAAATAGCTCCACTTTCAGATGAAAAGACGAAAGTTTGAAGTTACATGGAGCCTGCAGAACAACAACATGAGCTGAATAATATTTTGTACTAAGACTGTGTTTAAATAGTTGGGTTGTGACTTAAATTGTATACATGCTTGATTTGTATTATTTCAATATCGTCGAAGTAATTAATTTAAAAATTACATGATGAAATCTTAGTTTCTATCTTAGTAACTTAGTTTTTTCTAGTATTCAGGTAAGGAGATTTGGGCTGTCAATTTAAAAATAATTTCTGTATGTATGTCTATAATAGAATCAAAATTCTATAATCCGATTGTGAACTTATGTTCTATGGAATAGGGAGTATTGGAGCATTGGAGCTGCTAACATTCTTCAGGAGTTGAAGACCACTGCAATTAGAATGGATGCTATGAAATAAATTATCTTCTGCAGGAAGCGTACCTCACATTTCGCATATGGCACTAGCCATCCGCTGGAGCTCGTCAGGTTTAAACACACGCACTCTATTTAAAGCACTGTTCCACTTCAAACCGTTCAAAAGAGACCGCGTGCCGGAGGAGGGCGTTTAGAAACGCCCGGTGGAAACCCCGCCATGCTTCCACAAAAACATAAACACATCAACGACTCTCGAGAAATCGATCCACTTGCCACTCGAGCCGTTTGCCTTATGAAAAGCAGACAGAAGCTGGATGTGATCCGATTATGAGTGAACGAGTGCGTGCGCTGGAGCGTTCTACGGAGCGTGCAAAACTAATGCTCCTAAACACTAGTGCAAACAAGCAGCTAATCTTTCGACCGGTGGCCAAATGAATCGCCTAACGCCCGGAACAGCTCAATTCCACGTCGTAGTTCAATTTTGGCACAGCACTTAACATGACGGGGAGGTAGCACGCAAAAATTCAATTCAATATTCGACCAGCGAACCATTTCGGTTCCCCACTTCCGATTTGTGGCGAACAAATATGCTCTTTTTTCTCACCCCTCTTTGCCTCAATGGAGTTTTTTGCGTATTTTACTCCCTGCCTAAGTTGAAAAAATAAAAAATTCCAAATATGTGTTGCTGTTAAAGTGGACCAACAAAAAGGCTTCTGGCTTACATTACGTGTTGCCAAATGTAGTTGTTTTTTCGCAAACAATCAATAGTCTATGTTTTTCCCCAAATTTGTTTTCGTATCATTGCTTATCGCGCGCACAAGTGGACGGTAGAGGAAAAGAGTTTGAAATATGAATAAATGAAATTGGAATGTTTTTTCCCCGAAGCTAATTTCGTAACGATCAAGTGTTGTGCATATCGTATTTGTCTGATAAAACAAAGCTTGAGTCAACGTCGTAATCGTAGAACGATTCTTGTGTTCGAAGCATGCCACGTAAAAGGATAAACATATACTATTGACTCTAGCGACTCCGACAGAAGTGAACTGTTCGCAATGCAATTTGCAAACAAAGAGACTTTAAAAAAACACTATGTATTAGTATGACTGTGTGTGTTTGTTAAAGGCAAGTCGAAAATGGGGTAAAACAAATCGGAGCAGGGAAATAACAAACACTCGGACCTCCGAGACCGGCAGAGGCTTCTTTTCCGCTCAACGTGAGAGCAAGGTAAATATTTATCCTTTGCCCACATGCCCGGGGCTTGCCGGTTTGTATGGCCTCTGTCACGCGGAAAAGCGTGATGTAACGCTTCGCTACTATGCCGCACGGCAACATGCAGCCGGTTTACTATGACTCCATGGCAATCTTTCATGCTGGAAACTTCACGTCTAGCCCACCGTCCGGCGAGTGGTGAGATCAAAGTGAAGATGTTGACAGCGAGGGGTCATTAGCGGTGATCTAATCTGATGAGGTATAGAGTCTTCCTTGCACCTGCAGTAATCATGTCTATTACTACAAGTAATTGAACTTTCACGATTACTGTTTTGTTATTTTGAATTACACCGTTTGGACAACATACACCGTTTTGGACCAGTAATATTGTTAAACTTTGCAATACTTTAATGCATTTCTACTTTTGATTTACCATGAGTATCACAAATTTTCTCAAAAGGTTACTAAAAGAAAACTGTAAAGAATTGATTTCCAAAGGAAACAAAATGAACAAGGTGCAATGCAAACCGAGAAATAGTCTTGTTACCAATTGGTAAGCAATCCTATAATGATGTTTAAGGATGTGATATTCAAGTTGATAGAATCAGTAACGAAGTTCACAGATGCCATGATGGGTTTCAAGATGCCATATTCCAGTTTTACGATACGGTACCGGAGTTTACAGTGGCGATCGACTCGTTTATGTTCTATTCATAGAAAATGACTGTATCACAATAAATAAATAATTTGTAAATATTGAGCATTGTTTAAACAAATTCCATTGAGATTGTGCATTTTTAGGCATCATAAATCGCATATAAATGATTTAACATGGCGAATAAAAAAGCAATAAATCGTATATCTGTTCGGTTTTGAAAATATTGTATTTATTTTCTTATGATGGTCAAATAAGTAAATTTTATCATGGATCTCCAAAAAAAAAATGGAAGGACATGCAATTTAAGCTATACATGTTGCCTCCCAGTCCAAGCCATTCCGTCCCTCACATAGTTATTACCTGAGGCAAAAAAATGATTTTTTGTTGATAGATGAAAAATTATTTGTTGATAGAAAATATGCTAAAGTTTCAACTTGTTAACATAAAGCGTGCAAATATATATTTTTCTGTAAAGGAGGCTCCCCTTTAGCTTTATTGAAATTGTTTACTGCCTTAACCAACCGATTTGAGTTCTATTCGAAGGGTTTAAAAACTTTTAACATCGCACGTGCTCAAATTTTGCCGAGGGAAAATTTAACATCATCGCCTGTCACCTCCGCTGACGGTATGATTAAATTTGCTTCTTTTCGTTGACGGACACGCTTCACCGACGGTTAAAGCCGAACTGTGCAACCGCAACTGCAGCTGTTGACTCTAAATTATGCATTCATGCAATGATTCGGTGACATCTAAGTGCAACACCAGCTGCAATTACTCAAGCTGCCACACTGGAATCAACGCGAAGAAAAGCTTCCCCTTGATCGATGAGGAAAAACCCCGCTTTCACCGCCCGAAGTCGAAATGTGGGACGAATGGCAATGATCAGAAAGGTAGAACGAAAAGAAAGGTCAGTACAATCGTTCACGGTCAGTGGATAATCCCGGCCAAGACGGTGGATAATCCCGAGAGATAAGCACCCCCGGGAAATGTTCCGCCCCCCCCTCTGCACTGGCCAGCTGGCACTGACCGTGCAAACCCTTGGCTGGTGTGAAAAGATAAAACCACTCCGAATCACCGGGCCCTCGTTTCGCCATTGTGCCAAATTAGTGTTTGCGTCTGGCTGCAGCAGCCTTTCAACGGGTGAATTCTTTTCCTGTGCCGAATTCCCGAAAGGATTGTGATGCTCTGGGTGTGTGTGATAAATTGAACCCGCATGCCGGCAGCTGCTATTCTTCATTTCATTCAGCTCTCGCTCGTTCGTACAATTTATTGTCTCGCCAAAGCGCAGAACGAAAAAAAAAGAAGGAAGGCTCGATCGGGAGGAAGCGCGTGGTAAAAATTCGAAAATGTTCCTCCCAAGCACCCGAAAAAGGTGGCGTGTGGCGAAAATTTTGGCAGCACGAAAAAATTATTTCTTTCCTACACGCCCCTGCCCGATTTCGATACGTATGGGCTACCGGTTGGCCACTTTCGTCAGCATCGTGTGATGTTGTTGCTTTTTAGCTTCGCCAGCCACGTTGTTGGGAAAAGCTAAAGTGACATTGAAAATGTTTGTCATTTCCCTCAAGACCTCACCGACCCGACTCTGACTGAATCGAAATATATTGCATGGAACCATGACCTATACGCTTGTGAATCATAAAATTCAACCGTTTAAAAAGTTTATTTTTTACGGATAGCTAAAGTTATTTCTGCATAACATTGCAAACAAGTTAAAACTTCTTATCTTTCAAAAGGAAGCTATGTTTGCTGAGGCAAAAATTAAAAACAAAAAATTCCGAATTCCGATTCTGCGGCCAAATCCTCGCACCCTCGTCGCTGCGCTGTATTCTCCGGCATTCAATAGGGCGCGATGTTGCCGCTCATTAAACATTCACGGTTATGAATACGAGCGATAAACACACTCACCATCCATAAATCAAACGCCAACGTGGTTCTCGGCGTGGATTTTTGACCATCTTAACGAGCTGGCAAAGATTCATACCGAAATTTTCACAAATTCATTTTGATTCGTTTATTCTTGGTTCTGCGTGTGAAAGTTTGGCGGTGGGCAGAGAGAAGCAAGGGAAGAGGAGTGGAGGAAAGAACAAGACGGTGTCCGTTCCTTGCTGAAACCCGAAGTTGATTTCGTATTCATAGGACAATCGGTTCGAGGAACTTCGGCACACTTGACGCCATTTGTTGTTCTTTTGTGTCTTTTATTTCTGAGTGAAAAATTGAATTCAAATAAATTTATGATAAACTGTATCCTCTTGTCTTTGATATTTAATTTATTCTCCTTCACTGAACAACCTTGCAACAAAATGAATCGTCCTATTGGCAATCGCTGGTAGATTAGGAAGTAGATTGATCGTCCGTTTAACTACTTGAAAACTTGATATATTTGTACCACCAGCCACCTTCATGACACTTATAATTGGTGAATTTTTCATCACATACTTAACTACTGCCCACGGCCTGGTCACGGCATTCGGAAAGTGTCGTGCTTAAAAACTCATAACCTCGCGTACCACGTAGAGCTGAAGAAAACCTGTTAATTGCTCAATCGTCCTAACACGACACGTTTGTCAACAGCATATTAGCTCAACAGCATAGTTCACCCTCCTGTCCCTTCAGCTCTAAATGGTGGCCATTTATTTGTACCTATTTTTCTCCTACTTATTTTGTTTTTCTACCCAAAGATAAAGGCGCACGCAGCATGACACAAATCGGGTTTCGAAACATATACAGTGGCTCGTCATGTCGCTGCCTCATTAGAAGAATAGGTACAACGCAAAAACGAAAAAAAAAACAATCCTGTAGCATGAAACTCGTCCAATCTGGTTAAACATACCACATCCAAGCGGTAAATGAAAACGACTGGTGGTGACAACGAAAATATATTACTTCACGTCCCCTCCCCCATACAAGTGCCGAAGATTCCAACTCGAGCTCACGATTTAATGGTGGAATTTTCCTTTTTCCTCACAAATCGAGTTTACGAAATCACTGTTCTTTCTGGCCGCTAAACCGTGGGTCACTTAACATTTTATTACCAAGAAACTATTCTAAGAATTTCAACAAATTCTTCGCACCTAACTTCGAACTGTTTAATGGAAAAATAATTTTCGCTTAAATTTATCACGTCTACGCTCGACCAAAAATTCAATATAAATTATTTTCTAGTTTTAAAAGTTATTTATAGACTCGCAGCTCGTGGATAAGTAATTTGATAAAAACATATCCTTTTAGTAAAATTTACACGAATTTCGCCTTCGTTCGGTAGCTAAAATTTTAAAAACTTACAGTTTTTAATAGATCTCTTCTTGGCGTAACGACCTTGTTGGTCATGCCTGCCCGTTAAGGGCTTACGAGACTTGTTTCCCTGTTGTACGTGGAGTCAGTCCTCTCGTACAGGGGAGGGTCCGGTCTCGGTTGGGATTCGATCCCAAAATTTTTTAATAGATACTCATAGATACAATTCCATCATATTGAAACAGTCCATAATATTGAAACAGGGTGCAAAAAGCAACTAAAAAATATGCAAAAGTATAAAAATGCCACTCTACTTTCATTTCGGTAAGCATTGGAAGTGTATTTTTGCAAACAAATCGTAATGGTGACATAAGTGAAGGAATATTTTTATTGTTTCACCAATCAACTTGACACGATACGAGTAAAATGTCACTGTATACACTTCCACAACGTTTGGGGGTTAAGATTTGTAATGCTAATAATTCATTCCTACAAATTTTATGTACTCATACGAGTAAATTATCTCTAATTTAAAACAATAAATGATTCGAAAGTTCTATTATCTCGTTTAGAAGCAATTCAAGTAAACACCGGCCACTATGATATGGAATTGTACTTACACTCGTAGTTTCCTTCCTCCTGATCGCTGGCCTCCTTCTGCTCGTCCATCTTGGCTACGGTGGGGCCGCGGGAAGGGACCGCAAACAACGAGAGGGAGAGTGAGGGAAAGAGAAAGAAAGAAACACACCCAAACTGGTTGTAAACAAATCGAAGCACACCAACGAGGCACGCAGGAGGACGAGCACGTGTCGCACACTCCTCGATCGCGATGCGTGAATCCGATCCGACGCGATCCGGATCGACAACGCTTGACGTTTGATCGCTGCCGAGCGATAACGCATACTGACCGCTTCGACAGCACCGACACAGCAGACATTCGCGCAGGCAGGAGGTCGACGAGGCGGCCACGAGCGGTGGCGACGGCGGCGCAGTGACCGACGGCGACGCATCGCTATGCCGCTGCTGTTTCGACCGCCGGTGCCCTTGCTGGTGGTGTTGGCTGACCGGCGGTGTCGCTCGCCGCCAGCGGTTCCCGGGAATGGAGCGATCGTCGAGGGATGCGGATGCCGTGGCTGCGGCGGACGGGCGGCGGGTGGTTCCCACGAGCGACCCATCGTCCGCCGACGAGCTGCCGGTGGAGACGCTATCGTCCGGCTCGACCGGGATGGCCGTGAATCCGTGCGATGGCCATCGCATCAGTGCAATGTCCCCCGAGCCGGTCGTCGCCGCCGGTGGCAGCTGGTGGCCATCGGCGCCGACCGTGCTGCTACTCCGATGGCCTCGGTTTACGAGCTGCATATTCCCGCTGCCCGCTCACGCTCACTCGTTCGGACAACACAACACTCGGAGCCGTGTGTGCGTGTGTTGTCACACCATTCGGGGCACTTTTCAACCGGGTTCTGCGCAGCAGCACGGACACGAACGCACACTCTTGCGGCCGCTTTTCACGTTGAGGTAGGACCGTGACCACCTCAGATTGCTCTTCGATTAATTGACCACGCAGACACGGTTCTCGCGCAACACTGTATCACAAGATAAAAAAAAACAATCTCACACACTCACACTATCACAATGGAGATGCTCAATATGTGACCCAAAGGGCTACAATAACGAACGTGGAAACCGAGAGGCCACTATTGCGAAGCGTGATTCATCCAAACACTATCAACCTAACGGACCATCCGGATCCGGTATGCCGACACGGTCAATCATCCGGCGGTTCGGGTGTGCGGTTTGTTGTCGTTCCCTCCGCCGGGTCGCCAGCAAGGACAGAAACGCCCTCCACCCGGCCACGGCTCGCACGGCCGCGGAATTAAAACTTCGCGTCGCCCGACGAATCGGTCCGCGACGTGGTGCGTTTATAATTGGATTGCATCCAAAAATAAACATTCAAACCCCCTTACCGGACCTCGCGACCGAAGTTTAGCGTACACCGGGTCGGCCGGGGGTCGTTGGGCCGACGTGCCGGAAGGGGTTTGAGGTGAACCCCTCGTTTCAGGCCGACCGTGCTGCGATTTCAAAGCTACGAAGCAAACGTCGTGTCACGATCGGCGAGGAAGTTTAGGAAAGCGGTAGTTGAGCAATAATTTATGGACAGGTTATGACGGGAACTGCTGCAAAGCAGTGATCGGATCTCGTCTGGATCGGAACTCCGGCCGGAAGTTGTGAGCATCATCTCGCTTTGATTACCCCCAGTGGATGAATGCTATAAGCGTATCCATATTGGTTATTGGATTATGACGTGTGGCAGACCAAGCCGACCGAGATTGGACACGGGTTTAATTGAATATACGTTCGCGTGTGCTCTTTCACATCACAACGAATTTAGCATACGGATTGCAAAGTAAACAAACAAATGTAGCTTGAAAATAGATTTTGTCAATTAAAACAAACGCAGGATAAAAATTAGACAAGTTATATTTTATTCAATAATCACCTACCAAGTGATCAATAATCGAAAACATGAGTACTTTAATGATATTTAACACAAAAAATAAGGAAAGCTCGAACAAAAAATAATCGTTTGATCAGACACAAGAAAATTTTGTCATAATAGAAATATGATTGTCCATCAAATATATATATATATTTTTTAAGATGGTCCTTAAAACTGGCCTTTACGTGAAACCTCATAAACTAAGCTGTGAGCTTAACAAAATTGTAAGGCTTCATTAATTGAAACCTTATAAACAAAGTTGTTAGGCCAACAAAATTGCAAGGCTTCTTTAATTCAATATTCAAGTACATCATTTTTATCTGTGAGTCGATCATTTATTTTTGTTTCGTAAGGTCTGGAAGCCTTTAGACTGGTTGGAAATTTCGATTTGGTCGTTTGGAGTTTGTGGCGAGTTTTGTTAAAAACTATTTTTTTCATTTACATTGAATCGATCTGTTTTGATATAACTTAGCAAAACAATTTAGAGTCAACAGAGAAAATCAACGTTGTAAGCAAATTGTAGGTTTAACGGCATGGTCATGATGAGGCATTATTTCCAACACACTCAAAGGATCCATGGGTAAAGTTTTATTTCATCAATTTATTAACAAATCAATTTACCCTACCTTTAGCAATAATAATTGTACATTTAAAAAGTTGTGTAATACACAGAAAATTTTTTTTTTTTTAAAGAAAGTTTTCAGTAAAATTAGATGAAAAAATAAATCACAGTACATGTTAAATATTCTTGAACAATCTAGAGTCTGAAATCTCCCCCAAGCAAACGATCGAGCCATCTGTGTGCAACCGTTCAGATGAAGCTTGCGCGCATAGCTCCTGCGAACGATTAATCAGTCCATAATTCGCAAACACACTTTTGCACATCCGCTCGGAATTGGCACAATGTTTGGCGAATCGTATTTTTAACTACTCTCAACCTAGCCCCTCCACTCCCTGGCGGTGAACCCATCGAAAGCATCCATCGCAAAACCTTGCTAAATCTTCTTCAGCCCTGCCAAGTTTGCACGCGGCCATTCGCGCTGCCATCGAGCTTCTACAAATCAATTTATCCACTGACACTGACACTTCTCTAAACAACGTGCTCCACTGTGGACGTCGTGCGGGTTGGCATGGTGCTTAGCCAAACATCCGACACTGTCCGGGACCGGAGCATGCCGCTGGTTTGTTGGCCAAACCCCGACGTCGCAAATGCTACGGAGGAAAGTGGCAAGTTGAAGCACACTTCCACCGCATTCCCATTGCCTTCGGTAAACTTCCATTCCGGGGGCCTGACGGTGGTGATACATTTTTCGCAAAAGCAAACAACGACCCGCCAAGCCCCAAAGAAAAACAGCAACAAAAAAACACACACATTCTCCCTCCGGCATCGCCCCAGCGATGAGCGGCTATTAGTGGCCAAAGTGTCCGATGGAGCAGCGGGCGGGCCTACGACCGGAGTAATTAATGAGCCTGACAAATCTTGTGACTTTGCCAAGCAATCTGCGTCTCATCTCGACAGATGACGACGGCCAGTCGGAGGCGGGGTGGGGCGCGTTGTGGATGCCGGGGAAGCCGCATATTTTCCCGCTGCGAAACGGATCCAGCAAATGGAGACGTAACGCTTCGATCGTTAACCCGTCCGAGGAGGAAACGATGGTGCAATATTGAACGGTTGACATGACTTCTATCGCGGGTTTTTCGTTCGCCAATTGATGTCGGCCGCGATCGGAAGCACCGCATTCCGTTTCGGTCCAAGGTAGGCTTCAATGTCATCGACCGGTGGACGACCCAAAAATGGTTGATGGATACGATCAATTTGCTAAACAAATTTTTTAATGGGTGTATTAATTGGCGATCGTTACATTTAATAAGGGAAACGGGGGAGAATTTCAAACAGGTTTGTTACATGTCTTGTTGCAAATTAAATGAAGTCGTTGATAGGGTACATCAATTTTTATTACTGAAAATATTTTTCTATTCACGATCCGCTGAAGATGTAAGGTAACGGAGAAAGACGTTTAAAACATATGTAAACTACAAACGTGATCATTCAATGCCATGATGGAGGTGAACATATTTTTCTATCTTCAATTTCTATCCAACTTATCGAAGCTTCAGAAATATATTCATGTATCATTTAAGTTAAAAAACCTAGACTCAATTTGTCTATTAAATTATACAATGCAAACAATGTGATCGAAGGTGGGTTTAAGAAACAAAGATCAGTTTTATTTACACTTCGCTGATAAATAAACCGAGAAGTTACAACTGTGTCGACGAATTTAGAACACAAAAAAACACACGGACACACCAGATAGAATCATCAATGGCAATGAGAATTCATCAATGGCACTACCGAGACAACCCACAAGGTTACACAGCAAATCATCACCGTTGTCTGGCAGCGCCATTTCCGGAATGACGGGCGTGCGTTGGCCTACCAATATCTTGGAAAAAAGCAAACATAAACGTAAACCAACGCTCAAGTGTCTGCTCGACATCGTGGAGTAACAATCCTCCAAACCTATTTAGAAAAATCCCACAAAATCCTTCGAACCCTGCGCGTTGTTTCGGGCGGAGGTTCGGTGAAAATCATCATCACGGTCACGGCCAGCGTCAGAACCATTTTCTACGGTCGATCTCACCGCTAATGGTCGCGGAGACTCAAAGCGACGTCGGCATTGACGTCCATCCACGTCCCAACGAACACTTTGCTGGCACTCTTAGCAAAGGTACGGAGGTTGGGGACGGAGATCGGTTGCATTCCCGAGCTCCCGTGACGATCCGTGGTCCCTGCCCTCCCGCTTTCGGTTCCCACTATTAATTTTCGGGACGTCTATAAATAAAATACCTGTTTGTGTCTATAGAAAAGCACTGGACTAATTTTGATGCAAACAATCCTCACATTGTGGGTCATCTGAGCGGAAAATCTCGGTGAATCAGCTGCCATATCACTTTTACGATTGAACAACTGTTCCGACTTTCCGTACCATGTTTCCGGCAGTCTGAGCGTAATGAAAACTCTCGGATGCAAAATAATAAACATATTTAAAAAAGTTTATATTCTGCACAGATCCAAATAACAGGTGTAATCGTCGTGATATGGGGGTCACAGTCACACGACATGCTGTTCCATCCTCCTTCGTAGAGCATTCAAACAAGTTCTCATTTTTAAAACCATCCATTTGCATTCTTTAATCTTGCGTTGCTTTCGTTCGGGAAAACAATCTAGCCTCAACCCACCATAAACCTCCAACACAGCACCGTGTCGCTTTTCCCTTCGAGCGGAAACAATTGGCGGTATTCCGGGAGGGCTGTCCTTGACGGGATGGCAAGCAAAACCGGGAGTGATTAAAATCGAGGGGCACGATCGAGAAGAATCCTTCCCTAGCCCAGGTGGTCCGGTCTCGACTAACTCGCACACACGACGGACGAAACTGTTTACGAGGACCAGGCGGCCGGTCAACAACGATCGGATTTAGAAATTTAAAATTTACACAAAAAATCCAATACGCTATAAATATATCAACTAACATCTCGTGTGCCTACTCCGTTGTCTTTGCCCCAAACCCCCAGGACCAACGATCTCTGTTCGATCCCACGCTTGCACTTAGAGGCCGGTTCGGAGCAAGCGGCACTATGGCCTCATTTCGACCTTGATCGAACGATGTGTCCGTTTTGAGCATTTGGTGCGAATCGGGCAAAAATCTCGTTCTGTTGCTTGAATTGATTCCCTTCTAGTGATACGATCAAATTCGATCGGTTCATTTCAGGCACGCCTGACAGCACGTTCGAATCGTGATCATTGACTCGCCCACATGGCAGACGGTTTCAAGACTTCATGAATTATGATTACAGGTTGGTTGCCTCATAGCGGTGCTATTTTGGTTCCCGTGAATATTGGTGCCTGGAAGGTTTACTTCAAATGGCTTGTAGTAGAATAGTCGGGGACGTCAAGATCGGGAAGCATTTTGAAAAACAATATCTAAAACGAACAAACAACGGACTATTCGCACTTGCTACTAACACTAGAAATGCACACACACTCTCAATCGCAAGGCCGTAGTGGTTTGCTCAGGTGAATTACGCCTATGCCCACGCCTGCATTGAAAACCGAACACGCAGCAGCAGAAATCTCGTTCCACCACTTGTGAAACTGCGTGCCAACCGTAAAGCACGTGCACGAAAACGGTGCCGATTGACGGTTTCCGACCGGACTCACCGGAACAAACACTGCCGCGACGAAGGAAAAACAACAAACAGGCCGCGGCCACACGAGGACCGATCGCGAACGACGAGGTTTCGGGATGGCTGAGAAGCGTCTAGCGCCAATCGGCTGGCAATCCAACCCAAACGCTACCAAATCCCGACCAGCACTGACTCGGACCGGTGTCCGGTCCAGCTGATGGTGCCTGCGCCGGCACCGTACGACAGTGCGCAGACAGCCGACCGACGCCGTGCACGGGAACCGACACGGCGAGTGTCCGCAGCGGCACGCAACACCACGAGCTCATCCATCTTCCGAGATCGACGCCCCTGCGTACGCGCGACCGGTACGAGCACATGCGGTGCGCAAAACCCGTAAATACGGCTATTTACTCCTTCCCGCGCGCCGTAATGAGCTAAATTTGTAAGACTCTCGGCTCCGGCCTGGCATGACACGGTGCGGATACCGTGGGGCCCCAAACTCTCCCCGTTTAATTTAGGAGCTCTCTCTTCATGTTTGGGCGAGATTTGTAAAGGGCGGTAAGAAAATCTAAGCGATTTGTAAAACATTTTCTATTATTTGTTGTTATACTAATAATTAGCCTAGAATGTATCATTGTTTATTGATATTTTTTATATTTACTTTGTTTTAGTCGTTCATACTTCAAACGTTGAGTGATTTATGAGCGATGATTTACATGATTCAACAAATTCCAGTAACTTTCCCAGCAAGATGTAAGAAATGTTTTGGTGAATGGTGTGAATGGTGTGAATAGTTTTCAGAATTAAAACATTTTAGCTCACTGATTTTTGGTAAAAGGGGGGTGATTTCTCAGGTCTTCTAAACACATTATAACCGATTTTCAACACAATAAAGGGGGTTTGCTGGCCATTAAAGTAGATATGAAAAATACGATGGCAAATGATTCATTTTTGTTATTCATTATTGCTTATGCTAAAATATGATTAAAAACACAAATGACAAACATTTTTTACAGTTTTCAGAGAGTTTGATAAGTGTACAAAACACTACGATCACATAAGTTTAAAATAAAAATTTATTTCATGAAGACCGAGGGTGTTATAAATATTGATTCAATCTATATAAAATTGTATAAGACTATTCTTCTCCTTCTTCTTCTTCTTTGGGTAACGTAACGTCGTTGGTCATGCCTACCCGTTAAGGGCTTACGAAACTTTTACTCTATGTGTACGTGGATAGTCAGTCCTCTCGTACAGGGTCCGCTCTCTGTTGGGATTCGAAACCACGCCATCGAGGTATTAAGCCTCGGAGCTCATGGGCCAATTTTCTAACCGGCGCTACCGCTCGGCTGTCGCGGACAGACTGATTGTACATATTGTGAAAACCACCTCTTTACTACCACAATCGAGGCTACAATAGACACTCGAAGGGCAGTGTCGCAGTTTTTTGTACTAAAGGCACAAATCTGTTTGGAATGGAAGTATAAAGTTTATATTTAATTGTTTGAAATTACTCCGAATAACTTAAAGCAGATTCAGCTACAGTTTTGCCCATGGTACCGTCGCAAACCCTGCCATGAACTTTCTCGATGTGCAATTTTAATGGAAAGTTCCGTTTATAAACTTTACCACAATAGTCGCACATGAAAGGAACAATATTTTTATGGCTCAAATGGTGCACCTTTCGAGTATTGTAGGTGTTAAAAGTGGCATCACAATACATACACGCCAGCCATGGCCCATTCTCATGTGTACGCTGGTGACTTCGCAGATTGTTTCGGGATTTAAACCTTGAGTCACAGCGATCGCAACTGAACGGCCGCTCGTCGAGATGTAACGCTTGGTGGGAGAGCAAGTCATTCTGGCGGTGAAACATTTTCAAGCAGGTTTGGCACTGGTACTGCTTTTCGCAGTGGATCTTACGATGCGACAATAGGGTGCTGCTGGTAAAGAAGGTCATATCACACAAGTCGCACGAGTAGGACCGTATGTCCGAGTGCTTACTTTTTTTGTGGTTATACAGTGCGCTACGACTAACGAAGCGGGCTTCGCAGCCAGATTCGGTGCACTGGTAATTTCGACCTCGAAATGGCATGCTGCGATGTCGCTCAAGTAACAGTATCGTTGAGTAGCGCTTAAAACAAACGCCACACTCATACGGGCGTACGTTACTATTAATCCGATCTTTGGCGTGTACATCCTGTGAATGGTGAGACAACTCCTTCTCGGTTTTAAATCGTATACTCGGGCAGCCGCAGCATCGTATTTTCGAATCTTCTATATCATCCTGCTCAGGTACAGTATCTGAAGCTAGTAGCAAATGTTCTGCTTCCTCCAAGTACTCGATGCGATGTTCATCGTCGTATTCTTCATGTTTATCTTCCTCGTGTGTACTGCTTTCTCCAACATTGTAATTCGATGCTATTTCTTCTACCGGCGTTGAGTCATCGCTGTCCGTTCCATCATTCGTATTTCCTATGTAGATTTGTAAATCCAAAGATTCACTTCGCTGCTCACAACTAAAAGTAAAATTCCCAAAATAGTTATTATTTTATATCATACGCTCTGTAGACTGGTTTTCCACTACTCACTCGAATGTAGGTGATTTGTCGTTTGTTCGAAGATACACGTTAGATTCAAGCATTTGTTTGCGCAGTGCATGGAACTGCAGAAGCCCTTTGCAGCATACATCACAAATGTACCTCGGCAAACCGTCCTCGCGATCCACGACCAAACCTGTACAACATTCGTACGTATCTTTCACAGGAATTTCACCGAATTTGGCGAAAAGTAAATGGTACGCATTCGCTTCTTCCGTTAAGCATCCACGACAAACACTCATTTTAATATTTTGTATTTCTTTGCGGTTCTTCTTCTTCTTCAATTCGGCGAGGATTTACTCCAGTACGGCTATTGAATCCAGCTTCCTGGGCCTTCGCAAGCTAACCTGGAGACATAGACCTCTTTAGGTTAAGGACTGGCAACTAAAGGCCATATGTCCTGATTTTCTGTGGTTTTCGATTTTCTGTAGGCGTCGCCTTTTGACTGCCACCATGCGGCCAGGAGCACTGCTAGCCAACCACGCTAGTGCGCAGTCAAAATGCGGCTGTTCACCCGCCGTAACGAAAGGAATATTTCCTTCCGTTTGTCAGATCGCACGAAACTCGTGATCCGCTTGATTACTCAAACAGCACGAGATGTGCGTCGGCTAGGATTTCTCTGACTTGAGCTCCAGCTCGGCGACACCACGCGGCCGTGCCTAAGATAACCTTACTTTTCAGCTAACCCTTTTCAGGAACCTCGTGCACTGCTAACCATCCGCTCTGATGCGACGCCGAACTGGAACTGTTCTTTGCGGTTCTCTGTTTTGAAATGAATGCTGGTCCAAGATCCCTCTGACAGCAAAACATCCGTCACGTCAAGTTTATACTACATGCTTAGGGTTTGCTAGCTCCGTATCGTTTATCATATTCCGAGTAAATGGTCACATTTCTTTCGATAATTAGTCATAGAAATATAGTTCTTTTACTAAGACTCATTCTACTATATTTCATCGAAAATTTTGCAATTCAAGCATCACAGTTCTTAACCGTTCCGGACCTCCTAGGCGAGTTTCGTTCAAAAATTCAGCCCTTAACAGCGTGTCATGAAGAGAATCACTTTGAAGAAGATAGAGCAACATGATTACACTGGTATCGTAACAAATGTTTTTGGCCAGCAGTCGATCATGATACAACTTCAGTAACATCACGTTTGCACGATAAAACAAATCATTTTTTAACGCCTCTTGGTAACTTTTTAATGATTTCGTGGTGTTGAACAATTTCCTAAGCACCAGAATCTGTTTGCTTATTATTTCTTCATCGGGAGAATTGGCGATTCTTTCTTGAAACTCGTCGACATCTTGTTTAAAATTCGGTCCATTTATCAAACTGGAAAGCGTAATGATGTCGGAAACGTTAATAGATTTGGCTTTTCCAGCAATAGATTCGCAACTGTGCGGCTCGTCAAATCTGTGCAAATCATCTGTGTGAATGATACTCGCTTTAAAATCATTAAATGCATTGTTCGTTGAGATAAACGGAATAGATTTGTGTACATTCACTAGCATTGCTTTGAAAGCCTCTTTGGAGTAGTGCATTCGGTAAAATTCTTGCATTATACCGAGGCATCCCGCACCATCTCTGGCCAACAATATTCGATTGGACATCATTTTCACCGGATCATCCGAAGCGAGTTTTTCGTAAAACTCCCATTTTCTTACACCATTTTGCGTTGCACTCCAGTTCACTTTGAGCAACTCCTCCAGCGTCTCGTAGTTGTGTACAATCGTGCGACAGATATGGATGGCGGTTTTCAGAACATGTGCCAAGAAAAGTATTTTCTCCACTTCTTTCGTCACTAGGGGTTGCATTAACTTTTCCACTATGGCATCAATATCGGCGGCTAGGAAAACGGTATCTTCGAAGTTATAAGTGCTCAAATTTTCCACTAGATAGATGGATTCTAGGTCCATGTTGTTTGTAAACAAACGTGTGTATTCACATATGTAACAAAGTTCCTGATAGTGGTGGACAGATCGACCCAAACCTGCGGGTCGGAGCTATCCGTAAGTGACGCGGAGCGATTCGGATCGTTTTCCCTATTCCAACAACCTCACCCAGAATCAACGATCCGAACTAGCCAAGGCAGCAATCACCGGACGACCCCAACACCTTGCACCTACGGATTAAACTCGATTCTCATAGGGACGAACTTTATTCAGAACCGAACTAGAGTTGGAACGCCATGAGAAGAGTCGTGTAACTCATCACTTGTCCCTGGACGTTATGTACAGTCCAAGGTTACTCCCAAGGTTGGTTTACGTGGAGCGATTTGACAGGTAAACATTGCGCCATCTTGGAATTTATGATACCCAAAACAAACATTCGTAATAAACGTTTGAACTCAATTCTGTAACAAAAAACAGCTAAACCAGGATGTAAAACACATTTATACTGATCGACTGCTACCAACCATGTGATTCCTGTATCAGAAAAACTATTTTATTGGAACTTTAAGGCAAACACCTATCTGTGCATCTACAACACCCGGCAATTCTAACCTCAAAATTGTGTGTTTTTGGTTATCGGTACCAACAAGGTAAAGAGACATGAAAAGCTGTGTGACCCAACCTCTAGTTCTAATAATCTTGGTACAGTCTGAATTCAATCCCGTTTTCTTCAAGGTGTATGTAAAAAAAGGCGATTTCCTTCAAAAAAATAATGTTATTGGCTGTGGGAAAGTTGTCCTGCTTAGTTTAAGAAAATATCCATGAAAATTCAAGCTGCCATATAAATAAAAACTAGGATATTGAAAAAGGAGATAGCATGTTTCTTCACATTTCTCAGAAACTATTAGATATTGGAATAAAAATGAAACTCCTGCTATGATATGATAAATGTACTTGGGGGGTAGGACATCCTATTCTTACATTTACAAACTTGAGAGCTATATCACCAAATAGAGAGCCCACCACTACGTAGACGTTATCCGAATCTGTTGTAACGTAAGTAACGCTTTCGCAATGTAAACAGTTTCGATTCAAATATTTTACCCGCTTTATTGAATATGCTATTCGGCCATCAAGTAAATATATGCCGTGAAAAGTTATTACCACACCACTGGATCACATAATGAAGATTCCGAAACAATGTCGTTTGTGTTGGGGCGATGGTGGCATTGAATAATTTTTCATTTTCGATGAAAATTACGGTAGTACAATTGTAAAGTTGATCTTTGATTGCGTCGGTATTAAGGTAAGGCACTATTTTCTAAAAGTACACACATTTCTATAAATCTAATGTGAAACTTCACACCTCTTAGATCAGGAACAATGATGGACTCACTCAGAACATTTGTAGCCAATGTTGCAATGAACTGGCCGATATCGATGGAATACGGAAAAGATATTTCGAATCTGATAAAATTCTTCGTTGCCGACGTCTTTGTGGAATCGATCGAGGAAAGCAATCGAAAGCAATCGGTTCTAAAAGAGGATTTGCATACAGATAAACAAGATAGATGCAAAAAAATGGGTTCCAATTGAAACAAACGTGGTCATAATGTGGTGTACGATATCGATTGATGATTCTATTGATTCATTCCCCTCAACGCGTGATCTAAGTTTATTTATTGCGGCTGCCCTTTCAGACAATTCAAAAGTAGCTAACAACTGGTCAGTAATCGAGACGAAAAGTACGGAAAGTAACGTATAGCGGACAGGTCAATCCGTCCGTTTGAGCACAATACCGGCTATGAGAGATTTTCAACCGCAACACTACTCGAACGTCACCAAAAAATTTCTAACCGGAAGCGGTCAGACATCTGCAAAATTTGTGATCTAGGATGCTTCCCAAACCGCGGTCTCAGACTCCACGAGAAGTCGTGCGGTATCGCGGATAAAATCTATTGCAGCGAGGAATTTGGCAAACCGTTTCGTCAAATGCTCACTCTCAAATACCACCCGGTGTGCGGGAAAGTGTTCAAGAAACAGTTAGAAGTATCGATCCACGTGGTAACATATATCTCGGAGCAGCGGTTCCCATGTGGCCACTGCCTGGCACGGTTCAAGCGAAAGCTGGCACTCAAAATTCATCAACTTCCGCACGCCAATCCGCGGTCGTACAATAGTGACCTATACGAGGAAAGGTTAAACATGTTTTCCGCCAAGAAGATCCACCGCCAAATGGTGCATGGTTGAATCAGTTCCAATCGACCAGTGCGGGAGCAGCTTTGGCCGTAGACCTCGCCTAAAGCAACACATGAACAAAGCACATGGTGTAGAATTGAAGGAATCTATACAATACACGAGGACTGACTGTGCACGTACGTGATGCAAAAAGTAATCTAGGAACCTTAGGGAGCGAACCTTTAAAAAGCAGACAGAAGATGAAATAGAACAAACAAAACCCAAAACGATTCCATATTCGATTTCACCTTATGTTCAGATCATTTTGAGTGTGATAATTTTATCCCTAAATAGAAATCGGCTACCTTAGATTTTTTGCATGCTTACATGATTCGCCATTGGCATTCTTCCGTAAATAGATCTATTGCGTCTTCAAGATTAGGGTTTAAAAGGAACGAATATAAAGGAAAACTTTTCACCAATGTGGTATGAAATACAAAAGACACACACCTTTACCAACCGCCCTCATCATCTCGAACGGTGGACTTCGTTTTAAATTCACCCTTGTTATCCATTCGCCGAATATCATTAACCAATTACCTAATCGATAACATTTACATGCTCGATAGGCTGTTTACGGTTTAAATTGTTTATGTAATATCCGTTAACACTGCGATAGGAATCGTGTGGAAATAAATGATACCTTTTTCTATACATAAATGGCAACAGGCCACTGTGACATATAGCCAGATTCTTGGTCTTTTAGTTCGACTGCGGCATAGAGCGGTCACCGTCCCAGTTATCCCCGTGTGTTTGCGTCGGCGGTGACCGACACCGCGCAGGACTACCTTCCGGCGCTTGCTTGCAAGTGGCAGTTAGTGGACTCAGGGTGTACCCCCAGCGTTTATATAAATACATAACAACTGGCAACGCAGCAAGTCACGTTGAATGCGTCGTGTCTGGAACACAACAGATGCCTCCCCACCTCGCCCTAATGGTCCCACTTCCTGCTGTAAGCGTTCTCTCTCGGTCTCTTGGCAGAGGGTTGGCAATTGTCCCCCCTTCGTTGAAATCCATACCGTTTCCCTTCGGCCGGCAAGGTACCCTCTTCCGTTCCCATCCTATTTCACCACACTGAAGCACGTTCGTTTGAACGGTCGCGGCACTGATACCGGATGCTACTCCCGACAGTTCGGTAGCCTACGTTGAACAGTGCGGACATATATGAATCCTGTTTTGTAGAGTGTCTGCTTTCCTAGTTCTTAAAGTAATTATTTCTGCTATTCATTCACCAAACAGTGTGTAAGTGCCATTAATAATGAAAACCAACTAAAAAGTGATAAAAAAATGTCCAACCTTCCAAAAAAGTGTTCAACCTTCCAAGCCACGTGGCATGGTTTGAACATTTCTTTCAAACGTTATTTCCAAGGCTCGTATCGAACTGAAACGACACAAGATTCTAGTTTCTCAGTGATATCAGTTGGTGTGGATGCAAATATTTAAATAAGAGCACGCGACGAGGAAAAACGATTTTCCAAGAAGGAGGATTGATTTTGCTCCAGTTTTCCGGTTGTGAACATAACTACCGGCAATGGAATCATTTCAACCGCTTACATATGTTACAGAAATGTGATCGTTTTTCACTTTAAATTGAACGTTTTTATGGTTTATTCGTGTAGTTCAAAAGTATGCAAAATGTGCTTCTTAGTAATGTGCTTGTTAGTAAGTTACAAAGCTACATTCCCGATTGAAACGTTAGAGATGTTCGTTACCCCACCAAACCGTACTTACATGAAGTGTTTTAAACAAAAATTGAAAAGAATATGTGATAAAAAAAAGAAAAGAAGACTACATAAGGTTATTCCACATGCGAACCTTACCCTCTTCCTTCCTCTCAACTATCATAAAATACCACAATCCAACCCCAATGGGCGAAACTCAAAGGAACGTACAAGTCACATTGTAAGGCACGCGTTTTCGGACTTTCTTGTTCCATATGGCAGCAACAGTTTGAAAGAAGTACATAAACACCAAAACTGAAAAAAAACCCACTGTTACATCAAATCGTCTCCACGAACACAGGAAACGTTCCGACTGGAGACGCACAGCAAGCAAACGGGCTTCCCGAAACACAAACTTTTGCATGGATGACGAAGACTTAGTAGAGCACTGGCCAGTAGCGCAGAGACCAGTTCTCTTGAAGGTAAATCAGCTTCCATAGGGTAGCAATAGTGGCATACGACGCTTACAGAACAGCGTGGTTGCGTAACGTACTTTACGTCAGGGGTCGCGAGCTACAACCTGGAAACGCGTTCCAATTCGGCAACAAATTGTATCCGGTTGTTCAGAAATCTGTAGATTTCAAATTATTTTAATATATATAATTTATATAAAAAATAATACTACTGCTGGACAAATAACTGGTAATATAGCTCAAAATTTCAGTTGCTTCCTGAAGAAACAGAGCTAGTATGCAACTTTTGGTCATTGTATTGTATTGGGGTAAGGTATTGTTTTAGGAGATTTGGAAAAACATGTAAAAAGTGAACTTCTCAGCGCAAAGTGCAATAACATAAATACATCTGCTGTTTTACATACATTTTCAATTAATTCATAAACCTACAATCACCAATTCGTTGATTATATGTAAATTGAAAAAGGAAATGGGTCTGCTGTTGAAATAGTTTGCCAACCTCAGATACATTACATGACCCTGTTGGCCGTAAAGGTAGCCAGTCGCGAAGCCTTAGTAGTCGCGGCCATCCCCGACTACCATCCATCTCGCGGCCACGGCGAAGCATGTAGGTACCGTTCTCTCTGTTCTTTTCTTCTCTCCCGCTGTTCGGAAAACTTCTCTGACGTTATACACTGGAGGAAACAAGAATAGCACCACCCTGTTTTTTGACCATATTTTTTATATTTTCATAAAATTGGAGCTTTTTCGAGTTTGGTACGTTATTACAATCAGTTTCACAACTTTTTAGTGGATTACGGTCGCATGAACGTGGGCTAATAACGTTAAAACCCAATAATTCATGAAAACGGGGAGGAAATAAAAATAGCACCACTTTGGTTTTCTGTTGAGCAATTGAAGATATTCTAACAAAACCTCTATTAAAATATAATTTAATGATTTTATTAGTAAATATAAGAGTATTTGTATCTAATCCCTTCAATACGCGGTGATGTGGAGGTACAAAATACATTTTTTCAGAGAGTTCTGCACATGGCGCTCCCAGCATTCACGAATACGAATTAGCACCTAATTGTTGCTTCATTGTTTGACATTTGAAGACAACCACGATGACCATGAATAGGCCAAAGGTTTTTTATGAGATAAGGATACAAAGAACCTGCTGGCCATCTTGATAGCTCCATTCTTATATCAGGAATCCAACCTGTAGTTAACATCAACTCATGGAATCTGGTATATTTTTATTGTAAAACGAAATCTAAGCTCATCAAAGTTTAATTTTGTTCAATTAATCCTGTTTCTAGTACATCAAACTTCATTGTCAGTCAGATGCATGGCAAGGTAACTTTTCGTTGCAGTGAGAGAGCTCCCCATAGCAATGGTTTAACACCACCAACGTTCCAGCTCGTTTTAACACCAGGTTCTTGTTCAAGATCTAGCTAAAACTATTGTCAAACATGTAGGAAACCAAGAATGAACTTTATTTAGCAAGAAAAGAACTTTCTTTCAGGCATCGCTGCAACAAGTATACCTTAAAGCGAATTTGAACCGATTCAATGCATGTCGCTCGGTCATGTTAGACTTGCGGAATCTTTGTGGCTACTTGTAGTTTTCCCCGCTCAACGTAATTTGCTGCAAATGTCTTATTGGCACCTTAAGTTGAATTCTGCATGATTTAGAATCACTATTCGTCCCTGGTTTGCTCCTTATTTATAAATTATTCGCATATCCATCTCCGTAAGCTGGGTTTAACTCCCGCGTTTGTCCTTGTGGCCGTCGTTACCGGAATGTTTCATCAACCCTACTGCTATGATATGTAATCGGAAGGTTTTTAGACCGATTTTCAGGGAACAACCCTCTACTACCATGGTCAGTTTTGATGTTTAGCTCGGTTTTAGCGAAGCGATGCTGTTCCTGACCCATGTCTTCTAAATGGCTTGGAAAATCAAATAACACACGACTAATAATATTATATTTCTGTAGTTTAGGTTCCATACTAACTACTTGTGTCTTAAAAACTCATTTAAGATTATTAGTTTTTTAAATATCTTCAATTGCTGAACAAAAACCAAAGTGGTGCTATTTTTATTTCCTCTCCGTTTTTAGGCTTTTTTCGGTTTAAGTGGTAATTCTCCACATTAAAGCGACCGTAATCCACTAGAAAGTTGTGAAACTGATTGTAATAACGTACCAATCTCGAAAAAGCTCCAATTTTATGGAAATATAAAAAATATGGTCAAAAAACAGGGTGGTGCTATTCTTGTTTCCTCCAGTGTACTTCACCGTTGGGCTGTACTTTCCAACCCCTGGCGTCAGTCGCGCAAGAGTGTTTGGATGTTGTGGATGTAGTTTCTCGAGAGATATCTAGCTCATGGCATTGAAGGAGGAACCGGAAGTGGTTTAGTGAGTTAAAAGTAAATCCAACGATCGTGTCACCCTATTTTTCTCCATTGTACTACGTTACGTAATCGTCTTGATCGAAGCAATCGATAATCAATCATCAACGATCATTTGCGCTGTATAACTGTATGACTGTGTGTGTTAGACATCCGGTTGATGTGGAGCCCACAGGTTTTGTGTAGTGTTCTGATGAGTGTCATATACGGTGATCATTTAGTAAATCCATGATGGACGCGTTGCATCATTACCGCGGGCTATTCACACAAGTATACACTTGTGTATCGATGTAAAATAGCTCCTCTACGAGCACAATTACCAACTAGTGTTCCCTCTTAAATGCGCTTAGTGCAGTATTCTGCTGGAACTTGTTTTTTTTTTCATCAAGGAAGTTATGATTGTGAATGTAACGTCAATCGTCCCATGCGTCTAATGCACATGCTATTCACATTGGTGAATTGATAAGAAGATCATTGCTATGTTATTGAGTGCTCCATAGAACTGTGCTTTGTTGTGTGCAAAATAAGTGCATTATCTTAATTTTTTATGTGTGTGTCATACTAGGTTACGAATAAACGCGGAAAACTAAATAATCCCTAAAGCTAGTGAACTGTTAAGGGATTGGGATTGAATTAAAAAAAAGTTATCATCGGCAGCAACATCGTTCAATCGTTAATAGCACCATAAGACCAACATTACTATCATACAACATGGTTCCACAACATGATCCTACTTAAAAGTGCTGCACAAGTACCTCAACCTAGCTGGAACGAGCCATTTTAACATAGTAAAAGCATTTATTGCAATCTCCACTTGGTGTGTAAGGTAAGTTATTTATTTGCAGAAAAGTACTGCCCTGTTTGTGGTAAATTTAAATGTAAATTTATGTTGATGTATTTGTTTATGTACTTGTTTTTGTAGTAGATTTTTTACATATTACTTGAACACATGATATTCTTGTTCATCTAAACATTTAAAAAATAATTCGTTGAATGCTTTTTTTCGATCAAATACTCTTTTATAATCTTTTATAATATAATCAAATACTTTTTTCGATCAAATGCAGTCAGTTAGAAGCGTGAGAAAATAATTTTGTTATTTAAACAATTAAAAAGTTACAAAGCTTAAAAGTTTTAATAATTTTCGGTATAAGTTAATCCTCATGGAAATGTGTTAGCCAAGAAAAGCCAATTTAGATTTCGATAAGTTCAAAGTATAAAGCGCAAAATCTTATGAGGTTGCACAAATTAATATTCTTTCCCATTCCCCATTTCCAGATCAAGTCATGACGAAGAAAATGTCGGCAATTGGCCACTACAAGAGCAGTTCGGGAACCGTCACTACTGCCGGAATGAGCGGCTTTTCTGGTGGCGGTTCCTCGGAGAGGGAGCAGAACGCATCAGGCACATCGTCGCAGCTGAAAATGCAGCAAGACATGTGCGGTGGTGGCAAAGGGCCGTTCAAGGAACAGAGTCATCACCATCATTCGCACCATTCGCACCATAATCATCATCATCCGCAGCAGCATCGGCAGCAGTTGACCAGCAAGCCTCGCGATAAACACACCGTGCACTGGTTCCGGAAGGGCCTACGACTACACGACAATCCCGCCCTAAGGGAGGGACTGCGCGGGGCCACGACATTCCGATGCGTGTTCATCATTGACCCTTGGTTCGCCGGCAGCTCTAATGTTGGCATCAACAAATGGCGGTAAGATGTTTATTGTTTAAAAATAAGGAAAATACATGGAAAAAACCGGAATTCTTTAAATCAGCTCGGTAGATCCGTATCCCGATTGGATTTCCACATAATGTGAATTTGCAAATATCACAGACAATCCGTCCGCAAACTGAAGGTGATGTCGATTTAATTTTTTTTTTTTTTTATGTGGCACGACATCCCCTAGAGGGACAAGGCCTCTCTCCGAAGAGAGTTTTGTTTGTGTGACCGAAAGACGGTAATATTATAGATCGGTGATCAGCTGTTCGTAATACCGGAGGGTGCCAGACTCGAAATTCGATCCCACACCCCCGTCGATTTAAATTAAAAATGTTTATTCACAAACTGTTAAGTTGCACAAATTTGTCAAAGTGATCCAATGACTAATTTTTGGAACCATTACAATTCGATGAAAACCATAAGAAGAATCACTTTAAAAGGTCCTAAGTAAAATAAACTGTTCAAACTATTTAAGAAATACATTTTTCTTATGTCAATGCATATTTCCGCTCCTATAAATTCTTCGTACAAAAATCAGTTTAACTTTCATTCTCAAAAACTTTAAAATATAAAGCTTGCACACGATCAGCTAATCGTGTAAAACTCCATGCAAAACAACATCACACTATACAAGAACGTATTTTGTTTCCCAAAAAAAGTGCACAAACAACTTCTCGCATTTCCTGCGACTCTTTCCAGCATTATGCAATAATAAGCCATCACTGTTTTCACAAACACTACGCGATGCATTGTGCACGTATAAGCCCGAAACTCGTTTCCCGATCTGGGGGCTACTTTGCTTTGCCAAATGAAACTGTTTTGTGATGCTTATCGGCGCTATCATATAAAACGATAAAGAGCGCGTAAATTTCACGGAATCTTTTTGCAAACAGTAAAATAGCATGCACCCACTACTACAGAGAAAACTACGCCAAGCGGGTGCAAAAAGTGCATCGTGTGCAGTTTAGTTATTTGCGATTACAATCAGCTACTCAGTGCCACGCCAACATTGAACCGATCCACTATAGGCCCTCTCTAATGAAGGGGGCGAGACGGGACGTAAGTGATGAACTGGTTGTGTTTGTCTACTCGGTGGCCGGGCATCATCGTTAGCAGCAAGCCGGTTTGAATGTGTTGCAACTCCGACTGCATCGATGCACTTTTTAATGCGTTTGCCGTGGTGGTGGTTGGCTCTGTTTACTGTGGAGGCCTGTGAGTAAAAAAAACATTCACACATTCAACACATGTTAAAAGAACTGACCCTGGACTCAGCCTGCGTTAGCAGCTATCGCGGCCTATTAGTTTGGAATGTGATTTTCATACTTTTTCTTTCGGTGACTCCAATCAGGGTGTATTGTGACACATTAAAATCCCAGAGTGGCATCATATTGTTCCATAACTATACAAATTAAACACAATATTAATTGACAACGAATAATTATGAAGCAAGTTCAAATTATAGATATTATATTATCTTTCTCAAATTTAAATTACAAAAAGAGGGGGAAACATAACGAAAAGAGTAATACAAACACACTTTGAGCAAATCAATCACTTTTTAGACAGATCCAATTAAAGTATACATTTCTGTTCATTTTTTTCATGGTACTAAAACAAGGGTTTACCTAATAACTTGCTCACACTGTAGATCAGGGCTCGGCATACAATTACTAAATAGGGCCAGATGATTTAAAAGAAACCGGAAGCGCGGGCCGGATACCTTACACGATGATTTGATGTTTTCAAATTAGTACCCTGTTGAATGGAGTATCAACTTTCTTAATAGTAAAGTTACTTAAAAAGTGGTTAAAGATAAAACAGCAGAAATATTATCGTTAAACTTATTTAAACATTTTCATGCTTATTTTGTAAGAAAACAAACTAAACACTTTTTGTATGAAGCACTAAAGTTTTCTTACGGGCCGGATAAAATCAGTTGGCGATCCGGATTTGGCCCGCGGGCCGGACTTTGCCGACCCCTGCTGTAGATAGTGATCTTCATGTCGGTGTATAATATTTCAACTAACTTGGTGTAGGAGAAAACAAAATGGTAACTGAATTCTCCAGAAACCAACGAAAGGTCAAAAATGATTAAAATAGAAATTAGACGCTCTACCACCGAAGGGAATGGCATGAATAATACTTTGTAAATGACCTTTGAATACGTAACGTATCAAAATATTCGCCACAATCTCTCCGATTGTGCAATAGTTGGCCGATTCGCGACCGGAATCGCGTCTCGACGTAATCAATTAATAACGCTGGCACAATCGATCGATACAGTAATTATAAAAGCATCTCTCTTCCACCAAACGCCGCCGTACAAAAAAAGAAACTGACCGGGAAAACAGACTCACTGTACCTAGGCGCTACACGATAACAACGACGTAGATTCGTCAGTTGGTAGAACTTCTAGGGGCGCGCACACTGCCGTACCGGTCGTCGAGATCCGATCACGTGGCAGGCAATGTGAGCGCAAAACGCCCCAGCTCATGGTAGCCGGGTTGTTACGTAGTCGCGGCTGTCGGACCCCTCCCTTTCATTTCTTTTTCCCTGGCCCCTAGCTATGGAGCCCTTGCTTCCCTTTTGGTGGCCCTTTGCTGGCGTAACCAGCTCGTCCACCCCAAACCAATGAGGGGCGTCGCTTGAATTGGCTTTTGCCTGTGATCCCTGTGCTTACTACGTTTTGGGATCAATATCACATTTTTGATTTTGCACCTCTCATCATCCCGCGGTACTATCAGAACCGCTTGACATTACTATTTTTCGTGCAGAAACCAACCCACCGGTTAAGGTAATGATGCAACCGTTGTTCATCATCGAAACACACTCGTGGCCCGGCAGGCCTTCATACGAACATTGTTCAACAAAACACGGTAGTTAACGCGCGGTTTTAAAGTTTACCTTTTTCCTACCAAGTTTGATAGGAAACTAACTTGAAGCGAATTGGCTTCAATTTGAATTTCTTTTCTTTGAAATGTCGATAGAATCCAACAAACGTAGTTGGTAAAAGAAAACTAGCAAAGTATGATTCAGCCTGATGACGCATGTCTTGCCAAGTAGGTAGGTTTGATTGCTTTGCAGGTGGATTTTTTTTTTTATTTAGTTGCTGTTATATGTTGGCAACAACATTTTTATCGATTAATATTTTTATGAACAAGCAAATGAGTTACAAAAATTAAATCTCACCTTTGTGTCAAACAATAACAAATAACAAAAATACTAAAAATATAAACTATTATCTTACACAAAACACTTTACACAATCTTAACCCAATGAGTATTATTGGTTTTTACGAGCATTTTGTCTATTTTATTTGAATAGATCTTCAGCTGAAAAACTATTTGTTTAAGAAAATGCACACCAACCATTGTGCAAATATTGCAAAATCCACTTGACCCAATGTGATGGAAACATTTTAATATCTTTTTGTGTTAATACTACTACTATTTGAAACATTTTTTAGACAGGCAGAGGCCTTCAACATTGGTCTTATACTTCTTCTTGGCGTAACGACCTCTTGGTCATGCCTGCCCCGTTAAGGGCTTACGAGACTTGTTTCCCTGTTGTACGTGGATAGTCGTACTCCTCTCGTACAGGGGAGGGTCCGGTCTCGGTTGGGATTCGAATCCACGACGTCGAGGTGGTGAGTCCCGGCGCTCATGGGCCGATTTTCTAACCGGCGCTACCGCTCGGATGTCGCGGACCCCCTGGTTCTATAGTTACATCATTATTTGAAAAAGGAGTGTTTTGTGCATAGATTGCTTGTGTAGCATGCGGATTGTATTCTGCCTATGCTTTTGACTGACTCTCACCCTATCTCTCTCTCTCTCTCTTCTATTTTTTAAATTTGTTATTACTATCTGTCTTTAAGAAGTAATTTCATGCAATATCTCTAGGATGTTTTTGGTTAACTTTTAGTTTTATCTCCATGTTAAGAGTAATGCATCCCATTATAACGACTTAGAGCTTTCAATCATGGAAAATATGTTTGGATTTTGAATTGGCTTTTCAAAATGGTTTTCTACATAAATAAACACCTAAAGTATTGATAATAAACACCTAAAGGGTTGATCTTCAAAGCATCAAACACTGTTAAGCAGCTGGCAGGCAAATAAAGGTTTATAAAACACAGAAATAAACAGTCACGATGATAAGAAACTTACAATGTTTAGCCGGCAACTCATTATTAAAATCGCTGCAGTCAAGCGTCAGCAGCATCTAAGGCAAGCACGTAGCGCATGTACTAAACTTGTAGGAAGTCCCAAAGGAGAACAGACGTGTAGGAATGTCCCACTGGTTGTAAACTTGATAATAAACATTTGTTGTGATAGTAAACCATGAGAATGCCATAAACATTATATTGAATAATAGCATATAAAGTAATCATATTACAAACTTCGGTATTTATACTGGGCGATGTTTGTGAAACTGTTGCCTACTGTATAAGAAAATATATTAAAAGTTGACTTACGGTGTTTTTGGATGTATAATATCACCTTTATCTACTACCAGTTGAATTGAAGTTCTGTAAATTTTTCTTAACAAAATTCAATTCTTTTGCTACAATTATTAAAACAGATTTCTACTACAATGCTTGGACGATCTGGATCGTAACCTGCGAAAGCTCAATTCCCGACTTTTCGTCATCCGTGGCCAGCCTGCAGACGCTCTACCAAAGCTCTTCAAAGAATGGGACACTACCTGCCTTACGTTTGAGGAGGATCCCGAACCGTTCGGTCGCGTGCGTGATCACAACATCTCGGAAATGTGCAAAGAACTCGGCATCGAAGTCATCTCAGCCGCCTCGCATACGTTGTACAATCTGGAAAGGTTCGTACCGATCGGCTCGGCAATGGCGTTGTACTCACATTTGGTTTTTCTTTTCCAGAATTATCGAAAAGAATGGAGGCCGAGCACCGTTGACGTACCATCAGTTCCAGGCCATCATTGCCTCGATGGATGCGCCACCACCGCCCGAAACCACCATCACGCTGGAAGTGATCGGAAACGCTACCACGCCGCAGTACGACGATCACGACGACAAGTACGGTGTACCGACGCTGGAAGAGCTCGGCTTCGAAACGGAAGCGCTACGACCGCCAGTCTGGATCGGTGGTGAAACGGAAGCGCTGGCTCGCCTCGAACGCCACCTCGAGCGGAAGGCGTGGGTTGCCTCGTTCGGGCGTCCCAAGATGACGCCGCAATCGTTGCTCGCCAGTCAGACGGGTCTGTCGCCGTACCTGCGCTTCGGGTGTCTCAGTACGCGTCTGTTCTACTACCAGCTGACCGATCTGTACAAGAAGATCAAAAAGGCCTGCCCACCCCTGTCACTGCACGGGCAGCTGCTGTGGCGCGAGTTTTTCTACTGCGCTGCCACTAAGAACCCTACCTTCGACAAGATGGCCGGCAACCCGATCTGCGTGCAGATTCCGTGGGATCGCAATGCGGAGGCACTGGCGAAGTGGGCTAGCGGGCAGACGGGTTTCCCGTGGATCGACGCGATCATGACGCAGCTGCGGGAGGAAGGATGGATCCATCATCTGGCGCGTCACGCCGTCGCCTGCTTCCTAACGCGGGGCGACCTATGGATCTCGTGGGAAGAGGGGATGAAGGTGTTCGAGGAGCTGCTGCTCGATGCGGACTGGTCAGTGAACGCCGGCATGTGGATGTGGCTGTCGTGTTCTTCCTTTTTCCAGCAGTTTTTCCACTGCTATTGTCCGGTCAAATTCGGTCGCAAAGCTGACCCAAACGGAGACTACATTCGGCGGTATCTGCCGGTGCTAAAGGTAAATCTCGGTTAATCATTTGGGAGTTCCGCTAAACCCCAACAGTAAGTCCGCTATACTCCAAAAGCACGCCTATACAGATTAATTATATTTCATCCGATCAGTGATAGACTTTTACATACACCTCTGGAGTTTCTGTTTGAATCAAACGAATCAATGATACGACTCGATCGAGTCTCTAAAGATTTTAATTTATAAAAATCTACAAATAACAATAAATTACAGCCAACCAAACTTTTATGATCCAATATCTTCTGATTAATTTTCATTTTTCAACATATTGCTTTGGATTGAAAATCCTCTTTAACTAATTAGCCATTTTTAATGGAAATGACTTTCTGAAGCTAGCCTTATTCTTGAAATTAAACTATTGACGTATATGCTCTATTGTTGTTACATGTTAATGATGAAGTCAAACTTCAATTATAATCTTGAATTGAAATGAAATTGTTAATTCAATACAATGTCCTTGCAAGTTACTGCAATTTTTATATTTGCTGAATTGTAATAAAACAAAGTGTAAAAACAATAATTCAACAGTATTTAAAAAAAACCCTACATGGACTTTACTTTGAAATACACAAATAGTTACATTGGAAAAAAGTAAATCAAGTTTTTAAACAGCATACCATCATGATCGGTTGAAAAACTAATTTTCAATTAGTTCAAGTCGTAAAATATATTGAACAATATTTTATCTATCATCGTTCATGTTCTTAAGCTTTTAATAGTTTAATTGTAAACGAGAGATTATAATTGTTGAACAAGCTCAAGTTCAAAGTCATCATCGATATTAGAAAAATTTAAAGACGTGTAATTCAGAATATTGGGTTTTAGTTTTTATTTTCATTTCGCATTTGCGAGTATGAAGCCTATTTCGTTTAAAAATTTGTTTGTTTTTCTTTTCATTGTAGAACTTTCCCACGCGCTTCATCCACGAGCCCTGGAACGCTTCGGAGAGTGTGCAGCGGGCGGCAAAGTGTCTGGTAGGCAAGGACTATCCGCTGCCAATGGTGAACCATGCGATTGCATCCCGCGCCAACATGGAGCGCATCAAGCAGGTGTACCAGCACCTGGCAAAGTATCGCACACCGACTGGACCCACCTGCTACGAGAGCGCTGAGGGTGCCGAAAGGGGTGGGTCGGCAATTGCGGGCGTAATGACGGCGGCCAAGGTGCACCACATGAACACCAGCAGCATGAACGACAGCCCGAGCCCCACCACCATCCTGACGAGCGTGAACAGCTCGGGAAACTACATGTGCCGTAGTAATCCATCCGCTCAAAGCGATCCCAACGTGAAGGTACTGAACTATCTTCCGTCACATGGTGATCCCAGTCCTGGTGGTGGTGGTGATGGGCGCACCAAACAGGGCGGCAACACCGTTGAAGGTGGAACTGGTGGAGCTGGTGGTAGTGCCGATGAGAAAAGAGTCTCCGATGGAATGGAAAATCATAATCATCTGGCACATTCTATGCAGAGTAATGTCCTGCAGCATCAACAGCAGCGGCAACAGCATAGACACCAACAGCAGCAGCAGCAGGAGCAGCAACAACACGAGCTGCAAGCCCAACGGATGCAAGAAAACGCAAGGCCACATCAGACCAGTGAGCACCGGTTCGGGGAACCGTCGGTAGCGGAATACGCCGCGATCAAACCGGATAGTCTAAGCTCGCTTATCCGGGCTGGGAGCCTGGGAAATGCAACCGGTCGCTATTCTAACCTCCAGGATCAGCTGAGCAACAGCCTGATGTCTCTCGAGTGCGACGTGATGGCGGCAAAACTGAAACCCAACAATTACGAGTACGAGCGCAACCACAATATGTACAACAACCAGTTCAAGGTGGAGTACAGCGACAACTTTAACTCGGGTTATGGTCTGCGCAATGCGGTATTCTACGGTGGCAAGCGAGAGGACGAAGGCGGTGAGGAACAGAACGGTGACACTGTTACCGATAGTGTCAACAACAATAACAATAACAATAATAACATCAACTCTACCGAAGGACGAAACATTGATGCCGAGCAAGAGCAAGGGCAGGCACGAGCCGAATCCCTCGGTACTCGACTGATGGCTCTTACGGCAGTGTCTGCTCTGCAAGATCCGACAACTGAACATACTTCAGCTAGGACGCAGATTAAGCAAGAGCCACCTGTACAAACTCAGGCCGACAAATCTTACCACCGGCAACGGCAAGAAGCGCTTCAGCGGCAGCAGCAACCGGAAACCCGAAGCCAGTCGCAGTCGACACCAGTGAAGAACGAACAGCGCACCCCTCAGCTGCTGCCCTCTCCTGCGATGCACACCGATTGCGATTACGAACCGGAAAGGCATAATTTACTGGCCGACATTCAACGTCCACAGCACCTCCAACGGAAACCGATGATGCAGAGCCAGGTGGAGCCGACGCTAATGGAGCAGGGTAACGATCAACCGATGTCCGAGGCACCGGCCAGTGATGATAAGCGTGGTGCAGCGGATTAGTGACGCGATACAAGTATAGCGACCATGTATTTAAGCATTTTTGTGGCATCTTGATGATAAAATTTGTGCATTGTGAAATAAAATTTGAAAAAAAAAAACAATATACAACCGAGAAGAGTAAAACAACATCCAAAGTTGAGGATGAAAAATGAATCAAAAATAAAGTAATTCCTATGCAAATGTGAAACGTCCTGAAATCGGAAGTGGAAGATGGTTCAAACTGGTTGGATTGCGTTTGAAACCAAACTCCAACGCACGGTCCTTTTGAGGGGTTACTTTTTTATCTGTCATTTGCACCTACATGTGAATTCGTATTGCTTCGTGTGTATGTAAACGCGCTTGGAACGAATATCGCAAATAAAAAAGGAAATAAATTTTCTGCATTCTGCCTATAAATTTACTCTTTTTTTTCTCCTCGCTCACTTTAACGCATAATCGTGCGGCGTTAAATGGATGAACGAAATTACTTAGATATACCTCACTGGCAGCCGTATTTGGTCGGTACGGCAAGGTCATGCAAATTTCCATTTCGTTGCCGGACAAACTTTATACACCATTGGGAGACACTGTAGAATGTGGAACGAATAAACAACCAACGAGTGCAGCAATGGTACAGCATAGAGCTTCCGAGAGTGTACACCGTGTCTCATATATTCTCAAACACTTAATTCATCGAGCCGCAGTGAAGATGGTAGAGCGCATTTCATACATATTTTTTAATATTCTACTGTCTTTACACAAGACCTTTTTTAAAAAACCGTTAAACTTCCATGATCATCTTAAGTAAACATGAAAAAGTACCGTTAACATAAAAATACACATCGCTTGAAAGAGAGCACCCAATGTTTTCAAATGCAATGTTCATTGTTTTAAAATCTGAGAAACGGCTCCGAATGTCTCCAAATACATTATATACAAGTCCGGGGGATATATATAAATACATATATATACATCGCCGGCGGAGGAGTCTCAGCCCAGACTTCGATTGAGTTAATCCGAAAATTGACAGCTAATTTCGATCGGATTAATTCGATCGAAGTCCGTGCTGAGGATGAAAACTTTAAAACAGGCTAGATGATATCGGGCAAGTTCATTCAGTTTTTTAGCAAAAGATGTATTGCCTCCCTGTTCTTCATGTAAAAACCACATAATATTTTTTTATTGGTCATATATACTGTCTTATGTAGTCGGTCACAAGGTGTCCACTTTGAACTCCGGTTCATAGCCGTAATACCTCGCATTGATACGGAATACGGATGAAAGACGTGCGTGGTGCACGAAACGGTTTTGAAAACATGTTTTGCAAAAATAATCAGAAACATCCGACTAAATGCTGTGAAATAATTCATGTTTGAATTTGTATGAGAATATATTGGACATGGTGTCCGTCTCGAAATGTAAACCAACCAAATAATACACACAGGTGTTTGGAAGACCCCCACACCACGTACAGTCAAACTTCAATGACGTCTGACGGCGTTGGAGTGTTCTAACGAATGCTCAATCCGCAAAAAAAGACTCACACGATACACTCTTAATGGAACAAGCATTCTCGTAGATGATTATCCGGTTTCCTAAACAGACCAGGGCACAAACTTGAGAACTAGAAAAAGTTCACCGGCAGCGTCCGTTATGCCCGTCGAAACATTTCCGACTGTGAGGTTCGTTGAGCCTATATGAGAATCATGCGGAACATTGATAATTACCTAAGCATTTACCTCCTATTGTTTGGCGATTTTTCACGGTGAGAAATTAGTTTGAATGATCATACTACAAACACTTTATATTGATTGCGCAAAAAATGAACTAAGGGCAATCCGGTCGATTACAGCGTCGTCAAGGTACAATTTAGTGGAATAAATCGGTTAAAAAATTCGCACTTCCTTACCTCTTATTTTCATCTTTTGAAATTAACCCTTTTAATCAGTGTGATACGGGATACTTTACTGTGGTAGTTTGATCTGCCGAAAATGTGTTGAGAAAAATTTAATAACTTCCTTAATGGTTAATTTTAAAACAGATTGCCATTAGTTGGCGCTGAACATATTGCAATTAGCAAACTACAACTACACAGCAACAAATTAGAAGTTCCAGTTCAGGAAACAACGTTATGGCTGTCCATTTCCGGCTAACGCTAGGTTAGTAGCGCTAAACAGTTAGTTCAGCAGTTGTTAACCTCGAAACACAGCTATCCGGTTGTAAAGAGTGACGTCGGCCATTTAGGAAAAAAAATAAACAGTCTACTCGTAAACCATGAGACTCACCAGTCAAGATCAGACCGTCGATCACAGTACTAAGCTCAATAGAAGGCAAAAGTTCAACGCCCTACAGCACTATCGGGGGCTCATCGTTTGTAGTGTTTGCATACTATAGCGAGCAGACATCCGTCGTCAAGGTTTTTCTTCTCCTCTCGAACATAGCCATAAGATGACTACAGACTCGTGCTTTTTCCGTCTCTTCAATGATCAATAAAGTGTCGTGCTTCCCACTCAAAATTTATCGCTCGGCATACCTTGGGATTTTGAAAAAATTGTGGATGGAGGTGAAAGATGGCCAAGTTTTTTTAAGTTCTCTTGTATTTGTTTGCAGCCTCACTACAGATTCGAATTCTTCACCTGCACAATGGTTCAATACTTCTCAGGATGAGCTCGGAAGTTTAAGCATGAAGAAAAAAATGTTTGATTAAGAAATAATTACATGAAATAATTACATGAAATTTCCAAATGTTGATAAAATGATCACATAAACAGGGTGTGTTCCCATTCCAAGGAAGAGTTTCTCTGAGTCATATGTATATAGAAATTTTTATTAAATTAAATTAAATTTTATTAATAAAATTTATTGTTTGTCAAGTCAGTCTTAAAACTGGTTTTCTGTCTAAGGGCGAGTTAGTTAGAGTAAAAATCGAATTGAACTTTAATTTATTATCATGAGCGTGCTCTTCATCCGTTTCTGTTCTACGTCATCTACGAGTGAAAATACTCTCAGCCTCAGCACGGACTTCGATCGAATCAATCCGGTCATATCCGATCGTATAATATATAATATATGAAGTATTCGCTACTACAGATGCATTACATCCACAACCAGCCATATTCCATGTAGCAGTTCTTTAAAACATAATTCTCGTAACTTTTAGTTTGTTTAAACACTCCAAGACTAATAGCTTTTCGAAAACATTCGGTCCAAAAACTTCATAAAAAGGACATACAAAAAAAAATAGAAATAAATGAATTTCCATACATATTACAGCCTTGGCACGGACACAAACATATTACAGCCTTAGTATGGACATCGATCGAATTAATCCGATCCGAGCTGCCAAATTTCATGCATATCACGTCGAAGAAACCCTTGGGCATGTGTAGTATGAACGATGCTGTATGCATTTTCGTAGATCTAAAATTCGTTCGAAGTCCGTGCCAAGGATTATACTGATTTATATTTTATTTTTGGTTATATAGCAATCTGTTATGACAAGACCAAGTATATTGTTTCAGTTTTCTCAACATACTCTAACCTTTAGTAACAAACAAACGCAAAAAAAGTCAAGCTCATACGCTATCAAAACCCCATAGTGAAACGCGGCTGATACAACTAACGGCAAGCGACCTCTTGATAACTCACTTCAAAGTTCGTACCGTAAACGAGAATTCTGTTGGAGCCTCGTTCTCACCACCGTCCACCATGGCAGGCTCCGCAGCATCCGTAGACACCGATGTAGTGGTGTTGGTTCCTTACGATGATTTTTGTTCTGACTTGGATTACTAACGGATATTATGCCCGGTTTCCAACACCTTTGTTTCAGCGTCAAATTCCGCTCGCTTCGCAACGGTATGGCGAGCACATATAAGACCATGGTGTACGCTACTTGCAGGCACCAGTCCGTATCGTGCAATCAGTGCTGATCGTCTAACGCTGAGAAACATATCATCTCAGCGGTCAGTTGTGTGGCTTAGTTTGATTTAAAAAGCGCTCATAATTATGAAGCCCCTTGCAGTTGCCCTACTATTGGCCACCGCCATCGTCAGCGTTAGCCAGGCCGCTAAATTCCGTAAGTATCAGGATCAGTGCATAGGTTTTTTTTATTTTATTTTACTCTTTTAAAATCGTTCACTCATGATCGGGCTTTGATAACGCACATGGATCTCCGAATGTGCGATGTGCCGTATTAAAAAAAATATTTGGAGAAGCAGCTTCCGCGGCTGTTTGTCCACACGTTCTTTAGGCCGGTTCGTGCCCTTGAAAGGCCTTCACAGTTAGCGATACCTTCTCTTCTTGGCAACAGGTGGCGCCGATACCTGTGGGTGACACTAATAGCTTTGGCACACGCAACAGCACGCGTACTGTACACAAGAGCCGTTCAATGGTGGTCAAAAATTACAATCCATTTTTTATCTAACTTAAATGTGTGTATCGTACGTGGCCAAATTAGTCATCAATAAGAGCTTGATGACGCCATTGACGTCACAAGCATGGTGATCTTCTAAATAAATTTGTCAATATTGACTGATTGCTCAAAATATTGACCAACGTTTACTTTGGTATTTCGATGGACAGGGCCTGCGGTGGACAGGGATAGATAGCAATTAAAAAATCCCCGTAATAATAAACCCTTTTTTGAATAGTGCAATTTTCAAAAAAAAAATTATGATAGCTTCATCATCCTTAAGACATTCAAATCTCCATCCAGTGAAACTTTGTAACGTTGCGTGATGGAAAAACTTCGCAACTCGTTACTGAACACACTTCTAATTGAACTAAATCCATACACGCGCCGAACCCACAGGCGCTCGTGGTGCGGTACGGTGCAATTTAAATAATGCGCTTCCCATTAGCCAAACGAACTTGTTGTTTTATATAAACGTTGCTTTAACGACTCACTAGCGCATAGCCCGTAACGTTTATCATTCGAATGGGCCATGTGACCGGATGAAACTGTAACACGTGCGGTTAATTGTGATATTAACATTTTATTTGCTGTAAAATAATGACCAAAGCTTCGTTCCTTGCCTCACAGTAAAAACTTCGATTGATTGCTGGTAGAATTAGCATAATCCTGCCACCCTAATACACATATCGTTATGCAAATGAAGCGTCACGCATGTATCGTCGGTTTTTATTGTTCTATCATGAACCTGGGTTTTTTGCGTTTCCATTTCCAGCTGCCTCCTTTTCGCGCTGCAAACAGGAGGATGGCACCTGTCTACTGGAAGCCATAACGGCTACTTTCCGGAATTTCTACAAGGGTGTGCCGGAGATCGGGCTGGTGCCGCTGGATCCGCTACGGATCGACAAGATGGACATCGTGCAGGGCGACGGACCGATTAACATCGTGTTAAACTTCCGGAAGGTGGATCTAACCGGATTCCGGGAAGCCGAGATTAAGAAAGCCAGGTATAAAAAACTAAGACATAAAATATTATATGTTATCTCAAGGCAATTCATAACGCTCTGAGGATGATCGTGTGTCTCGACACTCTTCAACATACTTTCACGCAATTTGTAGCGGATTTACTCCCAACCCAACCAAAATGGAACTCAACTTGCTCGTTCCGGTGGCATCGCTCGTCGGTGGCTACAAGATCAACGGCAAAGTGCTGATCCTCCCCATTCAAGGCGAAGGCTCCAGCAACATGACGATGGGTAAGCATCGCGACACAAGCTACAACTTATGGCCATCACGATTTGTTTCATTCCTCCTCCTCACCTTCCCCCCCGACCCCTTCCTAGCAAACTGTGACATCAGCCTGAAATGGACCGGCAAGCTGGTGGAAAAGAGCGGCAAACAGTTCTACCAGATCGACAAGTTTAAGGTGCATTTTGACACCACGCGGTTCTACATGGACTTCACGAACCTGTTCAATGGAGACAAGGCGCTCGGCGATAATATGAACGTATTCCTGAACGACAACTGGCAGGATATTTTGAAGGAACTGAAGCCCGCAATCGCGGCGGCCTTTACGCAGATTTTCGAGTCCGTTATTGGCAACGTTTTCAGCAAGGTGCCGTACAGTGAGCTGTATTTGGCGTAACGAAATAAGCTTTATTACTGGGAATAAGTTCAAGATGCACAAAGCAATAAATTAACTTGACTATAATTTACGTGGATTTATTAAATGGTGGGCGATGAACAAACTCGTCTTGCAAAAAAAAGAGAAAAACACAAATGACAATAAGAGAAGAAAACAAATTATCGATTGCAGAACTGTCTTTATTATTACAAATTCGAGATGCAAACTTAGCTAATATTTTATTGATGATTTACTTTGTTGGGATCTTAAACCACTCAAACAAATAGTCAATCAACAGCTAGTATCAACATTTTTGTTATAAGGATCCCATTAATGTAATTCTATTAATTTTGAAATAGTTTGTTGTGTATACGGGAGATCTTCGACAACCTAGCTATTACACTTGTTAGAAAAACAGCCCATAAACGCCGAGGCTCTCATCGATGTTACAGTAGTAGTATCATCACTAGTTTAGGAGTTGCGCAGCGGTAGCGCGAGGAAACACCACACCACAGGTGTGGGATCGAATCTCGAGTCTGGCACCCCCCGGTGTTACGAACGGCTGACCACCGATCTATAATATTACCGTCTTTCGGTCACCGAAAACTCTCCTCGGAGAGAGGCTTTCTCCCACTTGGGGATGTCGTGCCACATAAAAAAAAAGTATCAACACATTTAGTTGGATCCAGAAGCGGATCAATCCGTTCGGGGGCCCCAAGCGGTTGGATGAACGGGGGCCCTCCATACATTTCCATTGCTCTAAATGTTTCTATACCTGGCTAAAATTGAACTTATTTTTTACAACTGGTGGACCATAAATTGAGAACATTTTAAGTCAAACGGACATTATTAGATGAGAAAGAAGATTCATGAAAACATATTCTGGCAAGGTTTTAGGTGAAAATTAACAATGGTTAAGCAATACCAAAGTACATCTGTAATAACTTTGATCAAAGTATGTACAACCACTGTGAGAATAAGAAAAATCTGTAGTTACTGTTGCGATCTTGGATTTTCACCACGAGGCCCCCTTAAGCTTGGGGCTCCGCGGCCGCTCAGTCCGCTCATAGGTAGATCCGCCTCTGGTTGGATCCCTTTGTATTCTTGATAGTGGCTGCACATTATCAACCGATGGTGACTGGCGGTGGGAACTACAAACAGAGCGAAAATACCCTTTTACTTTCCGTAAAGTGGTGCCTCGTTAACCTTGTGGAACTCGACGATTTACCTTTGGAGGTGATTCCTCGGGACCGTTGTATGAAAGGAACAAGATCAGGTCCCTTAAGCAACCATCACATCATACCGATTAAAGTATCCATTAAGAAAGCAAACTAGCTTTCACCAGGAATAGAAAAAAAAACTCAAGATATTTGAATTGAGTAATTTCAATGAACGGTACATCAGTTTAGTACTTTAATAAGATATTAGTAAGGCCAATGAAAGTGGGCCTTAACAGAACCTTAACCATAGCCGACGAAACTATTGATGTTGGCATGTTTTTACATTCTTTGATAGCCTACTGGATCACTTTTTACCCCGATTGTCTTAAAAATGCTCGGAAGTTGCCTCAAAATGAACGTTAAGTACTGAAATTTCTCTCAGTCGTAGCCATGTATCGTCAGATTCGATACTACATACAAAATGGCCACGACGTCGATCGCCATGTAATCTCCAGCGCTATGAGGCGTGGTTTTTGTGCGGATGGCCCAAATCAACGCTCCCGTATAATAATGCACATCTTGTATAAACTTTTTCTCCACTATGTCGCCAGTTGAAGAACAATTTTGAAACGTTCTCTTTCGCTTCAGCTTGTGGTGCACGTTGAGCCCCAGTTTCATGGTCCGTAGTCGAAACTGTGGTTTTAATGAAAACTTTAATCATTTTTCATATGTGTAAAAATACTTACAAATCCACATCCGCCATATTCGGCGAACACGAAGTATTTCACATCATGGATAATGTTGGTAGTGCCTACAAACCATCAAACGTAATAGGTGGAGGTTTAAACTTAGGTTCTAGACATAATGATGCCGAAATCCAATATACGATAATATTTGTAACCACTGTCAACAAAACATTTGCATTCATCGGTAAATTATCGTCTAAACTTTGTCCATTAAACAATCATTAAAGAGCCCTATTCTAGGGATGCAACGTGATGCCAACAGAAATATAAAACATTTCCGACCTTTTCACTGACTGTCTTTTCACTAACTGCCTGTTCATAAGGTAAATATCTTGCAGAGATAAAACAGCAATATTCCATGCACAAGATATGGTATCAACATCAATTTATTAGCAACATCAATGGCATTGCATTTCCCGTTATCATTGATCAACATTTCCTGCTCCAAATGCGATTTCGCAAGTTGACCATGGTTGATACATAAAAACTTGTCTTGACTCGAGCCGCTATATCGGAGGCATGCATCTTCCGGTTTTCAAGGACGTCAACGTGTTATGCACAACTTCCTATAGATTTCTACTTGCATTTTCTTATGTGCGAGTGCAGGAGAATGTTGCCGCGGAAGAAAACACAATATAAATATATTTCGTTTTGCAGTGAAGTTCAGGTTCAATGTTATGAACGTTGGTTTTTTGTGTGGGATCCAGTTTACATTCTGTTCTTCTTTGGCGTACGTACACAGCTCCGGTAGATAATCTTTAAAAAAGAAGTTGTTGATTTCTCACATAACCACTATTTAAATTTACAATAACACAAATTTATTCGAAGCATAGTATTGTTAAAAACAACACTACTGTTAAAAACAAACGACAAAAAAGTGGAGTGAGGTTAAAAACAAAACGCCGATTTTTCATTAACCTTTTGTGACATGCCGACGACGTTGAGTAGTAAATTACCGGAACGATTTACCAACCTGATCGTCGGTCACTACTTGGTAACGTCTCCGATGGGTTGCTTGGAAGAATATATATCCCATCGTACAGGGGTCGGCAAAGTCTGACCCGCCAGCTGATCTAATTTGACCCTTAAGAAAATTTTACTGCAACATAAAAATAATACTATGAAGGGGACCTATGTATCAAACCTATGTTGAGGAAACTGGTGGCACTTATCATCATAAAATCTTAATTTTTTAACGATGTTTTTTAGTCAAAAATTTGCGTTCAAATTATACTTTATTTGACTTTTGTATCTTCTTTTCATTACTAACCGTACAACGTTCCAGTACAACGAAACAAATATAACTTTTATTGAAGTACAAATATCAACGAAAATAACATCGTATGGTTAAAATAGTTTTAAAAAAATTCAAATATTTTATCTTATACCACTGTTTCAAGTTACTTTACTATTTACAAAATTGACACTCTATTTCAAAATGGTTTAATATATATGTCTGCTAAACATTAAACCATCGGTAAAAGGACCGATCCATGCTTTCGGGTTGTTTTTCATCATCTTTGGAGCTTTGGATGAATCGCCTAGTCTAGTGGATCTATGGGCGGGCCGGATAAAATTGGTTGTCGGGCCGGATTTGTCCCGGCCGGGCTGGACTTTGCCGACCCCTGGTCTAGAACGACCTGTCTACCTATGACACATGACTCCACGAGTTGCTGCGGCCTGCGACACACCAGCTTTCCTAGTCATTTATTTCTAATCAATGTTATCGTCCCGGTTGTGGGCATTACCCCAAGGCGGTATCGCGCAATTAAGGCTTGATCCACTGATTTCCTTCTGGATGTTAGTAAAAATCCGGCCTATCAATGGCAATCCCAAAGAAATTCCAGGCGATCTCCGTTCTACCAACAACTATTCGTTTGCCGTGTGTATGATACAGATTCTAATGGTAAACCCCTATAGTCCGACTCTTACCGATGAAGTCATCAAATTGGAGTGACCTAGTCATTATTGTGAACCTTTCAATTGTGAGGTGCGCCTCAGAGCTCTGGAATAGTTTAGAAAATCCCTTAACACTACCACCACCCAGCTAACCCCTGCTGGGCGTGTGCCTGGCACGGAAGACATCGTCTAGAATGTCGAGAAGTGCGAGAAACTTAAGGGCATAGGATTACAGGCTCATAGACGCACGCCATGTCTGACGACGATAGCTCACCTCTAGGGGTTAGGATGTACACAAAAAAGGGTGACACCTATCCTGTCATTACTCACCACTTGCTCGAGAGTCTTTGTTTGTCTCAGCGCCAGGGCGCGTGCACCCCAGGGAAGGAAGGAGGGGGCGGGGATGGGAGGTCAGTTGATGTCCAGAAAAACGGCAAAGCTCATCACAACCAGTTCCGCGCCGGCTTTGACGTATGTCGCTAATGGCAGCGTACGATCGATCCAGACTGAACCGACCGGCCCGGCAGCTTTCGGTTGCTCGTAAGCTGACACGCGAACAAGAAGAAAACAAACATGTTGCGCACCGATATATAAGACTCTCCAGTGGCAGTCTGTGTTCTAGATTCACTTTACGCTTCGCGGTCATACGATCGGCTCCATTGGCGCGTAGTGTACAGGGCTAGTGGAATATTTGCTCCGTTTCCGTAGTCTTCAATTTTCTGAAGGTATCCGGATTCTTCTTCGTGACTGATATCAAGAACCAGAAAGCCAATATGCAAGCTTCGGTGGCTGTACTGATCGTTGGCACGTTGCTTGCTCCAGGAAGTGGACTTAAATTGCGTACGTATGCCAGAGTGGCGAACCTTCTATACTTTTTATAGAACTGCGTTAATAGTGTGATATTGAAAGTGGTTCCAAAGCATCCCCGATTCACTAAATCCGTGACCGTCTACACCAGCTGGTTTAAAACACGTTGCTACTTTCGTTCTCATCGATAGTGTTCAATCATCTTCACACACGTGCTGGTTGTTATGCATGTTTACGTATGGGGTGTTAAAAAGTATACATACAAAAATTGCTGTGATGTGTTTATCAGCTTGGGTTCTGTCCAGTTCTAGTGACTTTTTGAGAGTTTTTCTTATTGTTCCCTGTTGATGAAAGAAAAACTACCAAAAATTATTCTCGAATTCTACGTTACCAAATATTTGCTAGATCATTCTTATTACTGTACTCCAAGAAGGTCTGCATATTGCCTTACCAGACTAGTTAGAACTTACCATGTATCATACCAGTATTTTTTATTCATTTCATTAAATACATGTTTTAACAGTTCTTTATGTAAATAGAACATAAGTTAATTCATTAAATTAATTGAATTTAAAGAAAGATGTTTAATTAAATTTGCAGCATTTCTCGTACTTCCTTAACGTAAACCTACGTCAACAGTCTTGATTATCTTGCACATGTTGAAGTAATCAAACGGAACATCTCATGGCTTTAGACATTAAAGTACAGTCAAATTAGAAGCAGTCATCTTTTAACACGGGAACGTGATTGTGTATAATACAGTTGTATACAAAGTATAAGATGAATACTTTGTTTTATGCACACTACAATAACCATGATACCTTAAGTTAGTTGAATGAGTAGCTGTAAAACCCTACCATACCATAGTGTTTGAATTAAATCTTACAACAAAATTTCATATCACATAACTTTATGATTGTGATTTACAGAATAAAACAGAAGTCACGCTAGTTAAAATATATTGGGTATTCAACATGGTCTGTTGAATGAAAACATCCCATGTATTTTAATTTGGTCTTACGAAAAAATTACTTCATAATTTTATCAATCAATAATCAGTTTTATCGTTTGCGTCTAGCTCCATCATATACACGATGTAATCCCGGAGACGACCCATGCATCACTCAAGCTATAACGAACACATTCCACAACTTTAAGGATGGTGTGCCAGCACTTGGATTGGCCTCATTGGATCCTTTACGAATCGATGCAATGGACATTGTACAGGGCGACGGTCCTGTCGCTATTGAGCTGAACTTCAAAGATGTGGATATTTCCGGCTTCAAGGATGTCATCGTGAAAAAGGCCAAGTACGTAAAGCAGCTAATGTCTTGTATTTGTGGAATGAAAATGAAGAACCAAACAAGTAATTATTTATTACACTTTTGTAGAGGTTTCACGGAATCTCCGCATGTTATGGAGATGAATTTACTATTACCGGTAACTTCACTCATTGGTAAATACAAAATCAACGGTAAAGTGCTTATATTGCCTATTCAAGGTGAAGGGCACAGCAACATGACTATGGGTAAGGGGACATGGATTGTAAAAAATGCAAGCCACTACGACAAATGTTCATAATTTTAAATGGCTGATTTTCTCTTTAGTGAACTGTGACTTTACCATGAAGTGGAATGGAGCATTGGAGAAACGAAGCAACGGCAAGGAGTACTATAAGATGAACAAAATTAAAGCCACGTTGGACACCACGCGGTTCTACATGCAACTGACGAACCTGTTCAATGGCGACAAGCTGCTCGGCGATAATATGAACCAATTCCTAAATGACAACTGGGAAGATATTCTCAAGGAGCTAAAACCTGCAATTATTGCTTCTTTTACAAACATTTTTCGTGCTATAATTGTTAATGTTTTCGAGAACGTTCCTTACAATGAACTATTTCTATCCAAAGCCTAAATTATGTTAAGCGCAGAGTAATCAATACAACGAAATTGAATGACCTTAGTTTTGTACAGATTAAAAAAATATAATGGTAAATGTATTCCTAAACTATGGTACAACATGCTCCAAAACTTAATCTAAATTTCGTCAATAAATGGTTCCTTCAAGTAACTTATACATTTTTGCCATGCCGCTATTGATGACTTTCATATTATAGGTAATATACGTGGATAATTTATCTGATTTAAACAAGTTAAGTTGGGGGGGTCAACGACAGCCGAGCGGTAGCGCCGGTTAGAAAATCGGCCCATGAGCGCCGGGGCTCACCACCTCGACGGTTCGAATCCCAACCGAGACCGAACCCTCCCCTGTACGAGAGGACTGACTATCCACGTACAACAGGGAAACAAGTCTCGTAAGCCCTTAATGGGCAGGCATGACCAAGAGGTCGTTACGCCAAGAAGAAGAAAATAGTTAATGAACTTGAGTAAATTGTAATAGTGATTCACCCCTCTACATCAATTATTAACGTTCCGTACCGCATCACCCAAATATGGGTGACAGCAGTAACTAGTTCTAAAAAGTTTTTGACCCATAAATAAATGAAAATGCAACATAAAAATTATAGTTATATTAAAAATAAGTTATTTGGGAAGTTAAGTTTTTGCTTGGCCTTCGAAAACAATCGGATTAACAAATATTATAAACAAATTTTAATTAAAAACATTGTACTAAAAATTGTGCTAAAAACCCATGGTACGCAACGTGTTAGTACACCACTAGAACTAAGAGTTTTGGAAAAATATCGACATGCCAGTAATTTAAAAAACAACACAGTTACCAGGTTTTTTAAACCAACATATCAAGATGGCGGATGCGAGACTTACAAATTCACTAGTACACCTTAAAATACGTGGACCTTGAGCAATGAATGTTTTGTGTCAGTGCAGTAGTGATGAAAATTGAAGTTTTTGCAGAGAATCAAATCGTAAACTCCGATTTTCATGCGGTAAAAGAGAAAATATTACAACATAGTACGATTTAACATAGAATAGCATGACATTATACAGATTTAGCGCTTCCTTAAATATCAATAGCGGTTCCTTAAACCAGTTAAACTATGTGTTAATCGTTTAATCGTTACCGAATTATGCTTGTTAAATCTTCATTATGATAAACCAATTAAGTTTGATCTTGTGAATTTGTTACCAAAGAGGTCTGATGCCGATAAAATGATTTCTAGTCGATACGAGATCAAATAAACATCAGATCCCATTCACTTCCCTAGAAGAGCTAATCACAATAAAATCAGAATCCATATGTAGCTCCTCATAGCGATCGGATTCAACTCTCAATCCAGCTCCGACATCACCCCTCTACATTGGAGTTTCTTGACATTTCAATTCTTGCATCTTCCGATGATATCAAGTTCGGAGATGCAACGCTTCGAAAAGCTATGAAGTACGATCAAAACCGTGAACTTCTGCCAATTTCTTTGGTCTTTTTAATAGTTTTTCGATTTATATGTGCTGCCGAAACGGAAAGTAACAGCGCGGAAGAGACAATCATTGAAGGTAAGAGGTGTTTTTCAAGTATTTGTTTACACTGTACCACTGCGGGCAAACCCCCCGACGAATGGAAGTATTTTCAGCCGGAAGATACACTTTGTGACGAAAACCCGATCTTTTTGTTCTCCTTCAAGATTTCTTTATCTGCCGCACGTGTGGAAACGATGTTAGCCTAACGAATCTAGCATTTGACAAGTACAGCCCGCTGGCATTGAGCGCAACCAATCACACTTTTTCGGAAAAGCGTACAATACTCGTACAGGAAGTACAAAACCCTCGCGGCATTCGGTTTAACATCTTTCTCGTCAAGCAAGCCAACTGTGCGAAAGTTCATCCGGTAAAAATCCTGCTGGCCAATGTCATTAGCAATCCTTCCGATAGCGTGTGGAGCGAGCAGTAGTTTTAATTATCGATTTTTGTTTCGTTTACTCTCCACTTGACATTGCATTTCGTAGTGGAGCAGCAAATCGACGTGGTTTCCAGGATACGCATGGAAAGTTTGTGTTTGCCCTAAGTGCCATACGCTCATTGGATGGATGTTTGAGCCGATCGAAAACGCTACTGCAGAGCTCAATTTCCCTTCGGACGGTGGTTTCTACGCGCTTATCTTTCAACACATCATCTCCGAAGGATGTAAGTTTTGACGGGGCAAGCAAATGGATTATGTTTTTTATGCTAATTATTTTGTTTGCTAACAATTTCAGACGCAAACTCTTTGCTTATGAAAGAGAAAGCATTAAGAGATAACTGATAACAGCTTTTTAAAAAGTAAAAAGAGAGTGGATAAATCATGGTCGATCCCAAAAGACACATAAATATCCTTTCTCCGGAGGAGCAATCCTTTCTAGAGGAGTGTGAAACAGCGTTCGCACATCGATTCACAGATCTCGATGCGGAGTTCATGGCCCACTGCCAGCGCCCGGCAAATCCGCCCCCAATAGTGCATCCGTGGAACGTTCGACGTGGAGGCGGCGGTGGAACGTCATGGAGAGGAGGCTATGGTGGTGATCGACGAGGAGGCTGGGGAAGAGGAGGAAATTCGCAACCGCGATATCGACCGTATAACAGAGGATATCGTAGGAACAACTATCGCGATGGAGAAAACTATCATAGTGGCCGCGATCAACACACATCGCATTCGAATTCGCGACCTAACTATCGTTCGGAAAATCGTCAATACGAACGGGAATCTAACCATTAATTTAAACATGCGATCGGTAAGCTAGTACCGAGCGCTAGTCACAGCTGCAATGGGGATCTACCCTTTCGAACCCATTAATCGAGTGTTTATCAATGCAGATGCTTTGCGCGTTGTAAATAAATATCTGTAAATAAAGACTGATTTAAACCAACAAAAACCATTTCTCGCAATAATCAAATTTTACAAGGATGACAAGATTAGCATGAGTTTACTACATTGAATACATCGCTACATGTGATTCGGTCGGGTCATGTTCTATGCCCATTTGACCCCTGCCACTGAAGGCTTGTCTACAAGTTTACATCTTGCTTTTATGTTGTCTTTAACGGTTATGATGTGATAATAGATGTATGTTTAGTATATTTACTATTGTTATCTTTATGTTTCTGTAATATACAGAACTGTGTTTTTCGTATCGTATTTTTCCTATAACGACCACCTCCGTTAGCATATTTGCCTAAATGATGTGAGTTTAAACCACTTACCTATCTCTCACACACACGCTTTTAAACGATCGTGCAAACTTGTTCTTCACGATCGAACGTGAACTCACACGTGCAAACAGTCTCGAAAAGGGAGAGGGATCGTCGTACATTTCTCTCACTATGCTCGTGACTGCGCTTGAAGAGAGTGCGTGCATTACACGGTCGCCATTCACGGCAGTGTGGTGTTCGGTTCGTTTTGGTACAGTCGACAAGAACGGCTTAACCTTTACGTAGGGTATTCTATTATACGCGCGGTGCCCCAGCATTACGAAGTGTTTCGGTCCGAAATCCTACGTGAACACTGCACTGCTTCGCCAAGGAAAACTGTTCCAGTACTGTGTGAATCAGAGGAGAAAAGCGGAGTGTAATGTGAATTTAAACTCGGTCACTTATCCAGCGAATGTTTTGGCCCCGGAAAACTAATGCATATGCAATACAGTTGACACTAATTTGCATGGATTATGTGCGCTGTGATTTTACCGTGCGTCCCGCGTTTGTATGTGTGTGTGCTGTGAGCACGATTACACGTGTGTGCAGTCATTTCTGCGTGTTTCGATGTGAGAGATCGCGTTTTAGCAGCCCCAGCAGCGTGCGCCTGCGTGCTTGAGCTAACTGCTTTGACTGTCTGCTTGCTGTCAGTTTAGCCACGAAAAGACGATCGATTTAAGTACGCGATGTCCAAGTCGCTGGACAGTGACATGAACGAAATCGCGCCAAATGTTTTGCAGGAGAAAATTGATTTTTATATGTGCAAATCAGCATCTCCAGTTAGAACTTTAAACGTGCTTCAAACCGATGTATTTAGTGAATCGTGAAAATTTGTGAAAAATACCCCTCACCAACACAATGGCTTATTCTTACCCAGAGCACATACTACCACACTGTTCCACGGACACTAATGGTTTTAAATGCAGTGGATGATGATGAAATTGTCGAAACCAATGCCAGTGTCTAGCTGGTGTACCATTCGCTGTTTGTAAATCTCGATTAATGGTTATGAATTGAGCTAAAGAAACCCAAAATTTCAACTACGATCACCGATTTTCATCTAAACCTGTGATTAGGCGACGCCAACGGGGTGTGCGTGGCCTTGCTTAAAAAAAGGAGAATAATTCTCTACAAGTGTGTTGAATCGATAATGATAATGTGTGTTGGCCAGGTTTTATAGTGGCGCTGGTTTAATTACCTAAAGGTGTACAAAAGTGCCGTCGTTATCTGGCAAGCTGGCGGTCCGTAGTACACTACTATACCAGTCGAGCCACAGTGTACAATAGTAGATATGAGCACGTAGTGGTGTAGTATACACCATCCCAGAGGTGTTGTACTTAGGGCAGAGAACAAAAAAACCAAAACAATCCACGGTTCGACCACGAAATGGTTGGTACTTACGTTGCGGTAGTATCCGAAGAAAAGTGTACCTACGGCGATTCAAATTGACCCCTGCTTTCCGGTAGTGATAATAAGCCTCGAGTTAACGAGTTTCATGATGACCGGATGAAATGTTTGACGCGCTTGCACTGTTCTGTTAAATGTTAAAAAAAAAACGAATCTCACGGCATGGGTAGTGTGGGGTTCAGAACGACAAGTGTTAGATTCGAAGAATAAAAAAATGTTGCCATCAATTGAAAACAGTGTGCTGTGAGCTAGGAAAAGTTCCAATTGCTTCAGGTTCAGTTCAAATGTTTCGTTCCAAAGTGTCATGTTAGTGCCAAAACTGCAATAGGCAGCGTGTTCCATTATGGTGCGGCGCTATCTGCCAGTGCCCAACGTGGATTCGATATCTTCGACACGTTATTAATTAGTTTCTTATTGGCAAACAGTCAGGGGAGCGGGGCCACCTTGCGTTGGGGCCTCACTGCTCTCCCCAAAGCGTGGCTCACTCGTTATGACCGACCTATCCACGAATGCATGTTTTGATGCATTATCAGTGCTGAACAATGTACACCTCGTCGAAAATGGTAAGTATTAGCTACCGTTGAACTGACGAAAAGGCATCGATATTTTTCAGTACGTTTTTGGAATTTTTCAAGCAAAGTTATAAGTATACTGGGGATTAAAGTATTTGTTAGGTTTTCCAACGATGCATAAAATAAGCTAAACTTACATTTGTTTTCCGGTGCACTATCCGATTTAATTATTTTCATCCAAAAGCTTGCGTACATCTGTTCTATCACAACACGGCGTTGAGTCTAAATTTGCATGTGTTTCGCTTCATTACAATAAAATTGATTCATAAACTACAGCAAGCTCATCTGTCTCTCATTATTACTTCTTGAATTCGTACATGTGATTCATTTCGGTCTCGTTTTTGCTGCTCTTGCACGAACACATTCATCGTGGTATTTTTTTAATCGTTTTTCCTCCTTACCTATACAATGAAAAACCATGAATTTGAGCCGATTTTCCCAACCGCATTGCGCAGCCAGGATAACATCACTAATACAGGCAGCCAAACTTTAATGTTTTTCATGAAAAGATTCTAACCCTTCGAGGGTCAGGGTAATGTTTTGTTTTATCTAGTGTTTTGTTTGAATATTGTTTTTTCGTGCCACTAGTCTTGTATTTTTGTTAGCAAAAATGACTCATAGTTTTTCGTTGATTTTTCAAGTCAATGCTTTCATTAAAAGGCTACCCGGTTGACAAAAATTCAAATTTTTTGCAGCTGCAATGTAGTACCAGCAAGTTTTTCCATGGCAGATTGCTGGGACTCTTGCTGGAACTACATAGTACCAGCAACAATTACAATTTCTGTCAACCGGGTACGCTTGCCACACTTTTTTTTTCATAACGAGTGAGAAATGCATTGCAAATACGAGAAAAATCATGCAAAGCAAGCATTCAATATTATTATAAATTATTTGGGATCTTAAAACACCTGGTCCAAATTTAACAATTCGTCAAATTTCGAGCGAAGGTAAATTATGTTGGTGTGAAACAAATAATTTTACTTTAAAAAAAATTACAGAGAACCTGCCGCGTAACGTGCGTAAATTTTGCTGTAGCATTACTAGCATAACTTTTTGATTTGATTTGATACTTACCTGATCGTTAAACATCATCATTTTTTTGTAAACCCGCTTCTCATCTAACTAGCTTCCTATTGAAGTTTTACGAATGATATTAAAGTTAGATGGGTTTCTCAATGGAGCTTAAAGTAACTTATTCAAATTCATAATACTTTTTTTTTTGTAATTTAAATTTAACATACACAGGAATGATTTTTTTGCAATTTTGAAATATGTTGACAACGAAAGGTTAACCGATGGGCAATAGCGGCTGTGTGTTTGTGTGTGCGTAAAGGGAAGCAATTAATGTGCCTTTCCCGGCCACATACTACGTATAAGCATGACTCAAATAGACAATGTTGTCGTTCATCTGCACATCTTCCACGTAACTCGCAACCCCCTTTCGCATCCAACCGGAATCGTCCCTGTCGTTCGAGCGCACATAGATTTTCCTCTACACTGTTACCGGTATGTACGTGTGCGTGAAAATAGTTCATCACACAAGCACGTTTGTCACGCGATCTGCTCATCTCGGCGCGTCGGCAGAGAGCGGCCCAATCTTAGTATGCGTACGCGATGCTGCGGTTCCTTGACGGCCAAGACGATCGTCGTGCACCAGCATAAGGAGAGCGAACGATCTCGCTCCTTTAGTATAGTCGTAGTCGCTGGCTGGCCCAGTAGTGTGGCCATCGTCTTGCCGCCCGTCGGTACATTATCCTTCGCCAAAAGGCCTTTAATCAGCGCCCGTAGAGTCGAAGAGCGGGCCACCAAAGCGAGCGGGGATACTACAACGTCCTCCGAATTTTCTTATTCATTCCAATTTGCTGCGTTTGTTTCTTTTCATCTTGCCCCGCTATTGCTGCTGCTGCTGCTGCACGGAAAATCGGACACATCGTACCATTTACGCACGAACACACGAAAAACAAAAAAAACACTCAAACCTGCACCTGTTCCCCTCGGTTAATGTGACGAATCCGACCCTACCATCGGGCCGCTTCTGACCATACTCCATCGCCACCGTCCATCGTCGTGGGATTTTTCCGGTTCCAAACTCATTCCGCCTGGTGAATTGGACGGGATCCCCCGATCTTGAACCGGAACAACATTACGTCTCGGATTCGGATTGCTCTGGCTGGCATCGTTCGCGCACGGTTGTCGTCACAATGATCCTAGTGTGCAGCATCTGCGGCGCATCGCATTACACCCAGAACTGCCCAGAGTACGCCAAGGGAGATCATGTAAGTAGGGTACTTTATTACTACTTCCGTTCCGGGTCAGAGGGGGTTCCGAACTCGCGATCGATCGGGCAAAAGATGATAACACCACCGCACATCACGACACGCACGCACGAAGGATTGCACCGAATGTGAGACGGAATCGCAGCCCCTAGCTCCGTGAAGTGAATTTTGACAGCTCTTTCGCTGAGCCTTAGTTGGCGCTGACTCGCGTGTGGTTTTCCTTACACTTCGTCATGGACACGTCATTCTCGCTTCCACAAGATTGCTGATAGCGATGGGATCCTTTTCGACCAACGGTCGGATGTCGTATGTGCACCGACAACTCACGATTGGTGGGCAGCGAGGACCAGTTGGAAAAACGCATTCCTTTTATGGAAGAAAATCCGTTCTCACCGTCCTCCTACGTGACTGTGCCCAGTCGCTTTTCCTCATGTGTGTGGTGTGTTTTGCAAGTCTAACTAAGTTGCGCCTCTGGTGGTGGTGGTAGTGTGTGTATATATGCGTGTATTTATGTGTATGTTTGCACTTCCGCTCCCCAGGACGATCAAGTTAGGTACGGGTGGAGACTTCCGGCGGTGGTGGATTTTTTCCCCGGCGAATCGAGGCCAGGCCCATCGAATCCTGGAAGGCGAACAGCGACGAAGGAGCTTGCAATACTGGGGCGCTGATTAAATTACATAATTTACGCACTTTATAATGTCCATGACAACACACATGTGCGCACTCCGGTCCCCATTTGGATTCCGATCTGCGCAGATCGCTCTTCTCGCGCACGTTAGCTGCCGAGAGCCGGACCTGTATGACGATTTTTCGGGGTGGGGTCGACAGGAGGCGCACCCCTGTACCTTCCGCACTTCCTCCCGCACGGTATCGGGATCATCGATGGAGCCGCCTGGTGTTGGAAGAGGTGGGCGCATGGAATAGGGCAGATGTAGGGTGGCAGTGTAATGGTGATGGTGGAGGAAAAAAGTCAATATTTTTATCCTCACCAGCATCCCTAACACACAACGACACAGAAAAAGGCCTTGAAGACCCGTGTAGGTGATGCATGTGTGCGGATGTGTGCCCATCGAGCCATGAGGAAAATTCCTTGAGTTGTATTGGTGGAAAATTTTTATATACGAGAGAAAATTGAGCAAAAGAGAAACTTATTGGGAAAGTAGAGTATGTTTTCTTGAGAAGAACATTTGTCGATCGTGGAAAATGCGAGAGGACAGAGAGACAGAAAGAGGGATAGAATGCGAGAAGGAAAGTTTGCACAAGAGCACGCGCAGTGGAAAACTTTATGGAAAACACATTGCGCTGCGCGCCTGGTTCATTGTCGATGACGGCGACCACTTTGCAAATGGTTGGATCGGACCCTGCAAAGGGAAATGGGTGTTATTGTGACTTGTTTTTCACAAGCCTCCTGCATCTCTCCCCATCCCGCATACACTCTGCCGCTTTTTTGCGTGGGCAGTGTGTCTACTGTTAAAGATTTTCCCCTCGTTTTTCCCTCTCGCTCGGGCACACATTTGCTCTGGGTTCCGTGTCACTTTTCCATTCGGTGGAAAATTGGTGTCAGCGGAATGAATCGGAGTGTGAAGGAACGGAAACACACACCCACACAAACAGCAACGTGCAGCTGCTGTTTTGGCCATCTTTGCACGTGAGCCTGCGAGTGTGTTAGCAGTCCCGTTAAAAAGGGTCTCTTAACATTTAAATTTCAACAACAATAGAAACGTTTTAACTCAATTTTCGTATCCCGTTTCTTTCTTTTTATTTCGTTGCGTGTCATCCAGGTTAAGGATAAGCCCTCGCTTAACCTTTCAAGGTCATCGGTGCCGAACGGCCTGCTGATAATGGACACCCAGCAGGGCAGTTGTGTCGTGACGTCGCAAAAGTTTGCCAAAGGAACCCGCTTCGGCCCGCTGCTTGCCCAGAAGTCCTACGTGCCGATCAAGAATATTCCATTTCCGCTCGTGCTGTTCGCCGGACCGTACTACCAGTCACACCAGCCGCAGGACGAGTACAGCAGCGAGCTGCAGACGCTGTTCGGCAGCGGCCGCAACGTGTACCTGGACACGCGGAACGAAACCAAATGCAACTGGATGATCCATGTCAGCCTGGCCCGGTTTTCGAACGAGCAGAATCTCATTTGCTATCAGGTAAGGCAGGTCCTGGTAACCGTCACGTTACGTCGCGCTTTGCAATCGCCCCAATTAGAATGTCGTCGTTCTATTGGTTCGCTTGGGTTCGCACAGCGCCCAGCAATTCGGTTTGCTGATTAGAGTTTCGAATTGTGTTTTCGTAATGTTTATTTGCTCTGCTCTGCTCTCTCTCTCTCTCTTTCTCCTCCTATGCCTTATCAAGTAAACTCTATCGCAAACATAGGTACCCTGATACCTTAACGTACACAGACGTGCGTTTTTGCTCTTCCTTATCTGTAAGCACTCGATTTTTAAACTAATTCGTATGCCAGAAGGTCATTTCCAGTTGTCGAAAAGCGTTATTATTTCTTTTTTTTTAATACGATGCCGTCACTTTTAACCTCCGATCTTCTACACCTTTTTATGGATTGCGGTCACGTTGACAAGAATATATTGTTTCGTTTCTTATGATTTTTTAAATACTTTGATGTGAACAAATTACCGTTTTTTTTGCACAAAACCTTCCTCGTGCTACATAACTCCAGTATTGTTGAACCTTTAAAGATATGTGTGTAAAATTTCTTAAATTTGAAAAAAGAAACACTATCCTTATCTTTGCCAAGTTGCGCTATGGATTAATTGGTTCTCATCTCTACCTTTAACGCAACTAATCAATACACTTAATTTGTTCATATAGAATTTTTCAAAATATATGACAGTTCTACCGAGGTGTTTATTCCTTTTTCTACATTTTTAACATACATTCAAATTGTTAGCAACCCTTTTCTTGCCTTGTTTAAAAAAAGTAAAAAAACTGAAATTATATATTTGTATATAGAAGATATTTATGTAAAAAACGACCCCACACACAAAGATAACTTTAAATGGACAAAAATACTGTAATAGAGACAGAAAAATAGCTGCAAGGCTTTTCGTCGAAGTAAAACGGGATGTTATTCGCGAAAACACGGTATTAGTATTTGAATACAAAATGCAATCCTTCATATATGTTAGTGTGAAATAATTACTATTACTCTTCATAGAGAATTGTGCAAAACGCCTTTACTAGAAATTTGGCAATTTGTTGTATGAAAACTGTTGTATATGTCATATTCTGTACAAGTTCTTAAGCTTTTTTAAAATTGATCAATCAGATATATGAGAAACAAGATGTCGTATCATGATCAGTTTGAGAAGGCATCAACAATTGATTTGTCAACACTATTATTACCGCAAAAATAAAAATGCGCCCCTTTTGATGCATTAATTACAGGAAAACGACGAAATCTACTACACCGCAGTGAAGGACATCGAGTTGGGAGATATACTGCGGGTGTGGTACTCGCGCAACTACGCCACCAAGATCGGAGCATCTCTGCTGGAATCCAGCCCGTACGATATGTGTAACAACATTCTGCGTTCTGTCAGCATGGACTACGGGTTTGATTTGGAGAGAGGGTTCACGATGGATGAATACAACCATCCGCCGGTGACAGTGGGGAGCAGTGGCAATAGCAGCAGTGCTGGGGTCAATACTGGTTGTAGCAATAGCACCAACATCAGCAGTAGTAGCAGTACCATAATGGCTCCCAATGTTAGCTGCAGCACGTCCAACGTGATGATCTCATCCGTTTTTGATGATCACAACTCACTGTTGCATGGTATGAGTGGAGGTGCTGGTGGAGGTGAAATGCTCGACATAGACAGCAACAACAATAGCAGTACTTTCTGCTCTGCCGTGGCAGGTGTTAAAGGGACAGCATCATCCACCCTTACGTCGTACGATAAGGTGTCCCTTCCACCGATCGATAGCCTAATGAAAACATCTTCACCCAAGTATGCCAGTACTTCCTCGCAGCAGCACATTTTCGATATCGATCTGCTCGGTGTCCCGGTGTCCTCGGCGGCTACGGTGCTATCACATCACCCGACAAACGTGCCAGATTTGGTGGATGAATACTTTAACTCGCCCTCTTTCGTGTACTCTAGTCATCTTGGGCCGCATCTACACAGTCATCAACCACAGGATCAACCGGATCACGTACACTTCCAAAGCTTCCACCAGAACCAACAGCAACAGCAGCATGTGGGAATCTTGTCATCAACACAGCAGGACACAGCCCAGGAGCTGCGCCTTGGACGAGATCTTTACTCAACCGAGCAGCAGGGACACACCGTGCAAAGTGCATCCCATCATCTCCATCAGCATCACCACCACAACCAGCACAACCACCATGGCCATCAGCAGCCGATCGCGTCGAATACAACGTTGCCTGACTATCAGTGTCTTCCGGATGATACCCTTAGCCCGGCAGATCTCATCAACATTTCTCTCGGCGCCAGCGACATCAACATTGCATTCGATTCAGCGTTCAGTGATGCCGGTGGAGTAGCGGATCTAGTGGGTGGGAGCAATGTAGGCGCCCACCCAATGCTAGCATACGAGGGCACAAATGATGGCGTTGAAGAAGCGTTCGGCGATGGTGCCGGGTTCGATCTGATGGCCACAACGAGCTCCACCGGGAGCGGTACCGGTATTGCGGCGAGTAGTGGTGTAGTTGGGATGGAAAAACTGCACAGCCGTTTTTCATCGTCGTCCGATTCGCTAATCACACTGAACGATGCAAACCTTTCGATGGCCGCCGTCACGCCGACATCGACGATCGTTTCCTCCGCCCTTGGCGGACCGGAGGTGGACGTCGACAAGAAGTACGTTTGTGAGGTATGCCTGCGGAAGTACATGACGAAGTCAAACCTCGATAAGCACGTTCGCAAACATAATCTCTTTCTGTGCGTGTTCTGCATGAAGCTCTTCCAGCAGGCTGACGAGCTCAAGGAACACGAATGTACGGAGCGAAAGTCTAAAACGGCTTACCTGCACTGTCCGAAGTGTTTGAAGGTGCTCTCTAACTCGTGGTCACTGCAAAGACACATGAAAATACATAAGGATCTCACCCCGGAAGAGGCAACGCCGCTACAGGGGGGTGCATCTGGTGGTGGAACGGCGGAAGAGGTGGGAAAATTAGGAAAGTTTGGCGAAGGAACGAACAACAGTCACACCACCACCAATACTGCCGCCGCGACTACAACCCCAAAGGAACCGATACCGTATGAGGATCTGTCCAATTCGACACCCATCGAGGAGCTAAAGCCGACCATTGACGTTACAGAAGGGGGAATTGTCGACACCACAGCGGCACTGATGGGTTCTGGCAGCGAAGGACCCACTGAAAAAGTGGAGGCAAAGTTGCCCAACCCGCGCCAAGAACAGCATTTGCTCACGGAGGCTGAAATCAAAAAGGAACACGCCCCTGTCAGGGTGATGACCGCATTATCTCCCTCATCCCCTTCGGTTGGACTGGTGGGGGGCACCGGTGCCGTTCTGTCGAATCACAGCAGCGTCCCGGTAACGAACACTAGCTCCAGCCAGGATATGCTGACAAACGTGCAGGCGCCAAATGGCAAGCAGCTGTACAAGTGCATCGTCTGCTCGAAGCTGTTCAAAAACCCAAACGCACTCGAGAAGCATCTGCGCAAGGTGCACACAGTTTATACGATTTCGAACGATTACAAGTCGGAGAAGAAAGTATTGAGCCAACTGAACCAGAAGAAAACGTCCCCCATTAAGCCGGCAATTGCGAAGGCACTCGCGACGAAGCTGTCGCAGAAGAGCAAAAAACAGGAAGAAATGGCTGCAGCTGCCGCGGCTGCTGCGGCTGCGGCAGCGGCCCAAGCCCTGGCGATGGCTAATACTGACCAACACCACCCGGATGGGCCTCTATCGCATCTACGTGCATCTCCGATTCAATCCAAAGGAAGTGGTGTAGTTGGCGGTGCTACGGAACTCGGTACCTTAATACCGTCGCAACCCAGACCGTATGCTAGGAAGAAAAATTCTATCGGAATTAGCACTTCGGATGGAAGCTTCGGCAACACCGTAACTCATCCACTTGCCGGAGGAAATGGAAAACACACCACGCTGCACCTCGGTTCCACCGGGCGAACGGAGGCTGCTGTTGTTGCGCACAACTCCAAGGAGAACGGCGGTGGAGGTTTGCAAAATGTAACATCGATTGCAAATGGTGGAAGCACTGCTGCGATGGCCAGCACGGGCCCGGCTGCAAAGTCGCACAGCATTATCATTATCTCGAACGTGGAACTCACCAACAACAATCTGGTCGATACTAGTCAACTATTCTTGAATCAAGGCACGGCCCACCACGGTGGTGTGGTGGGTAATAACGGCGTAGGCGCATTAAGTAGTAAGATCGACGTGAAAGTATTAAACGCTACAGACCAACTACCGAAACTGGTGCCAATTTCCAACCATCACCACCACCAGCGTAACCATCATGCGCAACATCAACACCATCCACATGTCGTTCCCCAAACGCAGGGCCAATCCGGTGCTACAACGGTGCAGCTTTCCGGGACGACCATCGTTGTACCGCCTGCTACAACGCTACCTGGACACAGCTCAACGAATGGTGGCGCTATGCATGAAACCAGTGTTTACCCGTCGGGATCGACCACTTTTGTACGTGGTAAGGCTGATAATAGCGAAACAGATGCAGGCACCGCATCAAGAGATACGATCGTAAACGTGTCACTGTCATCAACGTTGGCTCGAAACGATGCGCAAATGCTTAACTCTGTTGGATCAGTGGTGGATCAAACTACCAGTGTCCTAGAGGATGTGTTTATGGATGAGAAGGGCCATTCGATGGAGGGGGCCACTTCTGTGATCAGCCATGATGAACTATCCGTAAGTAATACCCCAGCGACCAGCGTATTTCAATTACTTGTTTCGCTAACAAGCTTAAACATTTACAGCACCAAAACATGAACCATGATTTTATGGTCTACGATCATGTTTCGTTTATGCAATAGTACAATAGAAATGATGTCTGTTCAATGTTTTCATGTCGCTTGCGCTGCTCAACTAACATGCCTTCATTGGTTTTAATTTTTCGTTTATTCTCGGCTTGTTGATGCTGCTCGACTTACCTATCATTCACAAAACCGGCTTACTTGCGCCGTCTACGATCGTTACGATAGAACGATAATGATTGCGCCGCGATGATCGATGAACCCAACAATGCACAGCTATCGCAAACATTTCCCTGCGAAGAATGCGATCGTACTTTCACGAAGGTAATTGATTTGCTTATTTTTTCCACTAACGCTCGAAGAATAAAATATTAGAAACTGCATCCAAATTTACCAAGCATGATTCAATCAGCACACTTCCGCACCAATTACCAAGCATGTGATTCAATCAGCAACGGAGAGCTATACCATCGGTATATGTAACTCAGAACTTAAACCGCCGATTCCTGGAGCTACCGCTACGTCATGTGCAACGCCGTTGCAGCAAAGTTGGCCATGCAAACACATTTAATAATTTGTTTTCTAAAATCAATACTTTATGTTAAAACCAAAATGCTTTATTTTTCAATAAATGCTTCAGCATCCCATTCGAGGATGCAGGATACGTCCATGGGTTTAGTTCGGATAGCATCATATTGAAAACAATTTAAAAACATTAACTTATATTTACACCGATACGTTTTGTACCACATAAGCGGTTCTTTCAGTTTTCGCTCGTCTATTGGATCCATCCTTTTTCTTTTTTAGATTTTTTATTACGTTGTGAAGGCGTTATATCAATTAGGTGCCCCCATTTACAAGTATATTTTAATTACCTTATTAAAAACTATCAAAAATAGTACTGCAATGCGCGTCTAAACTTTTCTAATTGATAAATCTTGCCATGCTCATGATACATTTTTTACTTTTAACTTTTTTTTTTCCTCCACAGAATTACCAACTAAAACGTCATATGGAAATACACGACAGTGTGTACTACACCTGTCCATACTGTGATCGTCTACCGCTCAAAGCGAAAGCATCACTGCGCAAGCATCTGTACAATGCCCACCCAGAGCGTGCGCCGCCAAAGGAGCAGATAAACAAGTTTATTTCTACCCTCGTGGTTACCGACGAAAACGTGCTGCACGAGCTGACCCTGAAAAATATGCGCAAAATTCGCAACAAGAGCGCCAAAATGCAGGCCAAACAGGCGCAACAACAACAGCAACTGCAACAGCACGTTAGCCAGCAGGGTGCCGCGCAGCATTCACCACAGCAGAGGCATCTGCTGGTGACTAACGTTGGCGATTTTAATGAGTCGGCAGGCGAAAACGTTTCCGCCCCTTCCCCGGAACCGGCCGCAAGTGGAGGCGGTGTTATTTTGTACGAGAATGGACTATCTGATTCGATACTCGACGAGCAGGGCGAGGAAATGCTTTCCTTTAAAACTATATTCCCTACCGAGGAGGGCAGCATTGGTGAATCTTCGATGGATCAGTTGGACCACGTGGCGTTGGAAAATTGCGATCAAAGCAGCACGTGCAGCAGTAATACCACGAACCATGGTCCGGTCGCTTGCAGCGAGGATAAAAAGCGAAAATCGAGAACAGAACATCGCGAGCAGTATGTTATGCAGCAACAGCAGCAGCAGCAGCAGCAGCGAAGGCAAAGCGAAACCCATTCGCCAACTGCCGGAGGTAGCTATGTTAAATGCACCGGCGGAAACAGCATCGACGACGGGGTGATTGTTGGTGACGGCAAACGCATGAAGATCCTTAATGTATCCACCGAGGGTGGAAGTGGTAGTGGTTTGCAGCGATTAAACATTTGCGGAAACGATACATCAAGGGAGAGTATGCTGATAGGCTCACGCTTTCCAGCAAATAGAACGGCACCAACAACAACCACACCAGCTTCTAACGGCGCAGGGACTGCGCTTCGATATTTACGTAAAAATCAGTACCCTCACGGTAGCGGCATCGTTTCCCCAACCAGTACTAGTAGCATGGAGACGACGACTCCTAGCACCTCTTCGTCAATGTCGCTTATGTCTCACAATGGCCAGCAGCAGCAGCAGCCACAACAACAATCTCATCATCATAACCACCACCATCACGGCACTGGCCCGAACAGTGCACTAGATGGAGGCGGTCAGCTAAACCTAGACAGTCTGTTCGGAAATATATCGATCGACAACTACGAATTCGACGACAATGCTACCATTCAGTCGTTTAGTTTGATTGAGGAGAAGTTTAAAACGTCGTTCGATCAAATACAAGAAAAGCTCGATGCCGAGCTCCCGTTCGACGAAGAGCAAATAAAGTGGCAGAACAACCTGATGGCAAACGATTCCTCAAGCGAAATCGGAGATAAGCTGCTCACCGGGGAAGAGAACATAATGCTTATTTAGTAAACTATATTTTAGTTTTCCAGAATCTTCTCTGCAGGGTGCTCAGGCACTTCCTAAACCCATGGCAACCAGCAAGACACCCTATTGAAGTTTTTTACGATAACGAAAGGGAAGCAACGTTTTCTGTATCAGCCTTACCGAGCATAACGTAGCAGAACGGCAGATGGCCCCATTATTGTAGGAACAGTTTACTCAGCTTTTGTTTGTTATTACGTTTACCTCATAAGAACAGTCATAACGCTATACGAACCGGCGGTTTTCACTTGGGCCACACGAGAAACGAGCGTTTCGTAAATATTTTCGTTGTTTATGCGTCGTTTTCTTATTTATTTATTCTATTTATTGGACGTTTTTGCTTGGGAAAACTAGATATTTAACATCGAGAGCTACTTGAACTCTAAACCAAAGCATTCACAAGACCATACAAAAAAAAACTTAATATTATTACGATAAGATAAGCTTTGATCGTTGAATTAATTTATCAATTGTTTATTTATTAATTTCAATTTAATCGTTAACGCATCATCCATCGGAAGATTCTCACGAATAGCATTGAAAGTTTTATGAATGTTCACTTGCCATACTTTTTTGTGTCATTTGCTTTAACTTATACTAACCTTCAAGAATATAAAACACAAATAAATAACGACGATCATTAACGAGCGTCAACCACATATAGCATCACATGATAGCTTTAGCTATAAATTCTTAGAAAATTTTGCTATGATTCCTTTCAAAAATGCAAGTTAGTACATCATTTCTCCTAACATCTTTAGAAGGATTTGATTTCAACACGTGGTTAATACATTAGCAGAAGTAAATGTGCCTACGACATTTTGTTTCAATCCATTCACTTGCCCTTATGATAATCGATAACACTTTGTTGTAGTGTTTATTCGAGATCAGGGCACTCTGCATAAAACGAGATTCATAGTAAAAAATATAGAAACGAATATATAACCAGAAGAAAAGAACTGAGAAAACATAACGAGCACAAAAAAGGTGAAATGTCCTTGGCTAGTTTCAATTAGAACACAGAATGATGCCGCACAGTGGGAGAAGGAAGCTGTAATCAAACCAGCAAGGGCAAAGGGCATGGCAGATAGGAGAAATAATCATGACTGATAAACTTATTTGTATAAAAGAGGACCATTGATAGCTATCATTTAAACTTTATCAATCGTTTTCCAAACCTTTACGCAATGATATGGCAGCAACGCAAAGCAATATTTACATCAAATAGCGCATACTGTTTGCATAACTAATTTGATCGTTTTATTCAGTGGGGATACAAGAAGGAAGTAGCATAAGTCGAATTTGTACGCTTGATAACAACTATTTAACCTAGTTTTAATATGACGGTGCCATTATAAAATAAATTCATTCAAATTTGTTACGTCAAGATAGTGCCGTTGATAACTGACCCATAGAAGTATAGAGAAGAAGGAATCGTGCGCCAAAAAATCTAGTTTTCGGCCAAATTGTGGAATCTCATTATAACTACCAGCGACCAACGAGTGACTGTTGTTTAAAAGTGGATACAAATCACCGACTGGTTAAATTGGTAGTGAATTGATTCAAAACCAAAGGTGAAGAAGAATTTGCCATTGTGCTTTATACATTTTTGTTTTATTTTGTGGAACAATAAACTTAATGGTTCCTTTTCTTTAAGAAAAATAATGCAACTATGTAGTGGCATTGAATGAAAGAACTGTGAAATACGAACATTTCGACATATTTTAGATAGGCCAGCAGATGGAACTACAGCAGTGATCGGTCTCAAATGGAACATCATTAAAATGAACTTTCTAAATAGATGTACATCCAAGTAGGTATAACATTCTTCATCACACCTTCATATTCTGGTGGACATAAAGCATTGAAAGCGTTAGTAGACTTCAGTGAAGCTATGTTTCTTTAAATTCATATTTCTTCTTACAATTAAGCTTATACTTAAACGTATTGCATTGCATTGTATGCTGTTTGCTGCTAGTTTTATTTTTTATCGGGTGCGTTTTGGGAAGGAGCTTTGTCAGGCCAAGACCGCTCAGTGGTCAGTGCCACATAAATAAGTTTATTTTTTATCATAAAAAAAATCTTTTTGAGAAACCTTTTTTTCAATTTTACTCCACGTAGCTTAAGTTTCTTTTACTTTACATTCCTTCAATGTTTCTGTGCGCAGTTGGTAGCGCAAATGTTTAATCAAACGTTGGAGTTGATATTCTATCTTATGAAATTCTTGCGTCTGCCAATAGAAATAGAAAAAGAGCAGATTAACAATAAGCAGTACATGACAAGAGATTTTTCGGATGATTTGCATTACTTCGAGTTAAAGAACTGCGTCTAGTTTCAAAACACCGTTCACCTGTTTCTTTGCGCAAATTATTCGCAGATTGCATGGCTTGCAAGAGGAAATTTCCTCTTTTCTCTCGAGCTGAGCTGATCGAATAACTAGAAAAGATGGATAAAATGTAATATGTTCCTTGAGACAAAATTACTCGTCTTGCAAAGACCTTTCATTTGAGGGGTCATTTATGGAAATCGGCCAAGGAACCAACAAGTTATGCGAGAATTGGCTTTTTTAACCTAAATTGCCAACCAACCTGATTTACCTTTTCGCCCCCTCGGGCGAACACATTCCCACCTGTGGTTTTTATCAAAAACAAGAAAGTACGGAAACATCTACCTTCAACACAAATGCGCGTCTTGAAAAGACCTTTCATTTAAGGGGTCAATCGTGAAAATCGGTTGAAAGAATCAATAGTTATTAACAAATAGGCAGATTTTGGCTTTTTAGTAATCGAAGTTTATTCAACTTGTTCCCGGTAGAGTGCTGTCTCTTTTCCACACATTAGTTTTCTCAAAAACTAGAAACTATAGAACTATCTATTGTTACACAAAGTTGTGTGTCTTGAGCAGACCTTTCATTTAAGGGGTCACATGTACAAATCGGTTCAGCAGTTATAAAGTTATTAGCAAACTGGTTATTTCAGCAGAAAATACAAACCAAAGTTTCTGCACCTACGCCTCAGAATTTCATAAACTAAGAATTACGGAAGAGTCTTTGTTGCACAGAATTATTAGTCTTTAAAAGACCTTTCATTTGAGGGGTCTGGTGCTAAAATTGGTCAAGCCACAAAAAAGTTATTAACAAATTAGCTATTTCAGCCATTCATAAGGCAGCTTGGTTGTTTCAATTTGAAATCTTTAATGTCTGAATGAATTTCACGACAATGACGATTCCATTCAACAAAGCTACCAACTTTAACACGTTGTGCCAACGCAAAACCATCTGTGACAGCGTAAAATTGTCGCCTGAAAGGCCATTCTAAGAAACGAACCATTGTGGTAGCCAGACGAACGTTAACGTTTCGTAACGTAAATCGTTTTCAAAGCAAAGTGAAGTTTAATTGGTGTAAATATGTCTCAAATGGTGAATGCTTTGCAATGCAATTGTAACAATAGTGAAAGCAGTGTGCCAGACGGGATATTGTGCCAAGATGCACCAACAGTCACATTCTCGGAACCTGTGGTAAGTGTGGAATGTTTAAGTTTTCGTTTTTTTTTTGTATGAAAAACGTTTGGAAAACGTATATAATTAATCTATATTGCTTACTGTAATATGTGGTCATATGTGTCTTTTGACCCACGTCGTTATTACATAATAGAAACATTAATCTAATATATAAAAGTCACCGTTGTCTGTGTATATATATCCCTACCCCTCCCGAACACCTCCCCTCTAAAATTAATGAAAAACAATTGTAGTTCAACAATTATTGAACGAGTTTTCACAAAAATTAGTACACATACTGCTCACATAGGGACATACCATGGTTTGAAATTTCATCTTTCCAGGGGAAAGGGAAAGGGGGGCTCCCATACTACCCCCTACCTTAAAAATGGTTAAAATGCAATATGGGTATCAATTTCGCAGTATTTATGGTTTCTAAATCAAATGACCTCACTATTAATGTTCAATCTTAGCCCAAACTCCCTCTTAGCCCTCCCTCCCAACATCTACTAAGTGTATCTGCGCCAAACTTGGCTGGAGTGTAACTCATTTTCTCGAACTAAATCGAACCCAGACATCCCAGATTTCTTCTATCTTCTCTTACGTAACAAATATTCTCAATCACACTAAATCGGTCTAATCAATTTATACTACACATAATCATAAGAAAGACATTTTTTCAAGTGTGAAATGTCCAACATTCTTATGCCTCCTTCCTGCCAATAACTTTCTATCATCTGGACGATAGAAATTAAGTAAAACAATATAATGCCACATTACTTACGGAAGCGACGAGTTTAAAAAAAGCGTACATATCATGGGGTGACGGTTTTACTGGGGTATTTCTCATACTTGCTTCAATTGATTAATTTTAAATGGTTGAACCAAGGTGGAAGCACAATAAGCTAGCGAATGCAAAATGTATAGTTATGATAGCGACACGCGGTTCGGACTTTTAAACACAGGATCTTTATTGCAACTTTAGTTTAACGCTCGTCGATCGCTTCTGCTCTTCACCTGGCCGTTGGCTCTCCAGGTAACCTTCTGGCAGGATGTCGCGGGCAGGTGCGACGTCACGTGGCGGCTGAGGCTGTGGTCTATAACTGTATATTAACATGGTTTCGTCGAATAAAGGTAATACTAAAAAATACCACTATCCCCAAAACGCTAAATTTAAGATTGCAAAACTCAAGATACTGAATGAAAACACTCTTTCGTTTGGAATTTCTTTCTACCCGAATGAAATCAGGTTAATCAGCTAGTATTTGTATAAAAAAAACTGCCCTCCTACGAAAAAAGGCTACAATTGAAGCGCGATAGGCACAAATATACTTTAAATAAAAACGACAGGAACCTAAAATTCCAAAAGGAGGATTTTCGAATAGATCAGCTTTTAACAACTTTAACTTGAAAAGACCTTTCATTTAAGGGGTCAATCGTGAAAATCGGTTGAAAGAATCAATAGTTATTAACAATTTGCCACGCGGTGCCGCCGGTGGGTTGTATTCTGTTCCAATCATCTTGCATGCGTGTTTAGAGATTGTCCTTTTACGGAGGGAATCATCTAAAATCTTCCTTAGGTGTTTTACCAGGTTCATATCTGGACTCTGTGGGAAGCGAATGGAGTTGTTTTGGGACATTATAACGAAGCCACAACTTGGTATTTACGGCTGTGTGCTTAGGCTCGTTATCTTGTTGGAATAGGAATCTTACTTGAGATCCTAACTTCTCGGCGCTTTTTATACAACTGTCTTTCAAAATTTGAACGTAGGTTTTGTGATCCTTTATCCCATCAATGAAGTGCAGCTGCCTGCTGCACTAATGCAACTCCAAACCATGTCGGAACTTTCACCATATTTCACATTTGTTTGCATCTCAGTATTGCATTAAACCACATAAAAGGTTAAAGCTCGTGGCTCCACCTTTTCGTTGCTTATTGTCAAATGTTTTTGTAACGAAGAATCGATCAATTGCCGATTGAGCTTTAAAACGAGGTCTGGCCTCAAGTTTTGCTATCTCATTGGTAGACTCATGCAATCGAACGATTCGTTTTTCTCGTCAAAGGTTGTCTCTAACGCCTTTCGATCTATGTTGTGAACTAACTGGACATTCCGAGTTAACACATTAAGCGCTCCGTTCATTTTCACTACTTTCCGTTAAGTCGTTAATTCGTCATAGACCATCGACCAAGTGGTAAAATAATCCCTGGTAAAATCCCAAATGAAGCCCCCCCAGCCTAATTCGCTGTCGTGGCTACACCATTTGTGAGCGGATGTACCTTAAAGGTATGCAATCGGTGAAATAAATGCCGTTGTGTGAACCGTTCGAATTGAATTCTCGTTAAATTAAAGATGATGATTATACTGGAAAGGATGTACTACATAAACTCCCTCATGCATAACTTGCATGATTGTATGAAAATTCGGCTACGCCATCAACCTAGGGGTGCGGTATGAGGGGGGCCCACGGGCCCCCCTTATTTCACAAATTTATAACAAACTCCTTTTTTCGGTAGACCTAGCGCAGTCCGCTCGCTGCGCTCGCTGCGGGCGCGCCGCCGTTTCAAACTCATTTTTTCGGCCAAACTCATTGGTTCATGCTGCCCATCCTGTGTAGTATAATTTACAAGGTACCTATATATATATAACATTATATTAACCAGCATTAAACATCTACTGTATGATTATATTATTGTTATATTTTGCAATTAAAGCATGCTGTGATTAATGACATTTTATAAATTTAAGTCAAAAGTATTAAAATTTTCTTTCTATCATCAGGGGACAGATTCTATATAATATTTAAATTTTTTTAAAACTGACTCGTATTTCTTAGCCCTTTGTAATGTTAAAAATTTTTATTATCACAAATGACATAGAATGTATTAATTACAAATTCTTAATTGATAGAAAATTTGTGTTCGTCTCGCTTACGCACACGATTTTCTTCTGAACTGAACTATAAGATGACTCGTTAGCTGTTATTCCTACATTTGCAAAATCTGCGGGAAAACTCTTGATGAATGTTACTAACGATTGCAACAACACTGATCCTTGCAATAGTTCACATTCAACTGTTTGAGGCGTCTTGCTTGTAGCATTTATTTTCTGAAGCAGCGTGTTCCAAATTACGGCCATTAAAACAACCTCATATTTACTCATTTGATGGAGAAGCGTGTTTGTTTCATCTATTGTTATTGCTTTTTCATCTTTACCGTCACAAATTTTTTGCAATGCATTTTTTATTTCTCCAAACCCGAGTTTTAAAGCTAAGACCGTCGACTCTAGTTGACCACCGAGTCATTGAATGTTTGTTTTCCTTTTTCATTTTTTTTTGTTACAATTTTCCAACGAAGGGTTGAAGAGGTAAAAATGCGGTTTAGCTGAAAAAATTACACTGCTGCCTTTTAATTTGTAAAATTAAAAATTGAATTTTATGAGTGATTTGCGCATGGTATATTCCACTCATAGTACCTGCACTGTTCCGCTTAATGCTTGCGCGAAGGCTCAAGTATTTAGCAGACATATTGCAACGTCAAATGATTGTGCTCTACAGTTTGCAATATCCATAATTATTGTTTTTTTACTTCTTGTTATTAGTTTTTTATAAGATCTTAGTACTTCTCTCCAATAATTGTGTTTCTTTCCCCTTTCATTTATTAACTTTGTGTCTTTAGTTTGGGTTACCGTATTTTATCGAATATAGTGCGCATTTTTTCTCAAATAAAAGATCGATCAAATACTATCTGCGCACTATATTCGGAAGTTACCCATTAGCAAGTAACCAAGATGAACTTCTCAATACTTTTGTTTTAGTTTTGGTGCGCACTATACTCGTCTGCGCACCATACTCGATAAAATACGGTATACTAAACCTTTTGTACAAGTTACAAATAGATGTGATGTGTTCTTTTGATCCATGGGTAATAATTAACACCTTTGGTAGTTTCCGAAAATAACAACCAAGTGCTTTCTTCTGATGCTCCGTTGGTTTTTTCGCCAAAAATGTTCTGTATTGAACTTTCTGCAGTAAACGTCATCCTCATCTTTATAAAGAGGTTTTAGAACTCTCGATATAATCTGCAGGTTTTTTCATTACGTGGTCAATGAAAACATCGGAAAAGATTAGTTTTCATGTTGCAACAGTTTCAAAATCAAAATTTGAAGTTGAAACAATTATTTCAGTTTCTTGTTGGCTTTAAGACATGGTAGTGCTCCCAGAGACGGTTGAGGAGTCTGCATTTTCATTGTCAACCAAGTTCGAACCATTTTAAATCTTATAAATTTACCCAAACCATTTTCTTGAAAATGAATAAATTCTTCTTCTTTTTTAATTTTCAACGGTTTACTGCTTCACTTTCAAACCGCTTCATTTAAGTCGCTTGTTTTGCGTGATTTTATAGTTGTTAATTAACTTGTATGTCGCTAATAATTACCAAACTGAACATAGCAATGTGGTAATTTCTAGTAAGAATTGCGAGAACTCTTCACTTCTATCGGTCGTTTGCACACACGATCTTGGTTAACTCTCAATTATGTAGTATTTTTAAAGGGGTTCTCTGACCGGCGAGGCCCCTAGCGGCCGCCAACTCCACCCATAGGATAATCTGCCACTGCGAATGATTTATTGTAGAAATTTGCGCACGATGCGCTCCCAGGTGGCACTTCCATCGACGTAGGAGTTAAGAGGCGAGTTGTCGCTTGTAGAATACTAACTTTATTTTTCGTTCGATACGCTTTTTTACAAATTATAAACCTGTAACTAGGTTACTTACTTGTTTATCGGTTTTTGCCCGGGTAACCGCTTCGTTTCGTCGGCGGCTTTTTTCGATCCCTACAGACTACTGGCGCTGCGCCTCGTCTACGGTTTCGCTTCCCTCGACGACAATTATCATATTCAAAATTGTTCAAGACTTAACGCTTGGTTGACGGGCGTTTTCCGCTAAAAACAACGTTAAGCCAAGCTACCCCGAGAGTGCACGGGCCCCGTCACCAAAGTGTTAAGGGCTATAACTTGGCTTACGTTGTTTTTAATATTATAATATCGTTTGTGTCATTCAGGTTAATGGACAATCCACGGTATTTCAACATCGGCCGCATCTGTCCCACATGCGGTACGTGGAGCTGGCGGCTCGTCTTTATCCGAAAACATTTTTAAGCTATCTGAAAATGTCGCCATCTGTGTTCGGCTTGCTGTGTAATCTTTGCGCGCCTTATATTCCACGAAAAACATCAGGTGGAATACAATTGTCCACACAGGAACAATTAGCAGCTACTTTGCGTTATCTAAAAACCGGGCGAACGGTACCGGACTTGGTGACGTCCACATTCATTGAAAGACGCATGCTGCACCAAGTTATCGCCAGCTGCTGCAAAGCAATCCAAACGGCCTTAATGAACAAATTTCTGCGCGTAAGTGCTCATTTTGAGTCTGTTGTATTGCATGCCAAATTTATTAAGGTACACATTTTTCAGTTCCCACAAACCCAACATGAATGGGACACAATTGCAGCAAAGTTTGAAGAAAAGTGGGACTTTCCTCTTTTCTGGGACACACCAGAACGGCGTATGTTTAACAAGAGGTTTTCTCGGGCGCGGCAAGTGGTGGAGCGTACGTTCGGCCAAATCACCAACCGATTCCGAATTATAAAAATGAGCAACAAAAATTTAACAGCAGAAAAAAAATTCCCATTGTAACAACTTGTGTTGTTTTACATCACTTTTTAATTGCGGCCGGTAAATGAAATTTCCGCGCAGACCGGTTAACAGAATTTATCCATAATATTTCAACTCTAGAAGACGTTAACAATTTACAATTGCATTAACTCAGTATCTATTTCAGCCTAGCCAGGAGACACTACATAAGATGACTTCGTAGGGACGTTTGCAGTACCAGCCAGCCAGCCAGCCAACGTCCGTGTGTCATTATAGGGCAGCGATCAGCATACATTTCTTAAAAAGGGCCAGATGATTAATAGAAAACCGAAACTACGGGCCGGATACCTTAAACAATTACTTACATAAATGGTAACATAAAATATTTGAATTTTTATCATTAAACATTTTTTAAACATTTTAATTCTTATTTTCGTTGTATTTTGATGGTTTTTTCAACATATAACAGGAACACCTCGTTGAACAATATCTTCATTTTTGGGAAGAAAACAAACCTGACATCGTAGACAAATCTTATAAAAAATGGGTTGAAGTTTTTGTATGAAACACTAAAATTTTATTACGGGCCGGATAAAATTGGTTGGTGGGCCGGACTTTGCCGACCCCTGTTATAGGGCATAGTTAGTCAGGGATGCGGCACAAGATAAAGTGTAGAAGTGATTATGGCTACTTAAGCAGGGATAGTGTACCATGTATTTCGTTAGGGTTAGGTTAGTTAGGACTCGTTTCAAACAAATTACTGATAGAGTAGAGTTAGTCAGAGTACCATGTATTTCGTTAGGGTTAGGTTAGTTAGGACTCGTTTCAATCAAATTACTGATAGGGCATAGTTAGCCAGGGATGCGACACAAGATGAAGTGTAGGAGATGCGTGATTATGGTTACTTAGGCAAGGATAAGGCTTGGTTCATTTAGAAATGGGGCACTTTGTATTGCGTGTATCTTTTATACCATTAATCCAATTGAAAAACTTTGTTTGAATGAATCATAGGTTTTGATTTAGTATATTTAAAAAAAATATTTAAAAAAATACGTTCTGGTTTTACGAATAAATTCTCGTACTTTTTTGTTGATACCGCCCATCAACCAGCGCACAACAGTTTTAGTCACTGTTTTGGCCAGTAAATTAAACCAATTCTTCATTTGTATTATGTCCTTAGTTACTTCTCCCTTCTTCTTTAATTTTTGTTTCATTATTGCCCAATATCGCTTCATTGGGCGAATCTGGAGGCAATTCGGTGGATTTATCGTTTTTGATAAGAATTTCTCACCATTAACGTTGTACCATTGTAGCACGTCCTTGCTATAATGGCAGCTTGCTAGATCATGCCAAAACATGACTGGACCATCAAGAGACCTAAGAAATGGAAAAACTCATTTCTTAAGGCACTCCTTCTTATACAAGTCCGAATTCATATTCTTATTCGTCATAAACACGGCGGTCTTTTTGCCATATGAGCAGATTCCTTGCCAAATCATAATTTTTTTAGCGAATTTATCGGCGAAAACAATGTTGAACCTCTTTTGGACGTTGCCACTAGCATAAGCCATATACAATGTTGCGCTCAAAATTTGTTTAAAATCGGATTTAATGTAGGTTTTACGGTCCATCAAAATTCAACCATGCTGTTTGGTCAGCACCTGATCGTACAGCTTTCGAGCCCGGTTTCTGGCCATTGTTTGTTGTTTTAAGTTTCAATTTGTATGTTTACTGACTTGAAAACATTTAAAATCTTCATGGAGTCGGATTCGCCGTTCAGAAGAACGGCCGGCGTTAAGATTTTTGGCCAATTTATAGTCCGAGATGCTTGGGTTAGCTTTGATTTTCCGAATGACTCTCATTCGCAATTGACGATTCACGATTCCACTCCATCGCTTAGTTTGCACATTGCGGACAACCGTCTGTGTTTTCTTGTACTTTTTAACCACTTGCGCAACGGTAAATTTAGCAAACTTAACCGTTTTGCCAGCTCCCGTGATGACACCGATGAATTCTGCAGATACAGTGACCGGCAGGAAAAAGTTCCCACTTCAAATTTTGTTGATTTTCGCTCAATATTTTTTTCTCAATCAAACTAAATATTCTGCAAGTATTTTTCGTATATTGATTTACATATTTCATATAAGATCCACTAATGAGTAACCAAAAACAAACATATTTTTATTTTGAGAAAAAAATAATAAAAAAAAGTATCTAAAAAAAACAGTGACATGAAAAAGTGCCCACTTCAGTTATTCATTATTATACATAAAAATAAGAAATAATAAATGCATTTTGATATTTTATGTGTTCTCTTTTAGCTTTTAGAACCTGCTGAAGGCGTTATGGCATACTTTCTACTAGGATTTTTAGTTTTTGGAGATTTTATTCTTCTCATGCGCGCATTAGAGCTTCAAAATTGTCGTTTTTATTCGATACATCAGTTTTGTCCACCCTGGCATCGAGAATTGCCCACAAATTATTAATCTCCGCGCTCTGAGGCGGCGAAGTGGGCACTTTGTCCTGCCGGTCACTGTAGTTGTGCACAATTAGTTTTCGCTTCTCCTCTTGCATGTCGAATATCTTGGAGCAGGAATAACTAAATGGCGTGAAAATTTGACCAACTAAAGTATGTATATTTGTCACCAAACGGTGTAAAAATTGTCCATTTTTGTCTACGGGGGGCTCCGCTATCATTCAAACAAACTGCCCCATTTCTAAATGAACCAAGCCTTAGTGTACCATGCATTTCGTTAGGGATAGGTTAGTTAGGAGATTCGATCATTTTCAAGCTGTTTTTGTTACTTTCAAGAGTTTCACATACTAGGTGATACTATTTGGGTATATCACCATTTTTTCCTTGGTAAGGTGGATAAAACATACGGAGATAGGCATAGTAAAAGAGTACCACCACCTCCTTTTCATGATTAGGGACAGGCGACTCAAAATTATGATTAGCTGTTGCGTGGCTAATAGCTTAGTTGGGACAGGTTACATGCGAGGTTGGTGGTGTAAGGGACAGCTTTTTGCAGAGTTTTTTAGGGACTAGTGAGGGGTGCTCTTTTGGCCCCTTCGAGTCTGTTCTTAGGAACCGCCCGCCTTTTTGGGCGCCCACGGAGTGCGTAAAATGCATTTTTCTTGGCTTTAACCAAAAAAAATCAAACTAGCTGTCGTAGAATACACGCAACAATCGCACCATCCTGTTTGCTAACTAGTCCGGGTACCGGGAAAAAACAAACTATCCTATCACCATGTTCATGATTGAATTCTACCCAAAATAGATGGATCCTCTTGCCCCTAAAAGTTTACCAGTTACTGCCGCATGCTACCCGCGAAGTCCTTCCTACATACACGCTCCTCATAGTCGTACTGTGTTTTTCAACTGCCATCGCTGCCATGCCGGTAAGTATGACACTGAAATAATTAAGGATTAGCTCACTGTTCTAATTGCACTGTTCTTGGTCGCCTAGATGATCTTTCATATCATCTATTTGATGAATTTATGGGCCCGAAAATGCTCGCCGGAGGCTGCCACATGTCATCGTTCTTTAGATGTTAACTGCCATTGCTGCCAGGCCTGTAAGTATGGAAAAATGCACATCAGCCTAATGTTCCGATTGTTCATCCTTTTCATTTATGGAGTTACATGTACAAATCGGTGTAAAGAATCAAATATTATTTACAAATTTGTTTTTTCAGCAGAAAATACCTTGAAGGTATCTGTATCTAAATCCCATTCAAATGTTTATTTCTTAAAATAAGAATCGAGGTAGAATATTTGTTGAATCAAGTTGTTTGCCTTGAAAAGACCTTTCATTTGAGGTGTCTGTTGCTGAAATTGACCTAGGCACTAAAAAGTTATTAGCAATTTGGCTGTTTCAGTAATTATTTCAAGCTGCAACCAAGTTTTTGAAGCTTTTTGGCACGCTGCAGCTTTATTCTAGTGGTGGGTAAACCAAATCCCCAAATCCGAATCCCAATCCAAGAAACAGTCGGTCCAAGCAGCGGATAGTGTTCCTTTGGAACTGTGGTCTTTGTGTACAAAATTTTGAAACGCCTGGTACCAGCGTATTTGGGGGAAAGGATAGTAGTTAGGACTCACACTCCTAATGCCGGTGAGTCAAGACTTCCCGGCTATCTGTCTGGAAACGCCCGAAATTCGTTGTTTTGCAAAGGAGTACAATAGTACAACAGGATGCCGAGAGAGATTAAACAAGCGTGAAATCTTAGGGAGTTCAAACGCCTATGCGCCGTATACGTATATTTAGTAAATGTTGTAGTTTTTGAGCCCGTAGTATTGCATTTGTCTACATGGTCTTCGATTATGATGATGATGAGTATGTGGCGACCAGGACGCCACCTGGCGCATATCAGTCGTAACTTAAAAAGGCCGGTTGGCGAACCAGGAGACAGGGACAGCGGACGCAGGTAGAACAGGACAGCTAAGGAGTGCACGTTGCACTAGCGCGGATAAAAGCCAGGGACGTGCGCAACCAACTTCTCTTCTCTTCTCTTATCTTATCGCTTCTCGGCCTAAAGGCGAAGATCAAAGTCTCTTCTCGTACCTGCGTGTCCTTTTGCGCACCGAGTCAGGCTCGTCGACCGCGTGATCGTACCGTGCACCACGCCGCGTAGCTTAGTCGCCACGAGTGAAATTAGGGACAAAATTGTACCTCCTTGTGAATAAAGCCCTAAAACTGGTGACCCCGACGTGATCGTGCGCGATATAAGTACGCGTTAGTGCATGTGCGTGCGAGGCGAAAACTTTCCGTGGTCGCATACTATCCCGCGTGTGAATGTAGTGCCATTTCAAAACGGGAGTGTTAAGGAGCTAACCGCAGCGCCTTCAAAGACCAAAAAAAGTGCAGTGATATAGTGCCGTGGGAAACGAGTGTACTCGAACAAACACTAGCGAGGGCTCAGCGATGGAGTAGCCAAACCCACGCCGCGCCGTTACGAACGAAACGCACACACACACACACACATCGACGTCGAGCAGCGTGCTCGCATAGTGCAATTGCAGGCCTGGCAAGCCCGCAGGGCCGTCGAACCCAAAGCAAGACGACGATTTTTCGTGCCGCGATTTGCACGACACTACGTCGACGAGCACAACGCACCGGAGTACACAGCCCGTGCTACCGTCGTCCACGGATCGCCATTGCAGCCGCAGGCGTGCACAGAGACCGCCATTTTTGTCTGCACGTGCTCCCGCCATCGACATCGCAGCCGGACGGTGCTGACTATCGCGAGTAGCCGCCATCGACATCGCAGCCGGACGAGTGCTGACTATCGCGAGTAGCCGCCATCGACATCGCAGCCGGACGAGTGCTGACGATAGTGAGAAGTGCACCCGCCATCGCACCGAAGCCGCCGCCATCTTCCTCGCGTGCACCCGCCATCGCACCGAAGTCGCCGCCATCTTCCTCGCGTGCACCCGCCATCGCACCGAAGTCGCCGCCTGCACACAACTAAGGTAGGATCCATCCGTTTAATTCGACTAACCAACGAGGATGATGCGTAGCCCGCCGCGTCCACCGGGTACAGCAGAAACCCCCGCCGCGTCGATAGCCCCTGCAATCGGAGTTATAGCCCCTGGCCCACCAACAATCGAGTCACCCTTCTCGCGCGATTCCTCTACCGACCCGCCGGAATTTCAAGTGGAAATTGTGAATACAATGCGCCTTAAGCCACCCGAATTGGATACAACCGATATCCACACCTTTTTCTACGCTTTGGAAAATTGGTTTGACGCATGGAATATCGCTCCGAGCCACCACGTCAAACGGTTCAATATACTGAAGACACAAATACCGACGCGAATCCTCCCTCAGCTGCGCCATCTTCTCGATAACGTGCCCAACGTGGAACGCTACGAAGCCGCGAAAAGGACAATCGTCCAACATTTCGAGGAGTCGCAACGCAGCCGCTTACACCGATTGTTATCCGATATGAACCTCGGTGATCGGAAACCGTCCCAACAGCTAGCCGAAATGCGACGCACGGCAAACGGAGCAATCTCGGACTCCATGTTGGTTGACCTCTGGATAGGACGTTTACCGCCATACATACAATCCGCGGTGATCGCCGCCTCGCCAGACGTTGAAGATAAGGCAAAGGTGGCCGATTCCGTCCTAGATTCGTTCGCTTTGTACCACCAAACGGGTGCATACCAACAGGTGTCGGAGGTTCGAAATGGGGAAGTGGACCGCCTCACGAGACAAGTAGCAGAATTGACGCAGCGTTTAGACACCGTGCTGAATCAATTGAATCGAGGTCGCAACCGGTCTCGATCACGTACCCGAATGCAGCCCGCCCAATCTACTAGTAGCGTCGAAAACGACTTGTGTTACTACCACCAGCGTTACGGTCAACAAGCTCGCAACTGCCGAGCCCCGTGCTCGTTTGTTAACCGTCAACAACGGAATAATGCATCGTCGTCGTCGGCGTGACAATCTGCGGGAGACGTTCAGCAGCAACCAGTCCACTCTATATCATCGACAACTCATCGCCTCGTCATAGTGGACCGAAAAACGAACCAACCATTTTTAATAGATACTGGTGCCGACGTCTCCGTAATCCCACGAAGTATCAGCTGTGCTCTCCATAAACCGTCATCCATGAAACTTTTCGCCGCGAACAACACGCCAATCACGGTATACGGTGAGTCGCTTCGTACGTTGGATCTGGGTTTGCGACGAAATTTCCTGTGGAATTTTGTGATCGCCGACGTGGGTACAGCTATTATTGGCGCCGATTTCCTCGAATATTTTCACCTACTAGTCGACCTACGACGCAGATGCCTTGTAGACGCCCTCACTAACCTCCGCACGCCCGGCGCCACAGACTATAACCCAGAGGAGCCAACCGTCAAGGTTTGTGAATCATCGTCACCGATAGCTTCCTTATTAAGGGAATTTCCCGGGTTAACCTCGCCCACCACCCCCGGCACGCAGCTGCAATCCGAAATCACTCATCGCATTGAGACAACCGGACACCCGACTTTCGCTCGTCCTCGTAGATTGTCCTCCGAGAAATACGCAGCCGCCCGTGCCGAGTTTGAGTCCTTGGTACAACTTGGAGTTTGTCGTCCTTCCAACAGCAGCTGGGCCAGCCCCCTACACATGACGAAGAAGGCAGATGGAACGTGGCGACCCTGCGGCGACTACAGGACTCTCAACGCGAAGACTATACCGGACCGATATCCTTTGCCTTTCCTCCAAGATTTCACGATGCATTTGCATGGCAAGACCATTTTTTCAAAGGTCGACCTGCACAAGGCATACCACCAGATACCGATACACCCGGAGGACATCCCGAAGACAGCCATCACGACCCCCTTCGGGCTGTTCGAATTCACCACGATGCCCTTCGGTCTAAGGAACGCGGCACAAACGTTCCAACGGCTCATCCACGATGTTCTACGAGGACTTGACTTCGTGTTCCCGTACATCGACGACATGATCATCGCTTCGACGACACCAGAAGAACATCACGAACAACTGCGTCAGTTATTCCAGCGTCTTGAGCAACACCATTTGGCCATCAACCCAGCCAAATGCGAATTTAACCGGACCGAGATCGCCTTTTTAGGGCACCTGGTTAATTCAGAAGGTATTCGCCCCCTCCCGGAACGCGTATCAGCTATCACCGAGTTAAAGAAGCCCACAACGATAATGGAGCTGAAGAAGTTTCTCGCAATGGTAAATTATTACCGACGCTTCTTACCAAACGCTATAGATACGCAAGGCATCTTATTCAAAATGACCCCGGGAAATAAAAAAAAGGATAAAACGCCGCTCACCTGGACACCCGAAGCAACCGAAGCATTCTCTCGCTGCAAGGAGCAGCTTCGACAAGCAGCATTGCTGGCACACCCGATCCCAAACGCAGAACTCTCGCTGTGGACAGACGCGTCTGATTTCGCCGCAGGAGCCGTCCTGCACCAACGGGTAGGCGACCAACTCCAACCACTAGGTTACTTCTCGAAAAAATTCGATAAACCACAGAGGAACTACTCAACCTACGACCGTGAGTTGACCGCTATTTATCTCGCCGTACGACATTTTCGCTATCAACTAGAGGGTAGGGAGTTCCGGATTTATACGGACCATAAGCCTCTAGCGTACGCCTTTCGACAAACCCATGATAACGCCTCGCCGCGAAGAGCTAGACAGCTGGACTTCATAGCACAGTTCTCGACCGACATACACCACGTCTCAGGGGAAAAAAATGTGACAGCCGACTTGCTCTCACGTATTGAAGTAGTACGCGTGACACCGAGCATCGATTTCGAACGCCTGGCCGACGAACAGACCCGCGATCCCGAGCTTATAGCTATTCTGAACCAGAAGAGCCCCTCCGATCTGTCCCTGCAGAAGACGCCGATACCCGGAAGTACCAAAGCGCTGTACGCCGACTGCCCCGGCGGAATAATTAGACCGTATATTACTAAATCATTCCGCCAACAGCTCCTCCACGCTGTTCACGACTTAAGCCATCCCGGAGCACGAGCCACAGTCAGACTGATGACAGAGCGATTTGTCTGGGTGGACATAAAGAAGGAGACGCGCGAGTTCGTGAGGAACTGTTTGGCTTGCCAACGTGCTAAGGTCAGCCGCCATACCAAAAGTCCGCTCACACCGTACCCGGCTACGCAGGACAGGTTCAGCCACATCAATGTCGACATAATCGGACCTTTCCCAGTAAGCAATGGAAACCGATACTGCCTGACGATCATCGATCGATTCACCCGCTGGCCGGAAGCAGTGCCGATACCGGACATCACCGCATCCACCGTGACCGCAGCGTTGTTGTATCATTGGATCGCCCGATTTGGAGTGCCATCCATAGTGACAACGGACCAAGGAAGGCAGTTCGAGTCGTGTTTGTTCCGCGAGTTGAATCGAACCCTCGGAACGAAACACATTCGGACGACCGCCTACCACCCGCAAGCTAATGGGCTAATCGAGAGATGGCACCGCACTCTCAAATCAGCGATTACGTGCAAGGACACAACTAAATGGAGTGAACATCTTCCTTTAATACTGCTCGGCCTGCGCACAACTTTTAAGAGCGACATCAACGCATCACCGGCCGAACTCGTGTACGGCACGACGCTTACCATCCCCGCCGAATTTTTCTCAAAGGAACCACAACCAGTAGCGACCGATCAATCCGATTTCGCTAAGACGCTACGGGAAGCGATGCGTAAAATCCGTCCACCTGACACCGCTTGGCACACCAACCGAACCGCGTTCGTCCATCACGACCTAAACAAATGCACTCACGTGTTTGTACGCAACGACACCGTCCGTCCCGCCCTAACAACTCCATATCACGGTCCATACCAAGTACTTACACGAAATCTTAAGTCTTTTCAGCTACTACTCAATGGACGACCAACGCTAGTATCCATCGACCGTCTGAAACCGGCCTACACAGTTGAGGAAACCACCACGGCACCCGAACCGACGTCGCACGATCAGACCGAAACGCCCAGCGTCCCGCCGACGCAGCAGGTTCCCGCCGTGCAACCTTCGCCCCAACCACCGGCACCGCATGCCATACCAACTCCACCACCATCTATCCTACGACGACCAGGACAAGACATATCGACCGGTGTTACCAGGGTCGGACGAAGAGTGAAGATTCCGCTGCGATACCGATAACACCGATCTAAGGGGGGAGTACTGTGGCGACCAGGACGCCACCTGGCGCATATCAGTCGTAACTTAAAAAGGCCGGTTGGCGAACCAGGAGACAGGGACAGCGGACGCAGGTAGAACAGGACAGCTAAGGAGTGCACGTTGCACTAGCGCGGATAAAAGCCAGGGACGTGCGCAACCAACTTCTCTTCACTTCTCTTATCTTATCGCTTCTCGGCCTAAAGGCGAAGATCAAAGTCTCTTCTCGTACCTGCGTGTCCTTTTGCGCACCGAGTCAGGCTCGTCGACCGCGTGATCGTACCGTGCACCACGCCGCGTAGCTTAGTCGCCACGAGTGAAATTAGGGACAAAATTGTACCTCCTTGTGAATAAAGCCCTAAAAGTAAAAAAATGAACAGGGACTTTTTATTTTTGTTGTGGAGACGCAGCTTCATCATCCACTGGAAGCTGCAACGCACGCAGCCATCCTTCCACTCGCCGCTATCGGTATCCGATAGCGGACGAGGTGAACAACAGGATGGCCGCTTCGCTTCCCGACCGTCCTAGCGAGAGGACGCGTATCGTCTCCCGGGAGCTGCCTCGTCCGTACCGTATTCGTCCGTACCGTATTTGTCCATCCTTCACGCGAAACCCGTTTTAAAGTGTAATTGTCTAATCGTTAATTTATAGATAATAAAATACTTTTTTAATGTAACATAAGACACAACAGTGGCGACGAGGATAAAGTTTTAATTTATATCGCGTGTCGTGCGTGTGAAAAGTGGTGGAATCCTATCTACAAAAATTCCGCCACCGAGTGCAAAACGACGCAGATTGAGCGGCATGGAAACGAACGCTTTGCCCGACGAGGAGCAGCGGAGGTCATCCTTCGGACAATCCGGCGTAGGAGGATTGCAACATCCGATGACCTCGAGTAACCCGCAGGCGCCCTGGCAAGCGCCCCGAAGCGAAGCACCGGCGCCATCGTTAAATTTCAACCCGGCGCCATCGACGACTCCAAGCGCGCAAAATGGAGTCCCAGCACCATCTTTCACGAGCCCGGAAAACGCATTCCTCTACCAGATGCTGCAAACGATGTCTCAGCAAATGCAGCAGCAGCAGCAGTTTATGATGCAAGCCCTAAAACAACACACACCGCCCCAGCAGCAGCCCGTGAGTAACCCAGAGTTAATCGTAGATTCCCTGGCGGGAAACATCAGCGAGTTCCGTTTCGACGTCGAAAATGGCATCACGTTCGAAGCGTGGTTTTCCCGCTACGACGATCTCTTCAGTCTTGATGCGTCCAGGTTGGACGATTCGGCAAAAGTGCGGTTACTGGTGCGCAAGCTGGGCACCGCCGAGCATGCTCGTTACGTGAGTTTTATTCTGCCACTTGCCCCACGGGAACTCACCTTCGAGCAGACGACGGCAAAGCTGAAAGCCCTGTTCGGGAAGGCGGAATCGACCCTCAGCAAGCGATATAGGTGCCTCCAGACGGAAAAAAGGCGAACAGAGGACCTAGTGGCTTACGCTTGCCGGGTCAACAGAGCGTGTGTTGATTTCGAGTTACCGGCAATGAATGAAGAGCAATTCAAATGCCTCATCCTCGTGTGCGGACTTAAGGACGAGAAAGACGCTGAGATCCGGACAAGGTTACTAGCGCGCATAGAGGATCACCCTGAAGTAACCTTGGACCAGCTCACCGCAGAGTGCCGACGCATAACCAACCTAAAAGGAGACAGTGCCCTCATTCAGGGACACGAACGGCAAGTACAAATGTTGCACGAAGCAAATGATACTACAAAATCGAAAAGCTTTCAGCATCACCGTTCTTCACTGCAAAGTACTCCAAGCAGGCCATGTTGGTTATGCGGCGAACTACATTGGACCAGAGACTGCCCGTACAAGACACAAAAATGCAGATCATGCGGAAAGATCGGGCATCGGGAAGGTTTCTGTTCCCACAAAAGCAGCGGCACCCGGCGAACAAGATATCGAGAAAACCGGCCAGTGACGAGAGCCGTAACGGTCAGCGTATGTACCGTGGCCTCATGCCGTAAGTACATTAATGTTATTATAAACGGAACCAACCTAAAGCTCCAGCTGGACACGGGTTCAGATATAACATTAATTGGCCATAGCCTCTGGGAACGCGTTGGCAGCCCGCCTCTAACAAACGCCAGCGTAAAGGCAAAAACAGCATCCGGGTCGAACCTAAAACTAACAGGCGAATTCGAAGCAACGGTTAGAATCGGTGAAAATACAAAAAAGGCTACAATTCGCGTTTCAGAAGCTGAACTGGAACTTTTCGGAGCCGATTTGATAGACGCATTCGAATTAGGTTCGATGCCTTTAGATGCGTTTTGTGGGCAGCTAGCCACGATTCCGCAAATCGTTGCGAATGTAGAGCCCAAGTTTCCGGAGGTATTTCGCGGGCCAGGAAAGTGCACTAATGCACGCATTGCGCGGCAGATTAAAGAAAACAGTCTACCTGTTTTCCGGCAAAAACGACCGGAGGATCACGCAAAGCCAGAAGCAGAAAATATTATAGCAAGCATCGACTTACAAAACGATTCAAAGTCTGTAGCCGTAAATCCCGTCAGCTCATTTCCACTTGCTTTCAGTGATGTTGAGCGTAGCACCAAAAGTGATCCAGTACTACAACAAGTTTACTCGTACGTTCGAGATGGATGGCCTGCAAAAGTATCGTTTGGTGCAGAAATAAGGCGATACAGTGACAGGAAGGATGCATTATCAACGGTGGAAGGTTGCCTTTTGTTCGGGGAGAGATTGGTCATCCCTGAAACCCTGCGCACGCGATGCTTGGAGCAACTTCATCATGGTCATCCCGGCATTCAACGCATGAAGGCGATCGCACGGAGCTTCCTTTACTGGCCATCTATAGACGACGACATCGTGGATTACGTTGCATCCTGTGAGCCATGCGCAGCGGCATCCAAGGCTCCTCCACGGGTGGACCCCATTCCATGGCCACAACCATCAGGTCCCTGGTCCAGAGTGCACGTGGACTATGCCGGTCCAATAGAAGGTTTTTGGTATCTGGTGGTAGTGGACGCGCTGTCCAAATGGCCGGAGATCATCAAAACCTCGAGCACGACGTCTTCAGCAACGATAGCAATACTGCGAAGTCTTTTCGCTCGTTTTGGGATGCCATCAACGTTGGTGAGTGATAACGGACCGCAATTCACCAGTGAATCGTTTCAGGAATTCTGCAGCCGAAACGGCATCCAGCATGTCACATCGCCACCTTTCCATCCTCAGTCGAATGGTCAGGCTGAGCGATTCGTCGACACCTTCAAAAGGGCTTTGAAGAAGGGTCAAATGGATGGATCCTCATCAGACGAGGCGCTGGACAATTTTCTGCAGACCTACAGAACGACTCCTCACCCGCTCCTGGACCAAAGGAAGGCGCCCGCCGAAGTTATGTTCGGTCGACAGCCGAGGGTTGCGCTCGACTTACTGCGGCCGCCGACGGCTCATCAGTCACAGCAGAGCGAAAGTCGTAGAAGTTTCCACGAAGGTGATAAGGTTCTGGCAAAATACTTCTCAGGAAACTCAACATGGATTCCGGGGACCATTATTCGAAGATGTGGACGTGTGCTGTACGAGGTAGCAACGGAAAATGGGCGTACCATTAGGCGGCACGTAAATCAGCTACGAAAGCGAAACCTTCGTAGCCCGTCGCAGTTGGGTCAGCAAGCAACGTCCCCTCATCTGCCCTACGACATAGTGATGGGCGACTGGGGAGCGCCTACGGAACAGATACCGAGCAGTTCCTTCATCGGCCCGGCGGCTCCTGACCCGGCGGATCCGATTCCGCCGCCTGCACCATCCACAGCTGTCTCGCAAGCGCCACTACGTCAGCCGTCATGCGGACCTTCGGAAGCAGCTCCGAGTGTTTCGACTCAGCCGCTAACGGTGCCACGAAAGTCTTCTAGGCAAAGAAGACTTCCTCGTTGGCTTAACGATTATCGGAAATAAAAGGGGGAGATGTTGTGGAGACGCAGCTTCATCATCCACTGGAAGCTGCAACGCACGCAGCCATCCTTCCACTCGCCGCTATCGGTATCCGATAGCGGACGAGGTGAACAACAGGATGGCCGCTTCGCTTCCCGACCGTCCTAGCGAGAGGACGCGTATCGTCTCCCGGGAGCTGCCTCGTCCGTACCGTATTCGTCCGTACCGTATTTGTCCATCCTTCACGCGAAACCCGTTTTAAAGTGTAATTGTCTAATCGTTAATTTATAGATAATAAAATACTTTTTTAATGTAACATAAGACACAACAATTTTATTATTTAATTTAACTGAATAGAATGAATGAGTCTACATAATTTTGAGACACGCGCGCATTGGTGGTCATGGCTGTACGAAAAAAACTAATAGTATCTACACATCTCGCTGTAGTTGGGTCCCTTTCTGTTCTTGATACTGCGACCACATTATCAACCAATAGTAATTGGCGGTGGGAACTACAAACAGAGCAGAAATATCCTCTTACACTCCGGAAAGTGGTTCCTCGTTAACCTTGGAGGACTCGGCAATTTACCTTTCGTCCATGGGAAGGAACATAAATATACTATCGTGCCTCTCAATCCTATGCAGGGGTAAGCGGTGGGACTCATCATCATCTTCATGTAAACAAATCAATGTTGGTCTGGAAATTGTTTATCCCAATCTGAATCCCCAGAATCCGATTCAGAATTCGGTAAAAATGGTCTGGTCCTGATGAAATGGGTTTGGTTGGGTAGAACAACTCAGATAATGGACATTCTACTGTATTTCTTTGTAAAAAATAGGTTCCAGGAATTTTTCTAGAGCAAAACTTGCAAATCGCGCTAAAAACTCAATCTATGTCCATTGGACATTCTACCCAGCGTTCGATTTGAGTAAACTTAAATCAATTACATTGTCTCTAGATCGACTAGTTATGTAACTAATTCGACTCAAATCATTGTGAATCGATTCAAACAGTTTAGGATCAAGTCAGAATCGAATCAAATCGAGTCCCAAACAAATCAAAACAGATTCGAATCCAAACAAATCAAATCTGATTCGAGTCCCAAACAAATCAAAACAGATTCGAATCCAAACAAATCAAATCTGATTCGAGTCCCAAACAAATCAAAACAGATTCGAATCCAAACAAATCAAATCTGATTCGAGTCCCAAACAAATCAAATCTGATTCGAGTCCCAAACAAATCAAAACAGATTCGAATCCAAACAAATCAAATCTGATTCGAGTCCCAAACAAATCAAAACAGATTCGAATCCCAAACAAATCAAATCTGATTCGAGTCCCAATCGAATCAAATCTTTAGAATCCGTCAAAAGGGATTCGAATCTTTAGAATCCGTCAAATGGGATTCGAATCTTTAGAATCCCTCTAGGGATCGAATCTTCGAATCTTCCGAATCCCGATTCTGCCAACACTAATTCGCAGCATTTTGCTGCACCAGCAATCACACCGCAGGGAGTTTTAGTGCAAATTAATAGATGTGGTTAGTTTCTTTTTGGCAAAACAGCACATAATTGTACTTCGCCACTTGGAAAACTTTGATCGTGAAGCGGTGGTTCGCCGTACTGGAGCATCCTTCCATCGTCCCATTTTTTAGCCAAACTTTCAGCGCGTTGCCCTAGTTTTGTTTATAGAACAAATCGTCTCCATTAAATACCTACCGATATGGATTCATTAGGTACGGAGATTGGCCAGAAGATGCGGGTAAGTAAAAGTGTTCATTAACGTAACATCGCTCAAAACTCTCTTAATAATATACATTGTCCCATTGACAGAGCGCCGTTAAAGCAAAGCTCATCGAATTGGGGACCGGTTCGGCTAGTGGCTACATCGACGATGAGCTGCCAGATTATGTGATGATCATGGTGGCGAATAAACGGTCCCGTCAGCAAATGATTGACGATTTGTCATTGTTTCTCGGTGCCCAAACAGAAGTGTTCGTTAACTGGCTACATCAGGTGCTACAGAAATTACAAGAAGTAACGCTTCCGGCATCGGCTGCGACAAAAAAGAAACCTAGCGAGACGGAAGAAAAGCGTAAGGATAAGAAGCGCAAGGATAAGAAAACTAAACGTCGCGACCGAAGCACAGATAACGAAGAGGAGGTTACTGATGAGCCTGGCCCGACGCGATCCCCGGATGGTAACAATACGCCACCGCAGCCAGCGGTGGTGCTACCCGGAAGTTCTATAACTGAGGTTTTTGCGAACCAGTACATAGAGAAGGCGAAAAAATCCCTTGAGAGTGCCCCGATCACAAAGAAGACTTATCAGGAGTCTACTGCTGCTGTAAGGGACCAACAGAGCAAAACACCTCCGGCTGCTAAGGGTGGATCTGAGTTACCATCGATTACGGAAATAGCCAGTGCCACCGTGGTACGGAAGCACCACAAGGAATTGTGTGAGCTGGAGGAAATACAGCAGCGTATAAACGAAGCAAAGCGGCATCTTCAAACGTTGGGGACCGACATTTCGGACGACGACGACGAAGATTTGCTTCATTTGAAGGCAAACGAGGACGATTTAGAAACTGAAGAATCCCGAAACGAACGAACGTCAACAGCGGTCGCTCGAAGTAACAAACCCGTGGATCGAGAAGCAACGGTCAACAAACAACGGCAAAGAATAACGATTGCACCACCAGAACCATCCAAGCAGGTGACGGCTGCTCGAAGTACAACGCCTCCTAAAACAAGTGAAAAAGATGCAGTTGCGTCTTCGCCGGTTGCTAAGAAACGTTCTGTACTGGATCGTCTAGGATCGAAAAGTTCTGTTGCTTCCGATTCAACAAAGATTGAGAAATCGAAAACCTCAGAGTCGGGTTCAAATGAGATTTCGTCGAAATCTGCTGCCAAGCCTGCTGCTACTGGAACTGAAAGCACCAACAGCTCCAAAAGCACCATCATCAGTCTGTCGGCCCATCGGCGAGAGGAAAGGGAAATATATGTGCCCCTGTTTCGGCGAAAAGAAGGCGCGTCGAAAGAGCAGTCCACCGTGAAAGACAAATCTCGACACGAGCAGCAGCAACAACAACATCAGCAAGTAAGAGGTAGAAGTCGTGAACGAAACAATCGAGCCAAGCGGTCTCCCGTGTCACGAGTAACGTCGCTGCGGGATGATGGCATTGCGTCGAGAAACCAAGAGAGTAGCTATCGACGTGGTGCACGTGCGGAAAACCCTCCCGTGCGTGAGGCTCGCGCCAGGGAGCGATCACGTAGTCGCGAGCGGAATAGAGCATCTGGTCGCGAACGGTCCGCATCCATTGGTAGGCAGTCAAAAAACGGCATAGATAGCGTCCGAGGACGCATTGGATCGCGGATTATCGTGCTACCACCGAAGCCCGAATTTCAGGAGGACGAAATCGAAGTCCCAGTTGCAAGCGTCATCAAAATACAACCGAGGCCGACGATGCCGAAGAGCAAGCAACCTAGCAAAAATCTTCTCCTGAAGGCAATGGCCGAGGCGCAACGTTCAACCGTGGCAACCGTACGGAAAACCATCGATAATACGACGGCTATGATGGATAGTAAGCTGTCGCATTATTCCCGCATGGAAGGGAAACGAAAGTTGGTGATTGAAATTCCCGGTGGGCACAGCATACAGCCAGGAATGGAAGTACAGTATGCCGACGAGGACGAAGAGCACTACCAGCTGCACAAGAACGTACCGCTGTATGGTGAGTTTCTCGACGACGAGGAAGTGCATGAAGTGGACCTTGCGAAACAAGTTCTCATGGAGGAGTGTGACGTTGATGAGGAATTCAAAGATATTCTGCAAAGTGAAAATGAATCAACACTGCATAGGATTCATCAACGCGAACCGCATCATTCGGAGTATGCAGCGGACGATTCGGAGAATATGGTGCATCCGGTCAACGCAATCGGCGAAAGTGAAAACACAAAGTTTGTCGTTACCCTGGATGGGGCCTACAAGTCTATCCTAGATGGAGACGGCTCACCCAGTCATACGCCGCCCCCGCCGGCATCGTCGGTGGTAGGGGGTTCCGTCAAAGGTCGCCTATCGGTTAAGGATCGGATCGGCCCTAAACAGCCCACCAGCAGTCGGGAGCGTTCACCGAAACCGAAGGATTCGAATGAACTGGAAGAAACACTGAAAAAGCGCAAAGAACGGTTCAGCGAAAAATTGGTTCCAGTGTCGGCACCAAAATCACCCCAGCCAAAGAAATCTCTTTCTCCACCACCACCTTCCACTACGAACCGTGGTTCAAAGCAGCAGTCGCAGTCGCGCTCTCCGAAACCACCGAGCTCTACGCGATCTTCGCACTCCACGCAAAGCCACGCATCATCTCAACGCCGAACACCGTCCCTTAGTCCAGAACCAGTGGTAAGGCAGCGCAATGCCTCTCCGCTGGAGAAACCGAAGCAATCGAAGCGTCCAGCCGCCGTTCGAAATGTCACCAGCTCGCCCGGCCATTTGAACGAGCTGCTGCTGCAGCGCACCAGAGAATTGATGGACGATAGTGTGTCCTCGTCGCCTATCTACATGTCCAAATCGGACTATGATAAGATGGAGCCTTCGTCGCGCAAGCGAAAACGGGTCTCGCCCATCCAGTTCGATCTGACCGATGAGGATGATATGCACGATAGCGAGGACGACTATCACCGTGATCGGCGGGACCGAAGCCGGGACGAACGCAACCCAAGACGGAGCCGACAGCGCGATAGCGAGGAGCGCAGGAGCGCACCAAGAAAAGACTCTAGACGTGAGTGGGACCGCGAAAGTGAGCGGCGAGACAGTAACTCCGCTCGTCAGTCGCCAGGCAAGAAGATAAAGAAGCTGGAATCTACCCGCAAATTTGACGATCTTCCACCGCGTAAGTGAAAGAGCATCAATTAAAAAAATGTGGTCACAGGGATTGAGATTTTTTTAAACAAATTATCTGTATTTTATTTTTCATACTCCTCAAACGCACACATACTCACACTAGTGCTCAGCGCAGTGACGGTGTCCGATGGGAAAACGCACAAGTCGGTTGGTGGTGGAGCGATCAAGGAACGCTGCAAATATTTCCCCAACTGTCGCCAGGGTGATGCGTGCGAGTTCCTGCATCCGAGCACCCCCTGCAAGGCTTTCCCGAACTGCAAGTTTGGGGACAAGTGCCTCTATCTGCACCCGATGTGTAAATACGATCTGACCTGCCACCGGCTAGACTGTACCTTTATGCACACAAAAGGCTCATCGGTGGCCGGTTCCTCGAGCTCTCTTGCTGCACCACCACTGGGTAAGTGTTTCTTAGCTAAATATGAAACGATTTGTTTTCAAAAGGTGTGAAAAGATAGTGCAATTTTCTGAACTTATATTTTTTCTTCCGAAGTTTTCCCGTAACTTGCCTTTTGTTTCAGTATTCTGAATTAGTGCAATTGTAGGAAACATTGTGTCAATATAATGAATTAGCAGCAAAGAAAAAAATACACCATTTGAAAGAGTACACCTTTTCAGTAGAGTTGCGTAATTTCGATTCAGATCAGAAAGATTCATGATTAGCCCAAAGAAATGCATAAAGAGAAGCCCCGTTATTATTTGTTCGCTTGATCCACGCCAATTGAAGAATCATGAAGATTCATAAAGGTTTCGCAAGATTCTTCAATGTTTTTAGATTCGAATCTCAAAATTTAAAATTGTCAAACATAATTCAAGGTAATTGTGCTTAGATTAATAGGATTAATTTTATGGTAATTCATTCAATTATTTTATATTTTGCTATTATCCCACAGCATCATCCGTAGTGCCAGTGCAAAACTACAAAACGATCAGTGCGAAACCGTTGCCCCCTCTGTGTAAGTTCTATCCAAATTGCGTCAATGGCCAGTGCCCATTCTACCATCCGAAGATGTGTCGCTTCGGCAGGCACTGTGTCAACAAGGTGGAATGCAATTTCTATCATCACGAGCTACCCCCGGGCGAAATGCATGAGGCTTCGGCAAAGGATAAGTTCAAATGGATCTCGCCATTCTCGGCTTGAGCAGGAAGAAGAATGTGAATCATCTTGCGTAACTTTGCGATCGTCAAAATCTTAATCCATGGGAAGATGCCGGCAGGAGGGCACAATGTAAGAGATGTTTACGACGGTGTAATTAACCCAGACCGACAGACAATTTCTGTTGGACACGTTTTACCCAAACATTTCCTTTTTTTAATTTTTTTTATAACCTCGACTCTACTACGGCATCTAGAGATCGCTTAAAAATTTCGTGTGTACAAAAGCAGACAGAAAATAGTGGGCAAAAGAATTTAACTGTCTCCAGCTTTACGAAACATAATTTTTCTTAACCGAATTGCTCGGTAAATTTCGGCCGCATTTCATTTCCCATACTTTTTCTGTGGAATTGTTTGTGTAGTAGGGCCAGAGACATACTGGGAAAACAAACTTTTAGCATACAAAAACCCTGTTCATCATCCGTACAGTATATCGATAAGGATATAGCACGTCCAGAAAATTCGAATGCAATTATGGTGTAGCTATTTATTACTTTTGTTAACGTACAACAAAAACAATGCAAAATGAACCTCCCATAGATTTTATCCAAGATCGTCATACGTGAGCACAGGGTAGAAACGGGGTATGCTAACGTTGAATTGGCCGATAACGAAGATCCAGTGACTATAATATACGTGTGACACATCTCATGACAAATGGCCAGCCGTGAGCGACGATGATCGATAGCCCAGAGAAGCAAAGATTTTGTGTTCAATCCCCAGTAACTGAACGAATTAAAAAAAGAGTGCACTATTAGAGAGGATTAATTTCATGCACTCTGCTTTAAACTTACAACTTTGAACTAGCAATAATCCATAGTTAGGCTGATTAGGCGTTTCGTTCAGTTACGCAAAGATGCGCGTAACTGGCAATGAGAGAAAATTAACGAAGCAAAACATAAAATTCAGTCATTATTGTAGGTAACGTTGGCTTAAATGTTTTTCTACCATGTATGACACAAAATGTACAACAAATTCTGTAAGCAAACGCTAGCAAGAAGAGGAGAAAGTGGCACTCTAGCAGGTGTAGAAAGTTCTAAGAAATTATTAAATGCTACGAAGCGGAAGAAAATCTAGCACCTTTTTACGTATGATGAAAGAAAATTTAGCTGAAAAAGTTTTCAAAACCAGAGCACCTCTACTTTATTTAACAACTTATGTCCTACTGCCTTAACTGCTCTCCCATATATCGTGCACGTTGTCGAGAACGGTTTGCTGATCGGACATTTTATGTACCATAAAGTATCCCTGGATCTGTGCTGGGCTAACGTTTCTTCCGTCCGCGGAAACCCGCTCCGCGAATAACCGTGCGTTCTCCTCTGCATCCGTACCGGTGTAGAAGCGTCGGAACATCTGCTCCAGTTGATGCCGGGAGCAATGACCAACGTACTCTTTCACATCCACCCGCCCAGGGCGGATGAGAGCAGGATCGAGTCGATCGAGGTAATTGGTGGTCATGAATACTATTCGGGCTTCGGTCGAGGCAACACCGTCCAGGCAGTTCAGCAGTCCACTGAAGGTGACGCGATTCAGACCCTCGAAGGCAGCCTTTTGCTGCAGTGTATCTTGGCGCGAAACAAAAGCCGCATCGATATCCTCCAGTAGAATGATCGACTGCTGAGGAGCGACATTCATGAGATGATTTAACCGGTCGTCGGTTAGACCTCTTTCGGATAAATTCAGCAGACAGATCCCGAATTCGATCTCCCCGGCGAGAGCTGTGATGAAGCTTGACTTCCCACAACCAGGTGGTCCGTGTAGAAGATACCCACGACGGTAGGGAATGCCTCGGTCGGAGTACCATTGGGGGTTCTTGATGAACTCGCGACAATCGAGCAGTATCCGCTCCGAAACACCTCGGTCCAGTACTACCGATCCTATCGGACGTCGCTTCCGCGGATGACCAAACGGACGCCACTCGGACCCCATCGCCGTGTACATGATTGTCTTGCCTTCGGTGTTTTTCAGTGCCAACTGGCGAGCTTCCTCCAGTATTTTGAAGTACAAGTTCTTGTTTCTTCCAAAAGCGGTCAACTGAACCGTTTCCCATGGTACGCCCATGTGCAGGTCCAGGGTATGTTGCTCCCGAGCACGATCGACCTTTATCCAGGTGCCACTGTACCACATTATATGCGTTCCGACTGATGGGATGAAATCGTACCGGGTTTTCACGTGGCCCGTGTCACGCTGTTCGAACGAAGTCTCTACGCTGAGATGTTGTGTCTGGCGAGCACCCTTTTGGGTGATCCATTGCAGCAACCACTGGTATGATTTATCTCGACATGGCACCTCGAGCGTGATCATATAGTGGCGCCGAAAAAGAATCATTGCCCCTTGCATTCCTTTACGTAATATTGCGGCACCGGCACCGACTCCAAACAGTCCAAAGCCAGCCCCGAAGTAGGGGTTCTCGGCGAGCGCCCCAATGTATTCCGTTATAGTCATGATGTTTGCAGACCGCAATACACTATAAATCTAAAATCTTTTACGTTTTTCCTCGTGAAAAAATCAACTTCGTGTGGTACGTATTTATGTTTACCACTTGCCCAGATAATAGGCTCGGTGGAAAAGATGACCGTATGTCAGTATATCCGGATCAAAACAGAATCGCCGATAAATAAACAAACGCTGTGAGAAATAAACGGTGAGCAAATGAGCGTGACAAGGTGTGCAAACGATGAGCTATTTTGGGAAGATGAATAGAAAAAAAAATTCTTTACTATTATACCTTTCGTCACGAAAGGTCTAGTCATTAAAATTATTAATTTCGATTGGATTTATGGGGAAACAACAACTAAGAAAATAAGACCATATATAGGCGCATATATTTGTCTTGCGCGCGGTGAGATGAATGCTCACTGGTGAGAATAAAAGGACGCAGCCAAAATGATGGAACAGACAGGTCGGGTCAAAACTGTGTTTGCTCCGCCATTGTTGTGACAGTTGGTTAAAAAAGTGTTTACAAAAACTTACAGCATACTTGAGGGAGATCTCCGCCAAAATCTTCGCGAAATAGGTACAGGCTGGCCCCGGTTTTCGTCACCAAACGGGACTTTGACAGTGACGAAAACCGAGGCTAGCAGACTACAGGTCTTAGGTTTATAATACCTACTCACATTATTCTCGTCTAAATTTTCAGTGCTTGATATGAAGGTGTTCTTGAAACTATAACAAAGTTTGTGTATGTTATCATCAAATCAATGGCCATCAACCGTTTTATATTCCGTTTTACTTCTTTCACGCTTTCCAGACTGCGTAACGCGACGTGGCCTGACAGGTGCTGAACTTCATGCGAAAAAAATCTAGCGCGATTCGCGCAACAAAGGTTTGACCTCTTTCCACTGCGGTGACTCCCAAAAAAAAATTATTGGTAGGTTATGAGGAGGCCATGCCTACCAAAAATACACTTGGCAAGGTTCTTTTTGGTAGGCATGTATACCTTCGGTAGGAAAGTGCAGCAAAGTTGGACTGGGTTGGACAAGGAACTGCTCTTTTGTGAGAAGTCATGGGATATGGATCCTTTTGCTCGCTGTGATTGCCGAAATGAAGTGTGTTGGTCTGCCTTATACGGAGCCTTCCTCCAGAACATATTTCGAACGCCTCAACTCTTTGTTCTGTTGATGAAACATACCAAATTTACAGTTTTACCCCATTTTCTTCGCTGTTCGTGAGAAGTAAACAAAATTTAAACCAACTGTCAAACATTTTCCCACCGTTTTCGGCTCGTTACATGGTATGCTGCGACCTGTCTGTTGATTGACTTTGGTTGCCCCAAACAATTTGACAATTTTTGTGTAAAAGTAAACAAAACTTCCAAACCGGCTGGCGTACATTTTACAATGTAAAACATTTGAGGAGGGAATAGAATAGATAGAATAGAATCTCTTCTACAATTGTCTAATTCTTAACTAGAACGTTACAAAGTGTATGCAAAATGAGCTCGCGACAAATACAGGCTCTTACCTTATTCCTTATTGTACAAAACGTTTGCTCAAATGATGGAATGTGTGTAGCTAAAGAACAATGTACGGATCCGGAATCAATTTCCCCCGATAAGAATCCTTATTTGGCAGGTATAGCTGGCGGAACCAAATCAGTTCCAACGCAAGAAAATCTTCATTAATCTCTGAATTGATCTATGTTTCCCGTGTTTTAGAGTTCAATCTTTACTTCAACAAAATAGAATCTTCGGTAGCTGATTATGTTCCGTGCAATAGAACAAACTGCAACTGCTACGTGAACGTGCTTAACGACGATCTTAGGCCATTCAAAACGCAGGGAATCACACATGATATGATTAAGCGTGCCAAACAATACGGTACACATTACCAAGTGATTGAGCATAAACTTTACCGTCAGCGTGACTGCATGTTCCCAGCACGGTGCTCCGGGGTGGAGCATTTCGTGAAACCGCTTCTTGCTACGCTACCCGATATGGACCTGATCATTAACTGTCGCGACTGGCCGCAGGTACATCGGCACTGGAGTAAAGAGAAAACACCGGTCCTTTCGTTCAGCAAAACGGCCGAATATCTCGACATCATGTACCCAGCCTGGGCGTTCTGGGAAGGTGGACCTGCTATCGCTCTCTATCCGACCGGGCTCGGACGCTGGGATCGCCATCGGGACAGCATTACGGAAGCTGCTGCCAAAGTTCCGTGGGAAAAGAAGGAAAGTAGGGCATTCTTTCGTGGATCGCGCACCTCCGACGAACGAGATGCGTTGGTTCTGCTGTCGAGGGCCAAACCGTCGCTTGTCGATGCACAATATACAAAAAATCAAGCCTGGAAATCACCGCAGGACACACTGAACGAGGAACCGGCCCGAGAAGTGACTCTCGAAGAACATTGCCGCTATCGCTTTCTGTTCAATTTTCGCGGTGTGGCCGCGAGCTTTCGCTTCAAGCACCTTTTTCTCTGCCATTCCCTTGTATTTCACGTAGGAGACGAGTGGCAGGAATTCTTTTACTCGGGTCTGAAACCGTGGGTACATTACGTTCCCATACCGGTGCAAAGTAGTCCGCACGAACTGGAAGCTTTGATCCGTTTCTTCCAGGAGCATGACGGCCTAGCGCGCAGTATTGCGGAGAGAGGATATGAACAAATATGGAATAATCTGCGTATGAAAGACGTAGAATGTTACTGGAGAAAACTGCTTAAACGCTATGGAAAGTTAATACGCTACTCAGTTGAACGTGATCCCAGTTTAATTCAAGTATGATGCGCTGATACGGAATGATACAGCCGTGGGTAAGCCGATGTAAAGTATTAAAAAACGAACAAAACGTTCACCTTATGAAACTTACATTTATAAGACATAAAGTGAGAACCTATCTGAAAACTACAGATTCTTATTATATTACTAGTATCTTGAAAGAACATATTCGCAACGACACTGCCCTATCTATAGGACCTTCAACAAAATCAGAGTCTAGTAGGTTTAAAATGTAAATTTTGATATGTAAACGAATTTGTAAATCATGTTATTGTGGAAGAATAATTTTAGGCATTCCATTCCTTTGTTTTATGTGTAGATAAACGGATCGATTTGCAAGTAATATTGATCGTTTTATGCTCTGTGTTATCGATGCAGCCTTTTGAAATAAGCCAATACATAAATGGTAAGCCTTTCTCGGTGTATCTGTAGTTATATGAATATGAAGGTTATAAAAATAGGTGAAAAGACAACTCCATTCAGCAGCCATGTGATTTCGCATATCTCATTATTTATTCAGAGATTCTTCATTCCAAAGTTGATTCCACCAGCCGCGAAACATCGCTAGGCACATGTTTCGCAAAAATTCACAAACTTGTTTGGCAAACTGTTTAAAGGTTGGTTGGTTCGAATATGTTAGGCGAAAGCATAGCGAGAAAAAAACCAACACCGTGAATAAACAAACCGGTACTATTACGAAACTTAACTGTTTTCTGGGCCATCGATATTGGCAGTCCAAGATACAATGCTGACTGGCGCAATTTCTGGAAACATTAGTCACACATTCGACCGTTTATGAATAAAGCAGCCCGTGCAAAAGAGTTGTATGTGTGTTATTTTCCCGAAGACTTCTATTAAATTTTGGTTTAAATAATGAAAAATAGGGGTCAAAAAAACTTCTTAAATTTGAACTGATTATAAATTACAATCTTCGCGTGCAACGCACATGTGGAGAGTTTTTGGCTCTCAGCTGATCGCTGTTGTACGATGCGTCCTTTTTCCTCTGCCAATGGTTCGCTGCGGTCTAGCATCTCTTGCTCTCCTGTGGCGCTCGGGGGTCGTATCTGACAGTTGTGGAAATAACAAAGTAAACATGTCAAAATAGTGGTAGGCAGAAAGTGGTCTTGCTTCGAGAGCGGTGGTATTTCGTGGACAAATTTTACCCTTCGCCAGTTAGTGATTATGGTGTTTTCGAAGAGAAAGATGAAGCAGTTCTTAGCGTTCGGAGTGACGATCGTGCTGGGTAGGTTTGGCGCTTGGAATATCGCGATTTCCAACTTTATGGTGCGCGTAGAGAATCACAAAAATCGGTACTGTTGTGCGTCTCGGATCTCGGAATGAATTGTAATTTTTCTTAATGCTCCTCGTGCAGTGGATGTGTTTTCCGGCAGAAACTGTTTGCCAGGAATAGTGTGTCAGTGTTCACCAATGGGCCATCTATTTTCGTAACTATAGTTATTATAAACTTGTCGGTGGAGAGTGACTAATCGACGGAACGTGATGGTCAGGAATGATAAGTGTGGTTTTCAACGAATGTGTTTCGAACTGTGATACTCAATCTTAAAGAAATTGTGTGGTTACTTTTTTGCAACATCCAGACAATTGATTCTGTATTCTGTTATTATATTATTCTATAAACTATTGTCGTTCGGTTTCTAGGTCGAAAGTGAACGGAACCTTTCTTTTGTACCATGAATGCATTTCATACAGATTGTAGTGTTGTTCTTGCGGACACTCCAAGAACATGTTATTGCATCGCGACAGTGAACACAATCGTTGTCAAGTAGCTTTCACCTTTCTCTTTTTCGTTGAACCGTTACTTTAAGATTATTTTTACAATCCATTCTATAAGCATGAATAAGAGTACACAAGTCTGGAAACAAGTTTGGGAAATAACATATCGTAACGTTGCAGTAAATTTTATTGGCTCGGATTTCGGGTTGCTATAAGCTAAAAGGTTTCTTGATGAAACATTTGATTTTTTCGGAATTATTCAAACGTAATAATCATATTCGATTTTATTATGCGAACTTTCATGCATTTTTTTTAATTTAATTTTCAATTCGAATTTGAATGTATAAATTTTATACGTTAACATTGACAAATTTTCAACTGTTTTCCGTCATGCAGTGATTTGTTTGTATAAATCATGGGGCAGCCCAACCAACGGAGTGCCACCCTATGGCGAAGGATTCGACGACGAAGGTGATAACAGCATTCTAGGTGTGGGAGGTACCGAACCAAACCGCCGCGCCGGATTCGTGTCGCACGAAAAGCCAGCTATGCTGGCATCGGTCGATCGAAACGGTATCGATAAACAGTACCCAAACATCGATAACGATGCCCACAATCGAGCGCTGAATGATGGGGAGATGGCCGGGCGAAAGGTATACGAACGGGTGCTGAAACAAACCAAACATGACCCGTCCAAGTCGGCCTCGTCGTCGCTGGTCAGCGGAAGCAATTACAATGGACCGTCCAATAATGTAGGGTTACCTCCGCCGGATGACTACGATCCTGCACACGACTTTCGTATGAACGAGCTCTACGAGGCCAAGCGCCAGATTCTGGAACTCCAAAGGAAGATACAGGAACTGGAGGGTCGCATACCGCGCAAGTACCCAGACGTAACGTTTTTGAACTACAAAAATCGCAAGAGAATCTTGGTAAGTTGATAACAAATCTGTTGTGAAAGATTTAATATTTCTTTTCCAGCACAATATTTGTAATTATAACAAAGAAGTATAAAACCAGCAGGTATACTGCCACTGTATGAATGAGTGTGTTTGTTATCAGCTAAATTAGGAACTGTAATTGTTTACCGTTACACCAAAAACTGATTGACTTTCACCCAATTGATACTGGATTCACATAACATGAGCAATCGTTTAGATGCTAGTATTTAATTTACCGCATTATTCTCATATCTATTTTACATTGCAATGCAAGTCTAATTGATAAGCACACTAATTTCCAAATATCGGTTATTCCAGCTCGGCAAAAACCATCGTTCATAAAAGATTACTGTGGTCGATAGTTGATCGGTTGTATAATTTTTCCAACCAGTGTCACATTTCTCACCATATTCTCTATCGATCAACACGATCCCAACCACGTAGGCATAAATATCAGCAGAGAAAATGTTGATGTCGTTAATCTCTTGTGATAATATTTACCCACTATTGACCACTTACCGGCTGTTGGGTGCGGGGACTCCGCGGCAACACGTGAGAGGCGTTTGACTGCTAGCCACACTCTCGGTGGTGTACTTCAACCAAACATGTAAACGAAGGAGAGTCTGTAGACTCTCCGTCGATATGGTGACTGCCAACGGTCGATCCGGTTTGGTGCAAGTCATCTTTTTCCCCGAGGAAGTGTTTGAGTGGACCACGAAAATTCCATTACCGCCACTAGGTCGATGCTCTTATGCAACACGATCGTATGTGGGATTGGGCAAATGGGAGGATCACAAAGCGTGATGGAAGGATGTGAGAATTAAACAAACATGCAGCTGCTTGTGACTATGCATTGGTACATAACAGTTTTACATGTAACGGAGGTTTCACCATAGTAGACTGTGTTGTGGCACAATTTCTGATTTTAGTTAAAAACTCCAAACCGATGCTACTGTGATATCGTAAATGACTTAATCACCTTTTCTGATAGGAAAATGATGTGTGATTTTAAATCCAAATATAAGCGTACGAACCTATTTTGAATCATTATCAAATTAATTTAATAGTTAACTGTTTTTTTTTGAGTTCAAGGTGGCGGAAAAAATTTAATGGCTTAAGCAATGAAAAAAAAGCGAAAATGCTATCCCCGTCTTCTTGGTATGCCTAAACATGCTGCTCCCAAGTTGTCAATCCTATCTCATAGCATTAAAAAGTCCGGGGGGCTCATACCTTTTCGCTGGTGAAAAAGTAAAAACGAGGCCAGTTGAACTTTGGAAGCAGAAAACACATTTAAACTTAGTTACACAGGAGATTACCTTTATTCGCAAAAAAGGTACTACACCCGTGCCGCCTTCTTAATTTGGTTTCTTTCAGCTTCAGCTCATTATCATATTCAAACATCATCGACGTAACAAATTAGTACCGCTTTTAAAATCCCTCAAACACTTCTTTTCGTGTCTCCGGTCAAGGGAAACCCCTTGATAGGTTGGAATAATGGGATATAATCACTTTTAATAGTACACTTTGGATTCCCCTGACAAAACGGGTGTAGGTGAGAATGACGCAAAGTTGTGTTTTGTTTAACGAGTTTTGTAAGTAGTGAAAAATGTTTTTCGTCAATCAAAAACTTTTTCTTGATCACATTATTTTCATCAAATCTTTGCGATAGGCTAAACTAGCTAAAATTTATATAAAAATCTTTATTTTAATTTTACCGTTTTTAGATGCTAAATTAAGTAATTCTTAAAAGACTGAAATGAGAAATAAAGTTTGCTAGAATGACTAACATAGTAAATCACAAACACAAAATTCACCGCGCCCGGAAAAGATGGAAATAGCGATGTCATAATGTCCTCTTTTACGACCACCACCGACAAGGTTATTGCCATCCAAAACGGTAAAGCTCCCACAACTAACGGTGTAGACTCACTTTCCTTTTCGCACGTTCGCTTCCACTTTCCACGCAGATAACGGGCGGAGCGGGATTCGTCGGTTCCCACCTGGTCGACTACTTGATGATGCAAGGTCACGAGGTAATCGTGGCGGACAACTTCTTCACCGGACGGAAGCGCAACGTCGAGCACTGGCTTGGGCACGAAAACTTCGAGCTGATCCACCACGACATCGTCAATCCGCTGTTCATCGAGGTGGACGAAATCTACCACCTCGCCAGTCCGGCCAGCCCACCTCACTACATGTATAACCCGGTTAAGACGATCAAAACCAACACGCTCGGCACGATCAACGTGCTCGGGCTGGCCAAACGTGTCGGGGCCAAAGTGCTGATCGCCAGCACGTCCGAGGTGTACGGTGATCCCGACGTTCACCCACAGCCGGAAACCTACTGGGGGCACGTGAACCCGATCGGTCCCCGGGCGTGCTACGACGAGGGCAAGCGCGTATCCGAGACGCTCAGCTACGCCTATGCCAAGCAGGAGAAAGTGAACGTGCGTGTTGCGCGAATCTTCAACACCTACGGCCCGCGGATGCACATGAATGATGGACGCGTCGTGTCCAATTTCATTATCCAAGCTCTTCAGAACCAGTCAATTACAGTGAGTATGGAAGGTTTTTTTTTTTTTTGATAATTTTCTGTCTAACACAATTCGAATGTCTTAGGTTCTAAAAGACTGAGTTTTAGTTAGAGTAACTTAGGGATGATTCCAGATTTTGCTATAACTTATACTCGCATGAGTGTATTTAATGCAATTCAGAATGTAAGATACTTACTGTAATTGTTCGAATTGTACATTAATTTAAAACATAACTAAATTTTGTCAAATTTATCGCTGGTAGCGTGATCATTTGACAATCCATAAAATTAGTGACATCTGTTTGATAGTGGGTAGTTTTCGTTAGAAACATGCATGCGATATTGGAGGCCACTCAAAGTAAGAACTTCGTACAGAACACCACTAAAGGACATACTAGTTCACGAGAAATTAAGACTGTCTTGCGCCTGCTTTGAAATGATCTTTTGATATCTTGATCGTGGACTTCCCCACAGTAGATAGTTACTTGATGGTCCATTTTGGGTGTCATTTTGTTTTTCACCGCAAGCAAAAGCTTAAACAGTTTTAAAATATCGGTGCGTCGTTTTACTCGACCCAAGGTTAAATTTCGCATGAACTTCAGCCCATGTTGAACAATCACAGCCTACTAGCAAAATAAGAACGGCAAAGAAGAAAAAAATGAATTAAAAATTTCATTGAACAGCAGAAATGATTTACACTATTTAGATCGATTTATTTCGGTTACTTAACTTTAACGTTATCGTTTATCCTAAGAATACATTTATTTATCTAATACAACCCGTTTCGTTGATACTTATTTCAGATTTACGGCAGTGGAAAGCAAACACGATCGTTCCAGTACGTTTCCGACTTGGTCGATGGACTGGTGGCGCTAATGGCGGGTAACTACACGCAACCAGTTAACCTCGGAAATCCGGTCGAGCGGACGATACAGGACTTTGCCGAAATCATTCGTGATCTGGTGGGTGGCAAGAGCCAAATTATCGAGCTTCCCGCCGTAGAGGATGATCCCCAGAGGCGGAAACCGGATATTTCACGCGCAAAGAAGTATATCAATTGGGAACCAAGGGTAGGTGATCGGAAGGAAGGACGGAAGGAAGGAAGGAAAGAAAGAAAGAAAAAGATGCATTGCAAACTGCTCTCCTAAAATTGTTTCTTCCTGTTATTTGTTTCAGGTTCCCCTGCAGGAAGGGCTCACGAAAACGGTCGATTACTTCCGGAAGGAGTTGGCACGTTCAAATCACTCGCAGCGCAACATTTTCGTACCCGAAACGACAGAATTCCGGAATTTAGTATGACCACCCGCCGCTAGTTCTTTCCATTGGAAGGGATGCTACACATGAATTGATTTTCTCCTCATCGAAATAGTTTCGTTGGGTCGTTTGTTTTTGTAGATATGATACGAAGCTAAGAAAGACGGCGAGTGTAGCAAAATTATGTGTTAAATATTGTCTCTGACGGTGGTGAGTGCAAGTAAATGAAGCTGGGTTTTACTCTTTTTTAATGTAAATACTTTCTAGTCCGGTTTTTTATATGGAAAATGTAAGATGGATTTTATTTTGCTTTTGCTTTTTCTCTCTGTGAAACTACAATAGATAAGTATGAAGAGAATCTGTTGATTATGTACTAGATTATAAAAATAAAAAAGGCAATGCTAAAGTGTGACTGAAATTTAGCAACTAAAAAACAATCACATTTCTATAATCTTTTTTATTTGAAATCATCCGTCCTGAACAGGCTTTTATTATTCTTTACATGTCATGCAATCGTTTATTTTTTATTTAGTTCTTGCCATTCGCAGCCAGTGTAGTGTATTGATTTAACTAACTTTTATTGTGTTTTCAGATGTGAAGTTGTCTTGTACAGCGTTGGCCGATCTTGATTCTTGAATAGTGATATCATGGACAAGTATGAAAGTATGAGTCTGCTTACTGTCCTCCGGGACAGTCGAATTGGACTTCACGGGCTGGTTCGTTCGGAGGCCATGCTCATGACATGCAGATTCTTCGAAGTCCACAAACATTTTGGTTAGCTTGAACATGTTTTTGTGTAACATTAAGGATTCTTGGATACGCATTACATATTACTCAACCGTTTCGCCGTTATCCAATAGTAAATGGTTAGAATAATATTTTAACGGATATTTCAAACAGCCTGTGTAAAAAGTCACGGTACTTGCATGTTATGGTTAGCAACTCACGATGACATAACAGTACCCCAATAACCAAGGTGGGTCCTTAGAGAGGTAAGCTCATAGCATCACCATGGAACACCTATTGAAATGAACTTCATCGACAATCGAGATGTGTTTTTATTCAAAAAGTTTTCATGATGCCATTTTTTATATGTGGCACGACATCCCCTAGTGGGACAAGGCCTCTCTCCGAAGAGAGTTTTGTGTGACCGAAAGACGGTATATTATAGATCGGTGGTCAGCCGTTCGTAATACCGGAGGGTGCCGGACTCGAGATTCGATCCCACACCTGTGGTGTGGTGTTTCCTCGCGCTACCGCTGTGCCATGGGCACCCCCATGGTGCCATTGCTACTTTGAAAGTTTAACCCGAAGAACCTACCACGTTGGATACTAACGACTAACAAAACAGCTCACGAAATTAAAAACAAACCTTAAACATAACTCAATCAATTGAAACCAAAGAGGGGTTTGTTGGGGATGAACCAAGATGATTACATATTGAGTACTGGGTGTGTGTATACATCTTTGGATGAGCCCACCTCGTCTGTTAACCCACCCTAAAACAAATAAACAAATACTGTACGTTCCGTAGCGGCTGCATCCAACGATCTCGTTCTTTTGTTGTATTCTAATAAACAAAGTCGAGGAAAGAAATATAAACCAATTTTCGGCTGCACAAGACCTTGTAGGAGGACCAATTCATATCCCATGCGCCGGATGGGTAAGCGAGAATGAACAACGTTTTGTGTCGGTTGTGCTTGACGAAGTGCGAAGAGTGCGAGTTCGGAATGTGCATTACGTCCCAGGACGGTGTGCTACGCAATCTTCCAAAGATGATACGGGAGTGCATCTTAATCGATGTGACTGACTGCGAGCCGCATTTCTTTTCGAAGTTCATCTGCAACGAATGCATCTACCGGCTGGAGCTGTTCTACTCGTTCCGGGAGCAGAGTCTCAAAAACCAGGAGTACTACAATGGTATTGCTGTGGATCGAGTCACCATACTAACGAAAGCTAGATATTTTATAATGATAATCTTTTACAAACGTAGGACTGCTGTTGTATTATCAGCAAACCATGCCCTGCACGAGCAAGGCAGTTTCAGCTACAGTGCCGCTACATACGACGAATGTTTTTGGAATCGAAAGCGAACTGCCGCACGAGCCAGATCAACCGGAACAGCAAAACGATGAATTACCTGATATCAATTTTACCATGATGGACGAATCGGAGAAACATCAGCTGAGCAAAGACTATGACGATATTATTCGTAGTTTGCAGAAAGATGATTTGGATTTCACTGCAAACGAGGAGGAATTGGTGGTAATTGAAATCCCTCCGATTGATGAAATTGCGAAATTAGTATTCATGCACATTGTTTGCCATTTTTAGATAAAACATGAATTGGAAATTTCAATCCAACAAAGTGCCGAGCGCAAACGAACTGAAACCATGAAGCAGGAGAAACAAGCACAAGAAAACTGTACACTATCCAATGCTCACATGATGCAGACGCAGTCCAATGTATGCTTTGATCCATACGTTGATATCGCCCAATCAATCGTGCACGATCCGGCTGTTCAAACTACGCCAAACGAAGATGAAGGGCTCGACTATGACGATTTTGCTGGAATTGAAACGGGAGTGTCACACGATAATGAAGAGACAGTAAGTGGAATCTATTGCCCATAATTCTAAAAATATACAAAATAAGAACTTTTCTCCTTTGTTACGCTTACTTTACTTTAGATAACGTCGGAAATACAAGTGGAGAGTTTAATTGAAAATGCTGTACAAGAGGAAAACCTCGACATGATGCAGCAGATCGTTTCCTCCCAGAGCGACCATTTGACCCCAGTGACCACGGCGGATAGCTTGAGGGTGGCATCTCCCGAAACAGCTTCAATTGATCGGTTTAGTAAACCAGTGACGGTTTTACCTACCGATTCGAACTATTCACCACAGCTCTATCGTACAGAAATGGATTCGAACGCCACGACCAGCAATAGCATAATCCCCAACACCGCCGGTATCGCAGACGTTCCGCCGGAGCTGGACGATAAAACGTGCGAAGTTTGCTTCAAGACGTTCCGTAGCCGACAAAAGCTAAAAATTCATCGAAATACTCACCTGCGGGTGGCACCGTTCAAATGTACCTTCGATGGGTGTGACAAAGCATTCAAATCGCGCATCGGTCTCGAGGAGCATCTGGCACGGCACACGAACTGCTTCGAGTACACGTGTGATATTTGTTCCAAGGGGTTTCAGCACCGGAGCTACCTGTCCGCACACCGTCGGGCGCATAATACGGAGCGCAATTTTCAATGCACACTGTGCGAGCAAAGCTTCAAATCGAAGCAAGCGTTGCTCGATCATAAAAATCGCCATCTGGGCCTGAAACCGTTCGCTTGTGCTCAGTGTGACAAACAGTACACGAAGAGCTCGCTGCTTCAGGCGCACGTCAAGCAGTGTCACAGCGAAGGAGGCGATGATGATGTTGTGCGTTATCCGTGCACGGAGTGCGGGAAAAAGTTCACCTCTAAGAGCTACCTGACTGTGCACAAAAAGATCCATCGCAATGAGCGCGAGTTTGTGTGTGAGGTAGGAAGGGTAGCCTAATTAAATTGAGCATCAAATATTTGTTACACTGTTTCCATGGTATTTTAAAAACTATCATTCGACAGGTTTGCAAAAAGGGTCACGTGACTCGACAGGATCTCCTAATCCACATGACGAAACACACGGGAGAGAAGTCACTCGTTTGTGATATCTGCGGAAAGGCGTACGCTCGCCGTGGCGCCATGGAATGGCACCGACGAACGCACACCAAGGAGACGCCGTACAAATGTGATATCTGTGGTCAAACGTTTACGCAGGCCACACCGTTGCAGGTGCACCGTAAGCTGCACGATACGCCTGGTAAGTTGGAGGAGAAGGGGCAACAGTTGGATAGCGGGGTGAAGGTAGACCACGGTCGGTAGTTACTTCTGTGGAGAAATAAAGCAAACGATTTGCTTTCCACCCTAAAAGAGAAAACAAACCCTTATTCTTCGCTACAGCGGTATAAAGAAAATTGAGAATGCTGTCACGATGAACATAAATCATTCGAGTTCGCCAAATAGTTTTTTATTCGTCAAAGTTGAACTACAGTTTTTACTACTTCCTCTCTTAATCCTATAACTCGTTCAGTCTTGATCGGCACGGGGTAATATCGTACCGCAATAGCTAAGAAACAATGGTCAAACGTTTATGACATGACTTTTGGACGTTGGGAAGGGACGTCACCAACGAACTACATCTCCTCCTGTTCCATCCATCAGGGATCCACTTTAATAATCACTATAAATTCTATTTCAAATTCGTTTCAAAATAATATATCCAAGTAACACAGATGACAGGCTCCCCTGTGTTAGGGCGGGTCGTAGTGTCATGGGGAAGGGCCGAAGATGGTTGGCTCTAATGGCGAAAGGGTATCTTAACGTACTCGGCTAGCTAGGTTTTCTCGTCGATACCGAGCACCTCGAACGGCTTCAGGTATGGCAGGGGACGCTGTGGCCAAACGCGTCGCTTCTTTAGACCATCGCCCGCCCGTTCCAGACGTTTCAGTTCTTCCATCATGGGAAATATACGTTGTTCGATGAATTCTCCGTATGTCCACTGGAACGAACATATCCGTTATTAATGAATCAGTTCGATCGGATATTCAGAAAGTCTGAGAGTATTATAAAGCGGTAAGCTTATTTCGATTGGTTTAGTTTTCGTTACCAGAAAGAGTTTCTTTGGGTTACTTACATGATCGTACGCCTCGGCCAAAGTTGACGCGGCGTTGCGTGCCAAGTTGGATACCGAGTTCAGCAGTCGATAGTTGTCGCTAAGCAAATCGTCTACACGCGCCCCGGTACTGAAGTTATGTCTAATGTTGTAATCGGTAAGCCAGCCTCGACGCTGCTTGATGCCGTCACTGTACTCGTCCACCTCGGCCATTACCGATGTGAGCCGGAGCATGAACCGGTAGATCATGCTCCCGGGGAACATGCAGCGCGAGAAGCTAACCATGAGCGAGTCCTTGTGGAACTCGAGCCAGGCGTGATGCTCACCGGTCGGCTCGGGACACGTAAGGCTACTGAGGATCGGGTTGGTACGGGCGCTTACGTCGAAGTAGCCTTTAGCGGCCGTCGATAAGCAGACGGCCAAGCTGGGCAGTGCCGTGGGCAGGAGTTCACAAAGGACCGCAAAGTGATCGTACCGCTGCCAGCCCGTCAGAGCGAGGCCCTGCAGGCCGTTCGTGAACCGATTGCCTTCGCCCTGTATCACCGCGAGCCACCGGAGTGTGTTTTCCAGGTGGCGTCTAACCGGGGGCATTAGCAGGCCTTCACCGTGCGCACCCTTAAAAGCGGACGCTGCCCACGCCGTACTGAAGACGGACGCGTACTTCTCCCAGGTGGGTGACTGTACGAACTTGTAGATGTCCTCCGTGTACACCCAGATCATCGGGTCGACCAGCCGGCCAATGCCGGACGCTTGCAGCACCTCGGTGCTAATGTGCCGCAGCATGTCGTCCCAGATGATGAGATGCAGATGGGGCCAGCGGCGCCGCACGAGTGTAGCCACGTTGTACACGTGGTCGAGGAAAAGTTGATCGCGAAGCCGGTGCCGGCAGCGGGGACACTCGGCCAGGTGGTACACCTCGTCGCAACCGATGTGGATGTGGGTCAGCTTTGGCGTCAGCCGCCCAATGTCATCCTTGTGTAGGAGGTTTTCGTTCGCAGCAGGCGTGTGGTACTCAATGACCTGCTCGAGCAGCGCCTCCAGGAACACCAACGACGCGTTGTAGCTCGGACAGAGCGCCTGCGGTGAGTCTTCTACCTCGCGCAAGTGCGCAAAGTCCTTCAATTTCAACGCAAACTCCAGATGGCCAAACGTTTGCACCAGTGGGATGACGTTCAGTCCGAGCGCGAAAGCCGCTTTTAGCAGCTCCAGGATTTCGTCACGTGTGTACGCGTTCCGTGCTGCTAGCGGTGCCAGTTGACCACCGTAGGGGAACATGTCCTCATACTCGAGCAGGATCCCGGTGGCCCCGAGCGTCTTTAGAATGGGTAGCAAACGGCGCAAGTAGGCCATCTTCGGTGGAGCTCCCTTAAGATCGAAGTGCACCAACCGTTGGGCAGGCGGCGGTCTACCACCGGGCCCCAGTCCCGCTATCACCGGTACACCCATACGCTTCAGCTCGTGCTCGTAGTGACTTTGACGTTCGGCGGCCATCCGCATCTCGTCGGTAATGTGTCGCTGTCCTTTGCCGCCTTCGTCCGCGTGAACTGCATGGTGTTGCGGTTTCATGTCATCGTCCACATGCTCCTGCATAATCGAATCCCACTCGTCGGTATGGCGAGCTGAAAGAGAATGCCGTAGACGCTTTACCAGCGGCACCAACGAAAAAAAAGGCCCTCTTGCTACCTACCTTTTCCCGATCGCAGGGAAAAGCTCGATCCCAAATTCGATCCACCCGACGTCGGTTTGACGAACTTCACACCTCCACTGCCCGAGCCGGAGGCATGATTTCCTCCCAGCGGCTCACCGATTCCCCGGGCCGTGTCGGATGGCGCCGAATTGTCCGACTCGTAAAATCCCAACCGATGCAGAAGGCCATCGTGGCGACCGTGCGCGCTGCCGAGCATGAGCTCGCGCACGGACACGATCTTGCCACCATCCTCGGTGATGTGGGTCGTGTAGAGAAAGCCCCAGAACCAGAGGGCCAGCAGGAAGAGTAGCGACGCGCCGAGAAAGAACAGTTTACGCCGCCAGCAAACCATCAGCACGCGGGAATGCATTTTGATTTCCGTTGTTCTATTCTGTCGCTACCTGCGGAGAAGGTAGAATATGTTTAACATGTTTAAAAAGTGTAAGATAAGATAGTTTTCCCTTAAAGATATTTTTCTCTTGATTCGAAAAAATATATTCTTTCTCGATGGTTTTATTTATCTTGCTTTTTAAAATCTTGTACTGCTTAAAGTATTCGCTTAAGGGTTGACAAAGTGTAGCCTGAACAGCTTTAATTAACAGTTCTGTTTACTAGCTCAATATGAATAATTAATAAGATAAATGTTTTCTGTTTTGGAAATCAATCTCAATTCCAGATTTTTTTCTTCTTCATGGCGTAACGACCTCTTGGTCATGCCTGCCCGTTAAGAGCTTACAAGACTTGAGTCTATTAATTCCATTAGTTGCAACTTGCAAGGTTTGATACGCATTACGTACAGTTTCGCAGTTTGGGCCCAGCAACTGTTTTTCCTCCAACAACTTCAACATACTCATTGCACAAAGTTAGAAAGTTATTGAGTGAAAATTGTGAGTAGAAATATTTTAATATTCTTTTCTGATCTAATTTTACACTTTGAATAACTTTTTTTTTCATTCAGTATTATCGGGTTTTGATGAGATATGCCACTTTGCGATACATTTTTTAAAGTTTACTCGGAAACATACAGTCATCACAGAGAGAAACGAGAAAAAGCCATAAATTCTCAAATAAGAAACAAAACTAACATCCACTTTAATTGAATACCCCGCGTACGATTACATATTGTTAACACATTTTGGAAACATAAATAATGTATAGGAAAACGTTTCGCATAAACTTGGCAGTTTGTGGTGCGATGAACGACCATCCTGGCAGAAAACCGCCTATCGTCCCTAACTGTATCGACCAGTTAATTTGTTGCATTCTGGCGGGAAGCGCTGCCCGCTTGCCAATTGCAACCTGCGAGACGTTTAGAATCGCCAAAGGCGTCACCCTTGGCGAGCCTGCGAGATTCCAAAGGCCCGTCTGGGAAGCGTAAAGACGACCGTTCGGCGTCAGGAAGGAAGCATCCATTGCCCCTCGCGGCCGGTTTGCCGAAAAAGGGTAAGATGTAACGAATGTGTTTATTGGGTATTTGAAAAAATATGCGAATTTGTCGGCATCCCAATCGAATACGAGAGAGCGTGAGAGAGAGGGTGTGGTGAAAAGGGAACAATAAAACATCCGGCAAACGTTGACAGAGAATTTGGGAGGGGGAAATAAGATAAAAAAAAACCGGAAAGCAACCACATCATCAAACCGTCAAGTGTTTCAGAGGCAAAGGACAAAAGCTGAAGAATGCCCCAAAGGGGCACAGTGGGAGGAATCTGGAAGGAATGCTTTTTTATATAAAAAAAACACACACACACACACGCACACACATACACACTCCCAACGGCATAATTCTTCAAAGGGTTTGGCAGGCGCGAGGGCAAGTAGCTTGTTGAAACCTGGAAAAGGAAATAAAAAACCGAGAAACGATGGACTGGAAAAAGGAAATTAAAAACGAAAGCAGAATCAATCAAAAAGGGTTCGTGAGCGGAGTGCTAATTAATTGCAAAGATCTTAGAAAATTGCATACTTTTTTCCACACTTCATGAGGTTGAGCTCTCAGTCCGTACGTTCCATGCCAAGGGGTTTTAAAACTATCGTCGTGTAATGGCATAACTTCTATCCCCAGGAGCATCCTTAGCCGGGTCACCATTTTGCCAGGAAGTGGAAGGCCATTGGTTGACCTTCGTAAAACTGGCATCAAATAACTACCGGGGCTTCAGCCCGGCTCTTAAAAGGCTCTACGTTAAGGTCGGCCCAGGAAAACTGATTTACCATCAAAGGGTTCCAAACGAGTGGAGGATTAAGGATGGATGGTATGGAAATTTGAGAGATCTTCAATCAGGTCATTAAAGAGGATCCCTTCTAATGCGAACTGGTAGACTTTAATGAACCGTGGGTTTCAATTAACTTGCGGTTGATGTTGCATCATTAAAGAAGCACGTTGCTTATAGATAAGGTAAAGACTTCCATGTGAACTAACCATTTCGTTTTGATGACTTTATCCAAAATTGTATAACCACGCAAGAACCACTGCGGATTTGCTAGCAAAGATAGTTTTGGGGTGCATAATAATTTTCATATACACACTGCAACTGGTTATTATGATTATGACCTATTTGGTTGACAAATACTCACCACAATTATTGTTTTGAGCTTTTTACTGAGGGATCGGAGATGGTCCCTTAATCTAGCGGCGCGCGAATTCACGAAGCAGAACCGAACACAAAGTAGTCCTTGGGTGTTTCTTCGTCTTCCTCTACCGGATAGAGGTGAAGGTAATCTCCGGGTTTGGCCTCCGGTCGTCCAAGGCTAGTGGATTTTACAGCATACACCGAAACATCGGTCTATATGTTGAGCAGTCAATCGCGATATTACCTTACAGCTGTAAAGTAAACGGCCGGTTTGAGGCAACTAGCGGTAAATCACAATCTCTTAGTAACACTCCTCCTGGGAACAATAAACACACTTTACGGGGCTTCTTACGGGGGATGAACAATCGAAAACACTAACACTTTGGATGAAATCTGTTGGAGGACCTCGTGAAGGCGTTGATTGATTGCGTAGCGTTTGAGAACTACAACTCAACCCTTCTGGTAGCCATTTTCACCGCAAAACCAAACCATCCACTGCTGCTGCATGACCACTTTTATCCCTTGGTTAACCTGGACCACCGCACAGGGGAAGCAAACTTGGCCCGATGCTGGCAGCAGCAGGATTGGCAGTCAAGTGAACTTGCGCTGCAGGCGGTGGAAGTATTTTATAGCCGTCCGTTCGGCGAGATTCATCCGCTCCGATGCCTTTATTGTGACATTTTTGCTGTTGTCGTTTTCTTTTTATCCAACACAACGAAACTTGGACCGTTCTTGGCGTAAGGGAGCCGACGTACGGGCGGAGGCCAAGATGCCAGAGACCGAACTGCCAGCATCCAGGACGCCGTTTTTTCCTGTTCCGCTCGTCCACCGTCGGCGTTCGGATGTTCGGATTTCTGCCGGAACCGAGTGCGCCGAATCGTGGTCGAGAGTTACGTTCGGCAAAGCTGTTCGATGGAAAGTTGGCAAAAAATACTCGGGAAAACCCACATCCTTGAAGTTGGGACTTTTGCCGCCACACCATGGTTTGGGTTTTGATGTGTTGGATGAGAAAAAAATTAACGAAATTGCAAAGCAAACATTAATTTTGAAATGTTTAGCTGGTTTAGAAAGGTTCAGTAGAAGTTAAATAGTTATCGATTTTATTTCCGCAAGTAGTTTCTCTATGAACAAATCCGGAATTTCGCGCTGAAAATGGTGTCGATATTAGGTAGATAAATTTATGTTACGAGAATCGTTAGTTTTCTTGGTTTCTGAGCTTAGTAACTACATCTAGAAGTTAATCTCAAAATAAAGCCAATACAAATTCATAAAATGGCATAAATAACAGTATAATTGGGATTTTATTGTGAATCGCTAATTTACAACCACTTGTTCAAATTGTATTCCGGTATTTAAACCTTTGTACTTTCTATGACGATTTTTGTACAAGAACGTTAGGTAATTTAAAGAAACTTTATTTTATGTGTAAATAAAGCACGGAACAAACATATGTGCAATCATCGTACTACACAAATTCATTAAAAAATAACTTCACACTTAACTAAGAAGTTTGTCATTTCAACTTGAGTTATCTTTAGTCTCAAATATTTGTCTTGAGTTATGATTTTTGCAAATTCAGGTGATTGTTTAATTTAAAGATAATAGACAATTGGTCAGATATGTAAGTTACCTGCTACTATGTATTCTAAAAGGTTTTATTTAATAAAGTTAATTGCCTAAACTTTGTAACGTAAACCTTGTAGCAGAGAGTTCTTTATGTTGATTGCAAATTACATCAGCCGGATTAAAAACTCTCTCCAATCAGTCAACCAATCTCGTCAGTCCGCTTGTAATGGACATTTGACTTTCGATGTTTGACGAAATCATCCTTCCGCATAGCGAGCTGGAAGTACAACTTTTGTCCAAATATTGACTTTACCACTGAACCACGTGCGGATACTTCGCTTTTTCGATCGTCTGTTACCACCATTCGACATGGTTGTTCAGCGTTCACATGTGGGACAGACGTTGATCTGTCCGTATGGTCAGCACGGATGCCGTTGGGCTTTGATAGTGACACACTCCGATTGATTGCAGCCAATGCAAATTTAATAGTCAATGTAGCTGTGTTACGGTCACCTACATAGAACACCCATCCAATCTGGCCATTAGGCATCGAGAAAAAGTCAGATGCACTGCTACCGTTCGTAAAATAAAGGCACGATAGGAAAATAGTTCGCGGTTGACTTAGGAAATGTTCTATAGGTCGTATTTGTCTCAATGGTTATGGTTTTTTTGTGTTCTTCCCCATTTTTTCCCACGCCACGGCACAGGTGCTCATCGGCGTGGAGAATTAATACGGTTGAGTGATGGGATGCGATGAATATTTTGCACGGTGGCTGCAATTAGTGCACATCGTACCACGTCTCAGTCTTACTATGTCGAATACACCAACTGCACTTTTTAACCCGATGCGCCGACTAACATCTCGGTTTCCTGAGAATGGCGGCAGGTGCAACGGCCACAACAATACCCTAGAAGCTCATTAATTGCGCGTATTCGAGCGGCAAAAATAAAACCAATGGCGTATACAGTAATGGCGAATGGAAAGCTAAATTCCACTTTTGACAACAAAAACTGTTTAGTAACATGAAAAATCAATCGAGGTTTTGATGGATAAAAACACGTGGCAAGATGGAAAAATGTCTTTCATACTAGAAAATTTGAAGTTGATGTACTTGGGCTGTTTGCCAAAACTACAAAGGTTTAAATATTGAAATATTTTGTATAAAAACATGTTTTCAAAATGTGGCCCAGAGTTAAATCAAACTAGAGGAAGTACATTTAAGCCAAAAAGGGACAATACGAAATAGGTCGTCAAATTAAAAACGGGCAAATGCGGTCACAAACATTAACGATATTTAATATTTAAAATAACATTGAAGTGAGGTAGAATTAAGTCTTATTTCGAACTTTGACCATGTTACAAAGTATGTATTTGTTGGACTGTTTTTATAATTACGTATTAAAAGCCCTTTAAATTCTGCAAATATAGGTAAGGTGACAAACATTATTAAAAACAAAAAAAACATTTCTGGAAGATAAAATTGTGTTTGGAAAGGGCGGAATGGGGGAAATGGGGGGCGTTCATTTATGGAACCTCTCTAAATAATAATAAATCTCATTGTTGCTATAATAATCTCACTCCCTGAACAAACTATTGCATTGATAATCCGGTTGGAGTTGAAACTCCAGAAAATGAAATCTAGATACAAATAAAAGTCACACCAACCGATTTTGTATGAAACCTAGCCTTACCTGGTTCTCGCACCAGCGGATAGCGTGGTTGTCAATCAACCGGTGCCCTTCGCTACATACTGCTTATCGATCGTATGCGACTCCGAAGCTTCCACCCGGCGGACCATATTCGCGTTCGGTGCTCGGCTTTTGCTCCCGTTTGAATCGGATGTGTCCGAGCTGGAACAGTAATCCGCCGTGAGCCCCACGGACACGAGTTTCAGTTGTGAAGACTGCAGAGATGAGCCCGGTGTTAGGTCAGTTAAAATGGAAATTAACACCGATCCAGTTGCCCTTACCCATCGTTCGAGATCACAAAATTGAGTCGTATATGTTGCCCTGCCCGATGGCAGAAGAGAATGGAACTTCCGTAGCTGTAGACCGCACGGTGAGACGAACAGCACCGGTACCGAACGGGCCACAAAATGTTCCGTGACCAACTCCGCGGATACTACATTGGGGGTCGCGTCTGATTGTACCACCGGACGAGCACTATTCGATGCCATGGTGGCAATGTTTCACAAACAACTGACCAAACGTGTGTGGACATGAAAAGAAGGAAACCGTAGCACGTCCGCGGGGGCCAGGTGAGCGTGGGGCATAATTAACAGGTGGATAAGGTGCCACCAGGACCGTCACTAAGGTAATAGCACTATTGAAACAAAGCGGCCGTGTTGCGTGATGTGGATCGGTTAAAGGTTGTTAAAAAAAATAGCCTCATACATGTCAACAGCGTCGACTAAAGGAGTCGCCCGATGGAGTCCCCCAGAGCAGTGGTCGGCAAAATCCCAGTGGCCTAATCCGATATTCAACAAAATATTGATAGAACTTGCAAAGTTCAAGCTAGCAAAAAATTCAATGCAATATTAATTATATTCCCAGCTAACTTAATTTACAGCAGTTCGATACAACTTTCTTTTCTCGAAATGATGATTTGATTTTTTTTTCAACCAAGTTTTGGAAAGGAAGGATAGAAAGGAGTTACTAATCTAAAGTGTTTTACCTTTTTCATAATTTAAGAAAAAAACATATTAAAAACTTACACTAGGCTAGGGGTTTGGAAACACTGTCCTTTTAAAACAGGGATATGAAATTGATCAATTTGAATGTTTATTGCACTCTAACATGAGTTTAAAAGCTCATAGGTCATAGCAAAAATCTGTGAAATCAATACGTTTCGAATAGTATACTTTTTTTCGTAGAGTAATGCCATGAAAATGGGGAAAATGTGTGTATAGTTGGCTACAAGAAATTATAATGCAAAACCAAAAAGACTTTTTGCTTTTAACATCCCACTTCTATGAAAACCAAATTAACTAAAGGGCGCTTGTTTACCACGCGTGTTCTTAAAATAGCTACCAACAACAAACCAGAAGCCTAATTAATTTTGTATTTTTAGCACGAATCAATTGTGCCTCCCAACGACGTGCACAAACTCAAAAGATGCGACCACATGTTGATCGCTTGTTTACTTCTTAATGTAAGAGCATTGCATCGAAAAACAGACTTCCGTACACGACGAACAGCTTCCTTATCTTAAGGAATCTGTTTTAGGTAATTCGCATTATCATCTCCGCGCACAATGCTCGTCCGAAGGTGGAAGATAAGCGTTGTATGTGTAAGTAATTTATGGTAAACGAAATTTATCATTTTAAGGCTTATCATCATTTTAATACGCCGTTAAAAAATCCGACAATTAAAACAAATATGTATTCAATTAGTTGGTCACAGTTTTCCTTTCTTCGTACTTTTGGTGGAATCCGTTTTCGGGGCCGGGGGTGGTGAAGCTTCGTATTTCGGTTCCGGAATGAGCTTCTGCACCCAATCGATGACCCGCAACAGTTGATCCTTCTTGATTTCGTGCAGCGCGTTCCGGTGCGGCACAAACTGCCCCCGCACTCCCAGCTTCGCCAGCTCATCAAACGTTGTCTGTCCCCATTCGAGGGGCACAAGGTCGTCGCGTTCCCCATGCATCATCAGCAGCTCGGGCAAGTGTTCGTCCTGCGAAACACAACCCAGCGACTCGTACACAATACTGCCCGTGTTGAGGAACGAAGAAATGGCAAACACACCGGCCAGGTCACGGTTCAGGTGGAAACCGGTGTGCATCGCCAGGGCGCCACCCATCGAGAAACCACCGACAACGATCCGATCTAGCGGCGTACCGGTGGCCATTTCACGCACCAGCAGCTCGTTGACGGTATCGTAGATCGAGGCGAGTGACGTGCGTATTTCCGGACAGTCCATTTCGATGCGCTTCCGGTTGAACCATACGTTCGAGTTTTCTCCCCCCATCGGCGTGTACGGTTGTACGGGAGCCGTCGGGATGATGACCTTAATGTGCGGGAACTCGAGATCTCGCCCGAGCAGAAACCGGATCCATTCCGTCAATCCGCTGCCACTGTCGCCTAAAATACGCAAAGCAAGTACACCCAGCCGGGTTTAAAGGTGGTTCTATTCTACTTTAATTTGAATTGAAGATCAGCTGGCCTTCGACCCGGAAGGTAATGCCAAGCGCAGAGCGCCAATAAATTTACATAACACTCACCCGAACCGTGGAAAAAGATCAATGTTCCGGCATGTTTTGGCCCCGTTGGTTTGAACACCTTTTCTATCAGTCTCATTGTTTGGCTGATTAGAATTATTGATAACCGAAATTTTACGATAAATGTTCAAGCAGAGGCAAATACTCGACCAGCGCTCTGCCCAACTGAAATAAGACTAGCGGCGCTACGAGCCACGATTTCCGAACACTTTTCGTGAGGAATCGTGATTTGTCTTCGAATCAAAATAAAAACAAACAGTCAACTGTCATTTGTTGGTCAAGGTTCCTAGAGGTTGTGGTGAACGTATGCGCGCAATTTAAGGTTGGTATGACAGGCATCGAATTTAAACCTATTTTCAAACAATCACGTGTAACGTACGTTGGTTATCCCAAATTAAATGTTTGGTAAATAGCTTTTATGTGTTCTGGTGCGATTGCTTTAGTTATTTGATGTTTCAATGAAACCCTTTCTGTTGAAATATTTCGAATGCATTAAACCTTAAATTAAACATCTTGTACCGTTAGATTCAATAGCACGTGTATCTATTTTCATTCATTGTTTTTCATAATAAATACTATTATTCTACATCTAGTTTGATAAAAATGTAAGAAATATTCGCTCAAAACTAAAAGAAACATTGTCTGTCACGTGATGTAAAAGTAAACGAAACTCACACAGAGAGAAACGCCATTGGTTTTCCACGACACACGGAAACGCCATTGGTTTTCCTTTTCTATTCCGGGTGCAATGTTGGCGTGAAAAAAGAGTATCCGATTCCATATGACTAGAATGGCTGTTGATAGCAACGGGGAACCCACCGCAAGGTGTTCACCATAGTGGCCATAGTAAGGTGGCCTCGTGCCGTCTAGAAACGTGTGATTTTATTGGGCGAGATTGACGTGAGCGAATCGGAGCAATTGTACGGATTGGAAATACCGTAAAAGTTGGGTGCAATGTGGGTAATGTTGGGGCCCCCGTTTGGTGGTGCGAGCATGTTTCCCGGCCCTAATGTTCCATTGCTGGTGCTCATGGTAATGGTTCCATTTTCCTGCCGAAGCCGTCGTTGGCCGCGGAGCGGGAGCGTCGGAATTTCACTGTTAGCCGAGTACGCCTCGTCCAGGTCCTGGTCCATGACGAAATTGTCGTCCGTGGGAGATCGTTGGCGCATCGCAGGGTTGACGCATTCGTACACACTCTGAAACCGGGAGGAGAAGAGACGATGTGTTGTTTTGAGAAAAAAAACACGTTTTTATTTTTTGCTTTGATTCCGTGACGATCTTACTTGGTCCGAAATGAACTGATTCGCCTGAGCAAAGGCCAACGAGGTGAGCGATGGGAGCGCCTGCACCAGATCGGATCGGGCAATACTCCGTACCATCAGGAAGCACCGCGGTATCATTATGCCGACCAAAACGGCCAGCGCCGTGGCGACTAAGCCGAGCGATATGGCAGCTTCGCGCCACTCGTACCCGAACATACACAGCGGTATCCAAACGGTCCATATGACCAAGCAGAGAACCGACCCCGTCACCAGCAGCAAACCCTCGCGATAGTTGCGCTGCGAGCGGAAGATGAACGGCGCGAGAAAGATGAGTGCAACGAGCAGAATCCCATCGTACGCAATCACCGCCCAGAACCAGTGGCCATAGTAGATTTCCCCGCAGGAGATGCTGTGTGCGTGTGCGTGCAGCACCAGTACTAGCTGGCTCGAGAGGCCGAGCTGCACGAGCGTGCTGAAACCGCAGATGACGCTCTGGATGTAGCCGTTGATGTGCGACAGAAAGCCTCCCTCGCTACCGATCGAGGCCAGCATGATTGCGCGACACAGCAGCAAGGAAAACGTCATGCAGTAGCACATGGACACGAGAAAGATTTTCACCGTACAGTGCGTGTTCCAGATGTGCATCGTGTCCAACCGGTGCCCGGTAAAGTCGGTCGTGTAGCCCGTGTACTCCATGCTGAACGGGATGAACGCGGCAAACTGTACGATCAGGCTCACGAGCAGCAGAATGCTACCGAGCGGGTGTCCTTCGAGGATGTCGTCCATGCAGACGCGTACTATCAGAAAGATCAGTATGGCCGCGCACAGTAGAATACCGAGCGATGAGACGGTCAGTCCGGCCGCAACCCATGCTTCCATCTTAATCTGCCAGTACATCTCGCCGTACTCGCCGGGACCCTCGCTGCCACCGTAGTACCCCGGTGGTCGATGGTGATGATGCCGTTCGATGTAATCCGGGTGACGGATTTCAATCTCTTTCGCGCAATAAAAAATGGCTCCCAATTTGGATGGTGCATCCGAGGCAACACCCGGCTGATACACGGTGGTATTGTTAGTGATCACATTCGAGCTGGCGATCAGCTTCAAATGATCCATCATCTCATCGACGGCAGTCGCCTGTGCCCGATCGGAGGCACGTGAAGGTGGCACGATTTTTTGCCGCAGCTCGAACGTCATCCACTGGGAGGCATTTGTGAGCCGCAGCTCGGACAGCACCTCCGTGGACGAGCGTTTTGCGTGATATTTCCAGTTGTTCATACACTCGATGCTTGCGTTCCGGCATTCATTACCGGTACGTTTGATTAAATCGACCACCTCCAGCAGCAAACCGCCAATGGCAAGTATATCCGTTCCGCGCAGTGCCGTTCCATAGCGTTCCCAGGAAAGGCCCAAGCTGGCCACATTTATATCACTCTCGGCTATAACGAACGCACCATCAGGAAGATCTATAAATGGCCAGAAACGAATCTTCTATTAGTAGAAGCCAAAGAGAGGGCGCGTTATGCTTTCTTACCGGGGACAAATAACGACTCCTTGCCGAGCATCACCAGCACCAGCGTGCCGTTGGTAGCGAAGCTGATCGATGGTTCCAGCCCCAGCAGGATGTAGATCGTTGCGGCACTGGGTTGGCTTTCCAGGCAGAGATGCTCATGGCGACAGATGGTGCTGAACTTGCCCGTTAGCTCGTTCGAGCCGGCATGGACCATCGCGGACGAGTTCGGGTTCGTCCACGGTAGCTCGTACAGCAGATGGGCAGCCTTGGTGAAGAGCAGGTCGTGTGTGCCCGGCAGGGGGAAGATGTTGTAGTCGAGCGTCTCGGAGAGTAGCCGAACCGTGGGCCACAGATGTGGGCTGACGAAGATACCGATCGTGTTGGTGGAGCATTCCTTCAGGTAGTTCACCTCCTGCTGGAGAACTCGCTGGACGAGTGACGTGTTTAGCAGGTGGATGATGTTGAGTCCTAGTGAGTTAAGATTCATAAATAACAATTAATGTATTGAGATGTAAATACCTAGTGCTGGAATGCACTTGTTTCAACAAAGGTTAATGTTGTAGTAAAGAGGATTACTCCATTGAGTGGAATATCTTTTATTTTAACTTCAATTTGTACAAATTATATAAATAATATATTAAAAATCTTTGAGTCTTTCTGCTGAATCTTTTAACGTTATCAACGAGCTTCGTTAATCAAAATGTACCGGTGGGAAAGAATTTTACTTTGTGATTTCTCAGCAAAATAATTAAGATTTTTAAACCTATTCAAAGTGTTCAACCTAAACTCTAAAATCAATCAAGACGCAAGGCTGTACAAAATGATACCTGATACTAGAAAAAAGAAATTTTACTAAGTCTTTCCGAAGGGTTAACTGTATTTTCGAGTTTAAAATATTCAAAAAACATCAAACGTGAAATTTCGACTCATTAAAAGGTGCTCATTCATCCGTAAAGTTTGAGTTATTTGGACCCCAACAGTTTTTGATGTCACTTTATTGTGGTTTCCGATATTTGTTGTTGTTGCTATATACAGTTACTCCCAAGAGTGAAGGTACAGTGTTGATTTGCTCGAAGGATATTCAATGCGAAAAGTTGGCGACATAGTTGGGCGGGCACATTCTACAGTCCAGCATGTCATGGACAGATATGAAGGAAGAGTGAAGAATGCATACACATACTGCACGTTTGGTGCAGGAATGGCTACTATATATTTCCTCAAACCGTTGACAACGTCGCCACAGTCACTGGATCTAAACCCTATAGAAAATCTTTAGCGTGAATTCAAAATCAGGGTCCAAAAAAGTCACACGACGAGCAATACTGACCATAAATCAAAAATAGTTAGGGTTGGGGAAAAAATCCTGAACCTCAATTCACCACCAAGTTAGTTGCTTCGATGCCCCGTCGCTTGAAAGCCGTTATTGATGCCAAAGGAGACCAAACGAAGTATTAAACCTATAAATCCTTTTTAGTCATAGTTCACATCGTGTACCATGACTTTTGTGAGTTCTCAAAATGGTGTTTGATCAGTTAATGGCTTAAAACTAAGCCAATTATGTTAAGCCTAAGTCAAATGTTATGTAAAATTATTTGTTTTGAAAAATTATGAAAATTGTCTATGTGGTTCTATTTTCAATTCAAAAAGAAAACTAAAAACTTTCAACAGGACCTTTTTGTCAAACAAAAGTTTGTCTTTAAACAATTATTTTACTAGAGGGGCAAGTATTGCAAATCAAATTTTGGAGTTATATTTATCGATTTGACAAAAACCAGGTAATGTAAGTAATCAATGAGTGGTGGTGGTAATAAAATTGGCACCAACTTGGGACCAATCGATGTCACTCGAGTCATCGAAACCCGAATCATGTTTCCTTATTTCTTGTAACCCAATCGGTCCATAAAGCGCACAAACCTGACCAGGAGGGGGAAGGGAAACGGGCCGATAAATTCAAAGGCCACCGAATTTGAATAATTAGCAGGTTTGGTGCCACACTAATCCAATTACTGTTTAACTCCTACTCACCCACGGTCACATCACCTCCGGCCGCCAGCCGCACTTCATTGATGCGATCGATCGCGAACAGGGTGGCCCCGAAGTCATCCGTTTCGACGATGAGTGTCAGCATCAGATCGCCGCCCGTCCGGAACACTCGATAGCCGTACAGGGCGGCATAAAACTCAATCGCCTCACTGTCGTCTTCACCGTCCGAATGGTTCGCCTGCGGACCCGCACCACTCCGTAGACTTTGAGGCTGGCCGTGGGCGGATGGGTCGGTTCTACGCGCCCGAAGTGCCCTAGTAGAAGGCTGCGGGTACTTCCGGGGCTGATAGTTAGCTTGTGTCGCATCTATGAAGGGACGATCGGCGCAGCTGGACGATTCACTGCTTCCGGTCGTCGTTGTTGCGCTCGTGCTGGTCGTGGTCGGGTCACGCGAGAACGTTTCCGGCTCCGGATGGTTGCTTCCTTCCAGTAACGAACTTTCCGTTTGGACAATGGCTTCGCTGAGGGAATGCTGGGCGACATCCGGCGTATCCGGTCGCGATCGTTGATCGTGCTCTTCTGCATCCTCGAGGCTGCCTTCCTCCTTTTCCTGTGAGCTGGTGGAGAAATCTTCGTCGGAGTAGACGCTTCCCTGTGAGGTGTAACTATCACCCGCCGAGTCTGCGGGTTCGGCCGTTGGCTTCGCTGCGGCCGCTGGCTGCGACGCGTTACTTTGACCGTACGTTGGGGTAACCGTAACGGTTGACAGGACGGATGATGGTAGGGCTTCAACTGTCGCTGCTTGGGCGGCCGCGTACGGCACGACCACATGGCACGATACCAGCAGAGCACCTGAAAGGGAGACGGAAACGCACATCGATAAATAATCGTCATCAAACAAAGACTGGCAAACGGGTCAATCTGAAGTTATGGTCTCAGCCAAAGCCAACTTCCCTAAGACAAAGGTTAGGTATAACAAGTAAACACCCCCCGTAATATCCTCGACGAATTCCTCGGTCGGGCGAACGTTTCTAACCAAAAACGCACAAGGGACACACGTGTCGTCGTGTTGTTAATGTGTTTTTCTTCTTTCTTTCACCTTTCCAACCGTATTGCGAGTGCCCAATCGAGGGTGTAATTGAGCTGGGAGTGTTGTGCCGTGGGCTCGTCCCACGCACCGTTAACGCACCGTATGGGAAACGGGACCGATTGGTGGCCAACGTATTCCGTGCGGTGCTCTGAAGCGCGACGATGTTCGAAAGGGAAAGGGACCGTGAAGCGCAAAGGTTAGCGCGCGCGGTGAAGGGTCTGTCTGTATGCTTCATCAGTTTTCTTGGCCGACCGCATGGGCTTAGGGCACAAGAATTAAGGAAAAATTCTACCCTCAAACCCATAAACACACTGATAGGTTTATGACTATCAGTTGAACATTCAGCAGCTTATTGTAGTTCATATAAAATTTAAAGCGTTTTAGTGCTCCTCTTATCATGCTTTATCATCTTTCATTTTTGCTTTTACAAATTGTTCTTACTTGTTTATTTACGAAGGATATTTTTATTTTAAACTTGCTAGGTACAGTTAATTTTAACCGCTCTTTGGCAAAACATTAAACACATGAAAAATAAAAGAACGGATGCAGTCTATCGGACTTGGAAGAACGGTTAATGGGAATTGTATTTACCAATTGTTTAGGAAACATGTTGGGCACAAATTTGTACATTTGTTGGGCACATAATTTGTACATTTTAATAATTAATTTAAACTGCGTCTTTTTGAATGTTCAACCTTGAATTTTCCATGGAAACCAGTAACCAAGCACATTCGTTTTGATCATAGAAAACAATTTGATATTAAACCAATTTTAAAATAACAAAACTTTTATCAACAAAAGCGATCACATTTAGTCTACAAAACATAACGAGTTCTATTCAAAGACTCTATTTCTGTTTATAAAATTATGATGCGTCTGAAATAAACGATTTGACTCTATGCAAAAGATTACATATAAGAGCATTCTTGTGTAAATTAAATGAAAAACTTTTGTAAATCCGTAGGCTTTGTGATCATTTTCGTTGCTTTGTGTTTTGTTACGTTTGTTACTATGTTTTCATGCTGATGTGTTTTGGTAAAATTTCTCCGCAGCGTAAAATACGATAATTCATCGATAGAATTTCCACCGATCGGGTTGAAATATCGGAGCTGCTCGAGCGAGCGAACAAAGTGTCGTTTGGTCCGACATAATGGTACGACATCTTCATAGCACGCGCTGGTGGGAGTGAAAAGATACCAATCAATGATTAAGCCGGGAAAGCGTAACTAATGCTCGATCAAGTCAAATTAGCACCAGCCCATGAACGGTTCCGACGCTGCAAATGCCTTCCACGAGGCCTACTGACGGAGCTCTCGCTTTGCCCTTCTGCGTTGATGCTTGATTTTTTGTTTCATCATCTAGTAGGCTGATCATTTCATGCCACGATCCAAAGTGGGGCAGCAAGTTGTAAAAATGCAGTTTTGCTTAATTATTCGGAGTGGATGATGCCGCAGCACTATTGCTGCAATGTTCAAAGTAAAATCTCATTCGATTCTATTCAATGCGCTTTGTGAGTTGCTTGTGCCGATGCCGGTTAGCGCACTTTGGCGGGAGATTTTTAGCAGAGGTGGCATCAACTACACCAAAAGTTGCAACATTTTTAATTCGTCTTCGAGGATCAATTAGAAAGACAAAGTCATGAATCCGAGCGAATACATTGTCAAACAGATAATAAGGAACAAAATTACATTTTGAAACTGAATTTCAATTTTATTTCATTTCTCTTTGGATCTTATGTTGGACATTTTTACTCAAACTGAAGTATTATCATTTAATTTGATTGCATAATTAGTGAGGTTGTCCGCAATCATCCATAGTATCCAAAGCATAAACTTTGATTTGGATCACATTTTTAAACAAATTGATGCATCACTCATATAAAGACTTTCAAATGTAGATGCTTGCTGATTCAACAAATAATGTAATTATAATTTAAAAAAAAACACCCATCATATCTTTTAAATAATGCAAATTGAGTGCTCTACTACAACGAACTTGTTTGTTTCTTGTGTGAAAATGTGAAACAAACGAACTGCTGGACTTTACCAACAGCTATGCTTGAGAAGCCTTTAGGTCAAAATAATTCTCATTAGTGCTATCTAAACGTTATGCCCTTCAAACGGGTTTTGATCTGAATAATCACCTGTGCCGCACACTTTTACTGCAAGCAACACGTTCTCGGTTGTGTTTGAAATCACAAAAAGATCAACGTAGAGCAAACAGGCGTACGACAAGGCGCGTGAGGATAAGCATATCCTATATAGACGAACACCATATCTAAACCTTCGAGCAGCTCTTACGAAACGCCCAGGCTGGGAAACGATTTTTGAGACGTTTTGATGAAAACAAAAAGAAACCTACAAAACCTCCATACGTCCGATAGCTGCCGCTAGGAGCGTCCACCCCACCGTCCATACTCACCGATAAGACACGCAACGCACGCGCTCTGCCACCGTTTTCCGCGCCCCATTATCAAAACGCCGCTCCGGAAAACGCGGTCACTCGTTGTCTCGCAATTCCTCGCGCACGCTTCTTCTCCCTTCAAACGACGCCGATGTGGCAAATGCTTTCGCTCATTAGATGCACACCACACCGAGACAACTGCGATCGAACCCGCCGGATTCAAAAGAAATGGCCGGTCCACTATGGCTAACGATCGCCTGTCTGCCTGTCTTTTTTGCGGGCCCTTTCCCGCACACTGATCGTTCGTGTTGTCATAGATTTCCCCCCTCCCCCGTCACCGTCGTCGTGTCCACTGTGTCCGCAACGTGGCCCGTGGAAACTGCGATCACCAGCCAGGCTTACGATCGTTAATCTGCATCGCTTGTCTTCACTCGATTTGCCGAACTGGAACCAGGCGCTTGGCGATCGGGCTAATTAAGACCAAACTACCAACGAACGTGGTGGCATGGATGCATGTCTCATTTCGGTTTATCTTGCATTTGTGCCCAATTGGTGCATCTAAGCTTATCGATGGTGTTTGATGCTCGAACAACTTCACTTCAGTTGGCTAACTCTCACAACACATTCGTCGCAATGTATGCCACTTCGATCCGGGACACACTTGAATATTTCTATCTTCTATTTGGAAAGCTCGATTTGGTTTCAGCTTTATATTCACTTATCACATTTGCTTATGCTGTTGTATAATTAAAGCTTCTTGTTTCCCCTTATCGCATCACTCAATGGAGAAATCAATTTTCACACCTCGCTTTGGCATAAAACAACAGATTCACAATGTATTATTTATTTCTAGTTTCACTGACACTTAAGCTTATTTTCTCCGCGCGAACCTGACGCATTACCATATGACCACGTGCACTAAAATGGATTCGTAAATCACTCTGTAATCCGTACAAAACAAAGGAAGAAAATCCACCGCTCCCAAAAAGGTCGCCACGATATGTTTCTTGGTTGGTAGTTCCCGGATTTAACCGATTACCCCTGCTGTTCCCGCGGCCCGGTGATGCACGTGGCTCGATGCAATTGGCGAGGGCGACACCCAGAACCGACCCCGACGGAGGACGATAATGATGATGGTGGTTCGAACGTTGGTAAACAAATGGAAGCCACAACCGTGCTTCCCTAGCGCGGAGTGCAATATTGTGCCGCTTGAACGAGGCGTTTCGCTTGGTCAGGGGCGGGGTAGGGGACGGCGTGCGGGAAGGCGAGCGGAATGTTACGACCGAGGCTATACACCACCGTGCCAACTGGGTCGGTTATCGAAGCGGAACGCGCAAACAGCGACGAACGAACCCGAAACATAAACCATAAACCCAACCGATACGCCGATGGGGCCCCTGTTCCCCCTTGAGAGGCTACGTTTGAACCAACTGGCATGTTTTTTTTCTTCGTTTTTGTTTTCGTTTATGAGCCTTATTCAAGGTGATCGTAGTTTCCGACGTCTTCGGTCAGTTTATGCAAGTTGAGAAATATGTCGCCATTAGGAGACAATCTTGCAAAACATGTTGGCGTAATCAATCTTGATTTAGTTTGATTGTTCGTTCGTTCGCAGTTTAATTTAATTTGCAGGCACTATCTATTTTCCGAGAACTCACGGGTCCAGTAAAACTTTTGAAGGTATATTTGCATAAGTTGTAAATAACAATGTCACTTGTGAAACTGCCCTACGCAATTATTCAAACAATCATGCCAGTTTTAATCATTCAAACCATAAAAATTAACATTCCCAATAAATTCAGAATTTTAAAACTAATTCATTGTGTTGCACATTAAAATATTTAATATTTCATTTTCTTTTAGATCTATGAGCGCCGTGACACTCCTCCGACGGGGTGGGTTTGAATTCCAATCGAGACCGAACGCTTCCCTGCACGACAAAAGTCTAACAAACTATAAATGGATAGGCAACGACCGAAGATGGCCAAAGAAGAAAATTGTCCTCCAGAAAAATGGCTTTGTGGTTATCGAACGACATTAGGTAATTTTTTTAAGTTTTCAATCTGCGGCCCATGAAAAAAAATCAAACTTGTGTTGCTTTGTTTTTCTAATTACTAATTACAATGAGCTCTAATTTTTAGACGAGAAAAATTAAAATGAAGCTCTTTTGAAAATAATATTTGTAATCATTTCATGATTATTACAATTTTATGCGATACTATTTTACTACTTAAAATACTCTTCGTAGCTCGTCTTCTTACTAGACTTTTTACTTTTTTGGATATGCGCGGATATTCTATTTTCTCGTGCAGAGAACTCCAAATTGGCTAAAAAACCAAACAGAATGTTATCAGCAAGGTGTTAACCAACCTGCTTCCTTCAGTAATATTAAGAAATTTATTTAAAAACAAACTTTTTTACTCGTTTTAAAATTATTATTGGTTTTGCGAAATAAAGCATGGCCCTCGTTTAAAGATTGAATTTTATTTTGCATTTGCCAATTTTATTACACAAGCGACAAATTGAAATGAACTAAAGTTGTTGTGTACGATGATGAATTCAAATTTATTCTCGTTTGTTGATTAGCGAGGATAAACCTTGAAATAATTTCAATCATTACGCAAATAATTGGCAATGGATAAGATAGCCTGAAACATAAACCGACTTTTCCAATGACCCTTCGAAATGAATAATTCGAGTTTCCCACCGCGCATCAAATCAAAGTGAGCGGCACCGGTATCACCTAGGGGGATACGGTTTGTAGCTCTTTGTTGGAAAATAATGTAGTGCGAAAGGAATGCGTACCTATCGTAGAGGGACTGATTTACCATCCCGGTACCCGGTAGCAACCTACAAAGCCACCTGTGTCTGTTTCTTCGGCCTTTCCATGCTGAACAGACATACCGCTGCGTCTTAGCAGGACCCACTGTTTGTTGTGTGTGTGGTTTTTTTTTTCACACGCAATCTTAGGCACGAGGAAAAATTAAAAAAAAAACGAAGCCAAACATAAACAAAACCAACCGATGAAAGCTGCAGAAATGCACGACTGCATCGGATGTACAAGCCGCTACCCCATGCGTTATCGATGCCTTCCCGAATGGTGGTGGTCTGCGCGAAACATAGTAAAAGTAAATGGAAAACCACACAGATGCGCATCTTCGACCGGGCTAATGATAGTGATTAGAGCTGCCAGTCGGAACCGGAAATGGAACACCGATCGACCCGTGGACCGAACGCTGGACAAAAGCGGTTCACACAACGGCGAAGGAAGCAGGATCCAGGTGTGTCCTGTCGGTTCGTGCTGAAGAGTGACAGAAAGTCCTCACGCCCCCACGCAATTACGTCCCGACCGAGGCGGGGAACTGCCTTCAACAAATCAGCACCCCAAAACGCGATTTGTTTGGAGAGCTTGAAAGCGAAGTGGGTATGGTTCCGGTTCGCTGCGTCCGGTGCTAATGCCCTTGATGGCGGGCGGCCCGATTGGTCGAGTTTGTCGGCAACATCGCGCGTTCATCGCCCAACCCGACATGACACATGGCCGCAGAAATTTTTTTTTTATTCAGTGTGGGTGATTTACCGCCCCCAAGTCCCTTTGGCCCTTTTCCGCATCTGCTTCGTACGTTGCTTCGGTGTGTTTTCTTGTACCAACCCGTTTGCAATAATTGCTACCCATGTTTTTCAACCAAAGCCAAAGACTTTGCGACGCACCACCGAGCAGACGGGTTAACCCGATTGTTGTCGGTGTTTGAGAGCGAGGGAAAAAAATACTATAAATCACACAATTTTCTCAGCAGGCCGTGAAAAGAGCGGACAAAAAATACTTAAGATTTCGTTCTAGCGATTGATCGATAAAGTGATTACGAACGGGGCGCGCGCTCCCCACACCAGCCAAACCAGGTTCGTCGTTCGTTGTTGGCCAACGTAAGGGCCCGTGCGTGTCTTACGTGGCTAAGTTCTTAGCTTTGCCACTGCAAATCGGATCACCGCACGGCACACTCTTCGTGACCGTGACGACGTAACGCACGCCTTTAGCACACTTCGATCTGGCGGAGGAATATTTCGCGTTACGAACCATACTCAGCGCGTCGGACCGATGGACCCCATAACTTTCTACTTGATTTGCCCGTAGGCCACACAAATCCAGCGTACCACCAGGTACCGCAGTTAGTGATTCACACGGTGAAACTAAAAAGTAAAAATGGCTACGAAACGCACAATACACTCCGCATAACCGGCAGTGACGCTACCGTCCCGCGCGGGTCAGCGATAATCCGTTACCATAACAATGGCGAACGACGCACGGAGGCCAAACAAACCGAAAACTCCCAACGTGACGGAAAGCAGCAAAGTTCAGTAGCAAAAAAAAAAAAAACTGCGACAAACAGGTGACATAAGGCCGGCGCAGTGTGGAATAGCGGACAGGAAGGTTCGTTCGTTTCGTGCCACGGAGTGGTTTTCCCTTTTGGAGATACCTTCTGCTGCTGGCCAACCGTCATCTGTACCGCGAACGCAAATATGACTGAAAAATGGCAAGACCGAAAGTACGAACGCGAAAAACGAACGTTTCGCCTCGGGAAAAATTCAAAACTAGCCGTTCAAACAACAATGGGGCACAATGGGTCGCGAAGAAGAGGCTACAATTTTAGTTGACTCATAACTGGAAGCTTCAACCCAGAAAAAAAAACCCAATAAATGAGCTCCAGAGACAGCAGAACGGAACGGACTCTTACTTCAACCGTCGTGCCCGGTCGCGGACTTACGCAAAACCGTAACGGGGTTGTGTCCTGAGGAGGTAGCATTTGCCGCAAAAGAAAATATGCCATCAGCCGTCATTGCATAATCACATTAAGCAGAACAAAATCTCACAGCAAAGTGAAAGAGAGAATAAAGAAAGTGCAGCGAAGCGGTAAAGCAGCAGGTTATTAAAAAAGACAAAAAAAAAATTGTACGACCTAACATAGAATAATGTTTGTGAAGTCACTCATTGAAAAGGTTGAAGACGGTTTGTGATACATTTGATTGAATTCAAAAAATGGAGAACTCGTGTTCAGCACATTTCAATGTCACATGAATCTCCCTTTTCATGCAGGAACATTAAAACCACTGAGGAGTGTTTAAGAATCTTTTAGCATGCCATGAAACATTCCATGAAGTCTTTGGATCTAACTTCGGTAACTGGTTCGATTGTAACGAAGGACTCTTGTACTCAGACACATTTCGCAGACCGATCGATCGGGTTGTACAGTTTTCTCTTTTGCTATTGCGCCGGTCGTTACCGGTGGTGCGCCTAATTTTCTACCACTTTAAACATCTTTATCACCTTTTAACGAGGTTCACCACCTTGAGTCGTTCCGTTTTACAACCAGACGACGGAAAACGGAAACGAAACGGAATTACTTGATCGTACCAACGTTCGGTTCGTCGTTTCCGTTCCCCGGGTTTGTCACTTTCGCCCGCACAAAACACGGCCGATGTGCACCGCCGCAGTGTCTACGCGTAACTGAGGGTAAACCTCTGCCGGCGGCCGCACGCTAGCACGGAGGAGGAGGGTGGCCTGGAAAATTGGGAAAAAGAAAAAATAAAAATAATATTAAACATCACAATAAGAAACCGTCCGTCCGTCGTACACTCGTCGTTCAAGGTTGAAAAACACCCTCAACACACCCTGCGGTTGATCGTTGATGCGCGGCCCGGTGCGCTATGGTGACCACGTGCCGTGTGGCAGTACGCATAAGCACACGAAGTTTTGTTTGCCGTCGGGCGGTTTCCATTGTGACGGCCCCGATGATTGCGCCTTCGGTTAAGAACTGAAACTGTTGGAAAGTGTCACAAAGCGAAGGGTCTGGCTAGGGTCTGGCTAGGGTCTCGCTAGCCGAATGGGGAACGAAGCTGTTGGTGATTTATGAAATGGATATCGTCCGACACGAAAACGTCCTGGAAGTTATGTACTTGAGGTGGTCAAACGTTGTTAATAAATAATTCATAGCCTTCATTAGGCCTCGCGATCAAAGAAGTTTCAATTGAAACGTGATTCATTTACATTTACAAACTTTTTTTTCGGATGATGATTGCACACAGTATGTTGAGTCGTGGATGAGGTTTGTGTCTGGTTAATTCATAGCATTGTCTTTATTAGAACTTTCGTTTCCAAACGAACCATTATTTGATGTATCAATGATAGAGGTGTTTTACCTTTATGTATATCAACTTCCCTTTTAATCTCTTGTCTTGTCTTCCTTTCAATATTCATCCAGGTAAGTATTCTTCATTCACTTAGTTTACTATTATTTTATCAACTATCATATGGAACTGCAATTGAGAAGGTTATGCGTGGACGTACCTCGAATCGTTTAAGACAATAGGATACCGTTTTCTGCTTTAATTTACTCATTACGCTTAAGCTTCTAGCTCATATAACCTATGCATCCTACTCCAATTAATAGAAAGATCTTGGTGGTGTTAGTAACATTGTGATATTTTTTTTTTTTTAATATTTGGCATACTAATGTTTTTACGATTTAAACCATACAGTCAGAAAGTCAGCTCAGAATCTAAAAATAAAAAAATAATAAACGAACCAGAATCATTCCGATGAAATCTTTTACAACAAAACCGTGTAGTTAGTAAAACGTCCTTAGATCCTATTGTAGTTTTTAAGTGTGTTTGGTGTCTACTTATATTCCAATTTAGACCACAGTTTCATTCATTTAATCAATTGCCGCAAAAAGCGTTCCCATCTTCAATGTTTGTTTCACATCTGATTTGAATTGTTTTTCAATTCCGAGAAAGCACGCATAATGCCCATCCAGCAACAATGGAGCATTATTGGAATGCTTTCATCCAAAATAGGATATTCCCCAACGTTGAATATCTGCTGGCAACAGATGCTGGAAACAGAACCTATAAAGATTCGATCGTAAATCAGTTGATATTGCGGGTCGACATTGTAGCCCATCATATTCTATCGTCTATTGACCGATTAAGGAAATATGGAGTGTGTCTAACGAGTGCCACTTGGATTTTGCATATCTGTTTGCATATTTATCGCAATTAGCATAGAAAGCCCAAGGTGCGATGGCAACAGTGTACGGGCTTAATTTTGGTGTATTTCTATTTCAATCCCTCTCACTCTATAATATGTGCCCCTATTTATGCTATTCTAGTTTTTTTTTTGTAGTAGTGTCTAGTTCGGGTATTTTAATACCCAAACTGCTGCATCAATTGCTTTGTAAGATGATGCGCACAACCATTGTTGGCGCAGCAGCGATCGTGTTCCTATCCAGTTCCCGAAACTTATGCTGCTAAAAATACGTAACTCATCCAACGAGATGGGAGGGTAAAGAGCGGAAGGTAGAGGGTGCACAAATTTGACCACAGAAAGGACGAGGGAAAGTTTCTAGGTGGGATGCATGTATGCTACAAACACACATACTGAAAGTGGGTTGCATAATTTGCAACCCAGAAAAAGATGGCAAATCATTATCCAAGAAAAACATGGTGCTTCATCATTCTACCCGTAGCCATCCTTCGTTCGTTTCGATCTCCATCAATCGACCGATCAAAAAATCATCACAGTGCGTTAAACTGTATCAACAAGTGTAAACCATACATACGCCAACCGTAAACCTTTGCAAAGCCACGAACCGAGAAACGTAAAGCCACTTCTAAACCTCGCACACGCAGGCCATCGGGCCGGAGGACACCGCGTGGGTCCATTACTTCGTCACGCCGCAGTGGATCATATTACAAAGTAACTGATTGAAACATTCGTTTTATTTCAGGTCCGTCTCGTCGTCCAGCAGCTCGTCCACGTCCTTCTCCCAGTTAGCGTTGCGCTCGTTGCTCCCATCGTTCACCAGCTCGTAGTCCTGCAGCTCCGCCTCCAGGTCCTTTTCCCACTGCTCTTCTATAAAACAAATTGCATTCAGAAGCATTAGAGATCGATGGATCGGAACGGTATGACACAAACAGGAATGTTAGTTCCGTTGGTGCTCGGCGTAAAACATAACAAATAAAAGTATGATTGAAATGAAAAATACAAAATAATTTTCTACACGAAATGAAATAAATTAAAAATACTCTGACGTCAGAGAAAATAAGTGGGAATAATGGTGCATCAACTTTGAACAACTTATGCAAACCCAAAAAGAAAACGGATGAAACCGGAAAAAATTTTTCAACAAATATCATCCCACAGTTCGTTCGAGATGGTTTTAGACGCAAAAAAAAGCATTCAAACACAATTTGGGGCCGAAAGATAATAAAAACTTTTTCTTTGTTGCGGGTGTTCGCTTAAATGCTCCCTTCGTGGATGGGAAAACGTTCAACGAAACAATAATCAATCCATGCAATTATGTTAGCTTTCCACGGTGGTTTTCGATTGGAAAAAAACATCACGACAGTTTTTTTTTACAAATCCTCTAAAGGGGTTTGCTATGGTTTGCCTCTGAAGGGACTTTCTTTCCAGCGTGCGTTTTCCGTGAAATTAAGGCGGTCGACTAATGATTGGTTTGAATCAATAATTGCCTTAAAATTTATTTTCTCTATACAGAATAATCGTCTCCGTGTGTTTGTGTGTGTGTGTGTATCTGTCTGTCTGTGTGTTAGGGTTTCACTATTTTGTGAAATGTGTGCAGCAGTGTTCAATATCTGTTTTTTCGTTTATTTGTTGGTTGGTTGGATTGTTTGTTTGTTTGTTGTTGTGGTTGGTTTGAAATGTGCACTGCTTTTGGGTTGTATTTCTGTGTTTGTGTGTGCGTGTGTAATTGTCTGTATGTTTGTGTATATATTTATATGTCCCTTCTTTTGCATAAGTTTTGCCCTTTTTGTTCCACTCACAAGCCTATGTGACGATGCGCCCAGAGGGCGCACATCCATCCCAGGACAGAGCAGCGGCTCTGCGGCTTTCCCACATCGGACGCGCGAACATTTTCGTAGCGTTTTTTTTTTTGCTTCCTCTTTTCACCTACCGGGATCGTTTTGTTTCTGATTTGTTGTCTTATCCATTGCAATCTGTGAATAATATTGTATGTATGTTATTCCTTAGCTATAGTACCGCCTGATCTTGTTCTGTTTGTCGCTGTTTGCTCTACTCCATGTCCATTTCGATATCATTTCCTACGTAGAGTGGTTGTTATTGCGAGTAATCTCCAATACGCGTTTGAACTCGTTGCTCGAGTTTCACAGAGGTAAATATATGAGAAAAGGGAAAGGAAACGTGTGAAAAAGAAGGAGAAGAAGTGAGGAATAGGAATTGCTTGTACGGAGCGCCGCCCCCAGTTTCCGATGCTGACGAAAAACGGTGTGGCAGGGAAAACGCAACGCAAAACCCGACTCAAAGGCTGCCATTGTACTGGGCTTGAGGAAATTGCCACCTCCTTCCCTTAACGACGGTTCATGCTGTTGACCAGCCAGATGTTAGTAGTGTGGTTTGTTTTAGGAATAACTTTTAAATACTGTTCATTTTGCAGCTTCAGGAGCCGTACTATTTTATCCAATATCCATCCAATAGAACTGATACACTTGGGAGCGGAAACGGCGTTTGTTTTAATATGATTTCTTGTGAGTTTGTCAGTTATTTTACTTCTTTTGTTAATCGCTCAACAACACGCACACAGATACATACAGAGAGGAACAGTTTCGGGGGAATTAGATACTTGGTGAACTTCTTTTCTCACACATGTTATTTGTTTTGTTTTGTTTCGTTTTGTTTGTTTGTTTGTTTCTTGTCTTTAATTTTTAAATATATGTTTTCCTTTGGTTTTTCACACTTTTGCATCACTTTTTCGGTAGTATTGTCATATCTCTATATTTGCGTATTTCTTTTTTTTATTTTACTCTTCCTCTCTATTCCTATCTTTATATGCATGGTTCGCAGCTTTTCTTGCTTACACGAAACAAGGGACGAAACCACCCACCCACATCTTGTCTTGTTTTTCCCTCTGTCTTATGTCCACCTCCTGTTCTTGGGTTTGTGGCGTGCGTTTAACGACTCGATATATTCCCAGATATCGCATGTTATGTCGGTCCCGACCGGAAGCAGGACCCTTCCGTCTCATTACCCACCCGGGTGGGTCGGGATAGAGTTGATAGTCTGTGCGGCGACTAGAAGCCGGGTTTTTTCCTCCCTCATCCTTCTCTTCCGGTGGCGTGTTGCATGCGTACCATTATCATCATGATGCGTTTGCTTTCTCCGATTCCGATAATTATTGCGTTTACTGCGCACCGATAAAGAGCAAATATACTGTTCTAATAGAATCAACGCAAGTTGCATAACATCGAAAAATTCTGAATTTTATCTCTTCAATACTAGCAAGGTGTCTATGTGTTTGTGTGTGTGTGTGTGTTTGTTTTTGTATATGTGTGTGTGTGTACGAATACTGCGGCTATGACACATTTGTTTTAACGTTGACTTTACTTCGCTGCATGGTGGAGATGAATGCTACACTATTTATGTGCAGTCTGACGGCACGGTGCTTTTTTTTTGTTATATTGTATCTTGCTGTCTCGTTAACGCCTTACGTTAGCCACCATATAGAAGGATCGGGGAAACTCATAGCTTGGGAGAGAATGTAGCTCCTCCGGTGGTGATGGTTTGGGCGACGATGAAACGTAGGACACGATCACTCTCCCCACTGCTTAAGTAGAACTAAAGTAACGGCAATATTCTTCTCAGTACAAGTTTAACAAGTTCCTGTTTCCTAGCCGGGTGGAAAACTCTACGTAACGCACCATAAAACACAACTGTGATTAATTGTATGGTCTCGTCTGTCGGATAAGATTGTATACATAAGCATATAGGAGGAGTTGGAGTTATCGGTTGGAGGCAAGCGAAATAGCGTTCAAGAAAAGCTGCGTGTCGTATTTCCATTGATGGCAATTGGAGAATATTTTTCCTCGTGGTTTTTTTTCTTCTTTTATTTTGCGGTGCAGATTGGTAGCTTACATGAAAATGGAAGATCAACTTTCACATCAATGTTACACATCGTCCTATTGCTAGAGAATCGGTACGCTTTTGGTCTTATTTTTTTTTATCTGCTCGCCGTTTTTGAACAACACAGTCAAAACGGTGAAATAACATTAACTTAAAAAAGGAAATAAAATAAAGGTGTTCAAAACCAATTATGGGGGATGGATATGGGCGCCTAAGTGTGGTTACGGAGCGAGGTGATAAAACCAGACATAACACGTGTTTCGGTGGGTCATGACAAATAGATCGAATCATAACAACGTGCTGATCAATGGAATGGTCAATTTAATCGCATCGTAAAGTAGGCATTAAAACAAGCTAGTTTTGGGTAATACTTTCTGTCAATCCTAAAAGCAACTTCCAATCAGTATCTGCAGTGTAACCGATGTCAAAGCACATGGTACTATATAAAGGAAAAACTGTTTAACTGTTTCAAAACATTGTGTCAACTATTAAACTTCCATTGCAAACTTTAAACTCATATAGTATGCAACCACATCCACAGGCGCAGTGAGCAACCCCTCACACGCCCTGAAAGACTTATATGAAGCGAATGATACTTTTCTTGTGTGAACTATCACGCCCTGTATGGGCTGTAACATGCGGCCCCAACGGTTTACTCCAATAACAATATACGCCATACCAAACGTTCGATTTCCTCCATTCATATATCCCGCCACACTCGAGGGTCGATAGTCGTGGCAATAAACTTGTACCGGGCGATCCCGCCAAGGGTTTACGGAGAAGTAAAGAAAAACGACGACTCACATCTAGACAGAAAGGTACACTTATTGAGTAGGTTTTGGGTATTTTGTTAATAATCAGGATCCCAATCGATGTGTTTATAGGAGTGTTACGGAATGTGACAGTGTATGTGTGCGTGTATGGATGTGTGTGTGTGTTTCTGTGTTTGTATGCCAATGTTTCTGTGGGTTCCTTAAGAATGAATTTTCTTTAGCGTGTTAAGGATTTCATCTGGTATGACTTTGTTTCATCCGAATGATTTTCTTCCACCGTCCAACGCTGTTCGCTTACATAAAGATTCCCTAAGCACTGGAAACAACAACAATAAATATCTGCTCGATATAAGATTCTCATTCTGATTTTATCGCAATCTTTGATCTTTGTTTTAGATTTGTAAACAGATTAATATAGCTAGATAACTAACGTAAGTACAAGTCGCGTGTGTTTTGTGTTCGTTAATTGTCTCCGTCTGAGGATGTCACACCATTGTCCTTCGGAGAGAACCCAGCTTCAACTGGGTTTGCTCCGAATATGCCTTTCGTTAACGCCATTCCTGCTTTGCTAGTGATCCTAAAAGTGTCTCGTCGAGAAATTGTTACTAATTGATTCCGATAAGTTAATATGTGTTGGTTTGTGTAAGGAAGGTCCTTATATTTGGAGAATCGTTCCTCACGATTGCTGGTGTATATTTTGCTTAACGTGACTTCATTTGGATTGTTTCTCTTCCTATCGCTTTCTCGCAGTAACGACACGTTGTGTGTCTTATGCTGTACTCTCCCCTTCGGCAAAATAATATTATGATGTTTTGTTTTTATCTTCGGGTGTAGTTTTGTTGTTGTTGTTGTTGTTCCTTGTTTAATTTTAATAGAACACCACTCGCGATACCGATATACATTGTGGGGTGGTGTGTATAATTTGTTATATTTTTATTTTGTTATTTTCTTCTCGCTACTCGTTATTAGTCCTTCTGTTGCATATGTTTTCTTATTTTTTATATCTTTGAAGAGTTCCGCATTGAAGTTAAATCTTGAGTTTTTTTTTGTTTTTTGTTTTTGTTGTTGTCTCGAATTAGGCGCGAGAACGAAGATACTGGTTGTTTGAATTTTAGCGAGAGTGAGAATTTTCTTCATTTATGTGTTCTTTTTTTCTCTTGTCGCTTTGTCGTCGCAGCGACCAATGTGTATAATCGCATATACTTAGTCTTAGTATCGTACAACGTTGTTCTTTTACGAGTGTGTTAGATAGGTGAAGTTTGTTTGCTTGTTTTACTTTTCGTATGTTCGTTCCCCTTCGACATTTACAATAAGAATAAGTGCGATTGCGGTAGATTCCTTCCTTTTAACGTACTACACTTCTTTAGGCTGTTTGGTGGTCCACCAGTTCAGGCATCGCAGCATTTAGGATAAAAAAGTTAAGAAAGAAAAACAAATAATCCGGACGAGAATGGGGAAAGCGAGAAGAAAAAGAAATGCTTGTTAGTATGTTTGGCGATTTGTGAAGACATCAGTGTTAAATTCAATCGTTCAGTTATAGAAATAGAAGAAGGAATGGGAAATAGAGTAGAAATTGCTATGACAAAAAAAGGAAATAAAAATTAAAACTATATCAGTCAAAACCACCTGTACGCATTTCTACGCAAAAGTGGCGCACCGATGGCAAACATTAAAAAGCAATTGAAATGATTTGAATGGAAAGTCATGCATGAGAGAGAAGCATGACCAATACATTTGGATCAAACTAACATTGAAAGCAAATATTGAACGAAGATCTATGGAACGCGTAGTGAAGCAAACAAATTCGAAATCATCTACATGAACTAAGCATTTCTAAAAACAGACAAAAGTTACTTGCTTCTGTAACCGAAAAGCAACGTGGAAGGATAAATTAGTGAATTTAATCAAACAAACACAACAAAACAACAGAGTTGCCAGAGACCCACGACGACGACACAAACAGCCTAAATTATCTTCCTTTTCTATCATTGTTCCTACTTAGATTAAAGGAGATCGATATTTTAAAAATTTTGTACACTTAGTAATATGCTGATATGTTAATGTGAAAATCCATTTTCTAACATTAAAATTGAACACGTTTCTCGGATCTGGCAACCCTCCTTAAAATAATGCTATCGTGCTTTTGTACATTTTCTATACTTTTTGTTAGTTGGCAAACCTGAATACCTGAGTTGCGATATACGAACTTATTGATGAAGCTTTAGAAAATGTTCAAAACTCACAAGCGATAACAAATTATATTATGTATATAAACTATTAAACATTTGCACACATCCCACAATGGAACATGTCTGAAAAAATTAAATATACGGCAATAAACTTGTTGACGGTTAACTTGAAGTAAACAGAAAAAGGTTATGACGATACCGACCCAATGACAAACGTTGTTGACAAACCAAACCCGCACTCGACGGTTAACGATCCATTTGTCCCCCAGCACGAATGGATTTACGAGCAGAGTAAAGGTAACTTCAAAAATGAACCTTCCACAAAAATCCACAGAATGCGTTCATATCGGATATTTTCCAGTTCACATTCGATCTACAACATGACACATCCAGTAGAGAAAAAAGCACACTAACTGCACTACGTATGACTACGGAGAAAACTACAGAATAACGATCGTAAAAAGAAAAACATAAATTAGACGATCAATAACTTGGCCACAAAGCATACACACCCCATATCACCAGGAGCACGCGGTCTACACACCTAACGACGCAAGCACAACACCGAAGGATAGAGTAGAATGTAAAATTTGCCAATGCATCTTCCAAAGCTAATTTAAAAGAATGCAATTTCTTTGTTTCAACCCTATCAAGTTCAGCCACATTCACACGTACACACATATTCATAGACAATGTTTTATGAACAACATTGGAAAAGTCTATCCAATGTGAGAGATTTTTTTTTTTTAATTAAATACAGAAGTAAGACACGCACAGCGAAGCACACGACATAAGGAGAGGTACTTTTAAGATTTCCTTACTACAAGAGTAGAGCGAGGTATGTTTGGTTGAAGGTTTTGAAGGTATAATGGAATTGGTGTGCTATACGTGTGTATTTTGAAATCTATTCATCCACAATAGACAATATTTCTGGTAAGAATTCTGAGGATGGTGGACAAGCAGTATTTGAAGCTATTTAACTGCTCTAGCGTTTTGTGCTGGATACATTTGTAACATTTAGATCTACTTAGGACACACACACATACACGTGCGGAACATCCCGGAGTAAAATTACCAAACCGATCCGGTAGAAAGCGAGTGTATACGGGAAGGCACTCAACTATTTGTTTTGATGGACAAACGAATGGACAGTATGGAGTTCTGTATCAGAGTGTTATTGTGGGAAAGCTTAATTTTTTGTTGGACACGATTACAGTAAGTATTCAATCTTAGACACGAAGAGTGAAAGTAAGATTTAGAGGGATGCGAGATAATGGGGAAAAGGTAGGTATACAGTAAACACATACGCCTACCGTCAGTGAACGTAACGTTTTCTGACGTTGGGTTGGAGTAAACCTGCTATTTGAAGCTAGGGGACGCGAAGTTAAGGGAATTGGATGTTACAGCAGTTCCGTAATACCGGTCCGCTTTTGAAACGATCATCTGGAATGGGCGAAAATTTAAGATCAGATATTACATCCCACCTTTCCCTAACAAAGGGGATCCTTCGGTTCGCATACGATGATAATGTATGTAAGCCATAATGAATGTTTCATGTGAAAATGTGATTCGACTTTAAAACAATATTAGATAGATGATGAAAACCGGGCAGAATGATTTGACTCGCACACATCAGAACACATACACATCCGAACAATTTCATACACTTGATCATCAGTACTCTACTTTGAATGTTACTCTCCTTCTCATTTCTTTTTCGTGATTAACTTCGTGGAAAAGCTTGCTTTCCGAAGGACGCAAGGTAAGGCAAAGACCACCAATATGTGGAAACATACTGATGGGTAAAAACCAGTGGAAGTAAGCCCTGAACTGTAAAGGGACTATATCGGTAACTACGGGTAGCTAAGTACTAATCGAAATGAACCAACCTACCGGTGGCTGTGCGGCTGTTTGACTGTTTATCTGGAAAAAGGTTGAAAGATATAGTACCAGGTATGATTACTGGTCGAAACTTTTCTGTTTTTTTGTTTTTTGTATCACGATTACCTCTATTCTACATGCTGCAATGCAACTCTACCATTTAGTTGTGCATTTTGTGTGCAGGTGATTGGCCGAGATCTGTAATCGAGCAAATACGCCGCGAAGTCCATACATGCATTAAAACGGATAAGATACACGCGTGGAAATGAAGCAAAACTAAAGCATTACATACGATTGTATACTTGTACTTGATTCTGTAGTTTTCTCTCGTATTGCATAGAAGTTTGGTGTTTTTCTACATCTTGTGTTATGCATATGTATTGCTGGATCACAGCGTGTTGATACACCGTACGCATAAACCCCGAGAGAACCGTTTATGTGCATTATTGTTCTCACCAAATAATCATTGTTATATGAAAAATGCATCCACTTGAAACGTCAGAGTAAAACGACAGACATTCTGTCATGACGAATACTTTAGCTATACCATTTCAATTGCAGCCCATTTGTTTTGCTCTTGCCGAGTCTAGTTAGTAAAACTATCTATATGCAATGTTTCACCTCTTACCACTTTTTTCAGCCTCGTGCAGAATCGATTCGTTCGCCTGCCGGGCTAGGCTATCGATACCGAGCTTTTTCATGCCAGCCTTTACCTCCTCCAGATCTTGTTCGTTCGTTTGGAAACTATCAGAAATGAATTCACTGTGGTTGCTTTTTTTGACCGTTTTCACGATGGCACCGGAAGGCACCGCGACATCGGAATGCGTAGCACTGTTTCGAACAGTGTCTGAAACGGACGTTTTGGCTGGAAGGACCGTTTGAGCCGAGCGCTCGGGAGCGCTGGTTTCATTGAGCACGGGTTTTGGCACATCTGTCCGGCTAGAGTCGGCATCTTCTCGACGATAATAAGGGGGAATAAAATAAATATAAAATATTACGAAATAACTTAAGAAAATGATAGATGAATGCCACCAGTACGGCCATTATTGGGCGCTGACTAATGTGTAAAAAATATTAAGGTAATAAGTAAAGGTTGATAAGAGCTGTAAATAAAACAAATGCAATCTAAACTGCACGTGTAAAGATGCGGCAGGGAGAGCTACGAGAATAAAGTTATAAATATCGGCCTATTCGCAGAAGGTTGCTTGAAAAATTGCCCTAACTCAATTACATTTACAAAACTCCCACGCCAACAACCCGTTTCCACTACACGTGCTTATTAGTGCTATTTTCTCAATAAGGCACATTTAAGCATGGCAACGCATCTATTCTAGTTCCATGATTCTAGAAATTAAATGATGGTAATGTTTATACCACATTAATGTAGGTGATGTGGATTATTATGGAAAAGAAAAGACAAACTTAAAAATGGAAAATGCATTATACAAATTAAATAAATGAGCAAGTTTGCAAAATTGGCAATTATAAAAAAATATATCTATATATGCATGCGAGTTCTAAAACCTTTCTTCACTTGCAAGGAACGTATTTACCACAGTGTAATAAAACAAATAAAAAACACCAGTAATATGGTTCTCTTAATCGCAGTCGGATAATACAAAGGGAAGAAATTCTAGGATAGAAATGAAGAAAGGGGAAAACCACAAGCAGAATTAAATTCGATTCAGTGTACGTTACCCTCTGTATCTTCACTGACGCCACGTTTAACGAACTCATTATGGTCGCCCAGTGTGCCCAAATCTGCTGCTTGGCATATCAGTGAAACACGGTAGAAGTAATTACGCCAAAAGTTCTCCTCCGTGATGCTGCGAGCGTGTAAAGAAACGGTACAATTGTGGTTAGATCTCCGCAAATGGGTTTCAAAATTATTATTGTCTGCAGGGAGAGGCACGACGAGCAGGAGTACTGTTAAGAAGCACTCAAACCGCAAACACCACAGTAAATTTATGGCACCCTTACAGGCAGCCGGCTTGAGTTGACCACTAGTGCTAAATATGTACTTACATTTTTGGAACCAACTCGAATCGCATCTTTTCCAGCTCCTTATCATCGTTCATGATGGCCAATGCAATCGGGTACGACGAATCGTAATCAAAATCAAATTCAACTCCCGCCGGTGGAGCTCGTACGAAGTTTCGACGGTCCTAATAAAATGCAAAAAAAAATTAATGAACGTGCAATTGAATATCGATATACTGTGTTAACGTTTGAGGTTTCATTAGCAACCTACCGCCGACAGACTGAGAATCTCCTCTTTGATCTTTGCTTCGTTGGCATGTCCTACCCACGGACACACGCCAGCGGATCCTCCGCCTTGTTGGTTTTTAATGAATGCTTCTTGTTCCTTGCTGAATTCTCCGAGAATGCTCTACATGTTAAGTAAACGTGAAAAGCGAAATAACATGATAAACAAAACATTTACTTGTTCAAAGTTTCCTCCCATCACTCACGTTGTCTTTCAGGTGTTTAATCTTATCCCCAGCTTTGTTGAACGAAGAGTACAGGAACGATCCAATCGATTTAGCGCCAGCGGTGACTTTATGTGTAACTATCACATAGTGAAAAAAAAAATTGATTATTCATACAACTAGCAAACATTTAAGCGCTATCTATTACCTTGCCCGATTTGTCCAGCATTCTCCTCAGTTGGTGTTCCGGGACCCGTGGCGGGACGAGAGTCAGCTCCTCCAGTGGCACTGTGTGGTTAAAGAAAAATGAGAAAAGAATAAAAAAGGTTATCTAACCAGATTCACTATACACAGATATTAAGATTAGGATAGCACAAAAAGAAATACGTAAAGAGGCGTAAATGCTTTATTTTCGAAGTTAAAACAGAAATCGAACCAAAAAATACAAACTGCAAAAATTGCGAAAAATGCATTCAAAAAACATTTGATAAGTCAAAGATTTAATAACGTGGGAAAAACAACGCGCAAAAATTAACGCAGCTGTAATAAGTTGTCTGTAGATCGTGTTTTGAGAAAAAGGTACAGCAATAGGAGTTTAGATAAGAAAGAGAAAGAAAGTGAAAGATAGAAGAGCAAAGTTGAAAAAGGTGTGTAATCAAATTGAAAAAGGTGTGAAAAAAGGATCAGTGAAGTGTTTGACAGACAGATTGGAAAATGCACTAAAAATAGAAAAGTTTGTAATTTTTATAAGATTTGGTTGCCGTAAGAGTTTTAAAAAAGATGTCGATAAAAGAAATTAAATAGATACACATAAACGTACCAACTGAAAAAAAAAAACAGTTACTCGAAAGTGTTCAAATGTACTAGTATAAGTGTAAAGTAGAACAGCGAAGTGTTGATTAAGAGAGTTAAAAATTGTGTAAAGTGTAAAAGTACGAATAAAAAACCGCAAATGCTAGATTAGCCTTGTTGGAAGTATATATGAGGAACAATAAAAAACGATACTAGACTAATTGTTAAAAACATAACCGAAAGACTATAGGGAAATATGTTTGGTTTATATCTAAAGAACCTTTTACTTTTAATTTTCAGAAGTAAGCTACTTGATAACAGTTTATCCCTCAACAACATTTTGATAGCAGTTAAATGTTAGGATGAATTGAAGTCAAATGTGCAGTACAAAAAATATCTTCTCGCTTATTGATGATTTATGGCAAACTATGTGAGAAAAGAGAGATGGGTATTGTCCAGCTAAACATTTCATTGCAGCCCTGTGAAATTCATTTCATACGTCATTTAACTTCTTCGATGGATCTTTTTTTCACTAGAAATATATTGCTACAAGTTATGCTAATTGAATTGTTTCCTGCGTTCACCATCAAGTATATTTTTCCTTCGTGACCCCTTGAGCCACGGTATTTGCGTATCGCGCAGTAGCATGTTCAATGTTAGGGTAAAGAAAGACTAATTAATGCAAGCAGCACAGTTCTAGTGTCGACAGTTTGTACACGTCAAGGTTCACCAAGATATTAATTTACATAAGCGTCTGATGGCGTCGGCAGTTGAGAGGTTTTTCTCACCCGATGCAAATCGTTTCTACTTCCCTGTAAGCATAGCAGCACCATTGCAACCGTCTACTAATTACGCTGGAACATTTATGGTATTGCTGGAGTGAAACCCGTTGAGCTGTTTCGTTGTCACGCACGAACAACACGACTACTAAAGTACGTTTTCGTACAAAAAACAAAAAAAAACAAATATTCAAGGAAAAGCCAAAACCCAAAATTAACCAAAACGTTGAATGACAACGAACACGAGAAAGCCGCATTTGCGAGCAACAAGAAAGCAAAAGCTCATTCCAAGTAGTATGCCGCGCAAATGGTTCAGCTTTTCGCGGAATTGAAAGCAGTTACTAGACTGTAGGAGGTAGACCAGAAGGATAATGGCAAAAATAATGATAATTTAAAAAAAAACCAAACGTGCTGCAATACTGATAATGACACAAATTCATCCATGAAACACGTTTGTAATAAATAGTAAAACACAGGAAACCATCAAAAAGGCCAACGAGGATAAGAAGAGAGGTACATTTTTAAGCGCATTAGATGTAACCATAAGTCGCTGGAAAATTAACTCTACCTTTCCTGAGGTTTGCTGATGATAACAATTTCAACCCAGCGTTCGAAGTTCGCAGATATAAAATTAAAAGATAGAAAAAGTTACAAATTTATAATTTAATCGGTGTTAAATAAACACTCTTAATAGATGTAAAATGTCCCAGGATAACAGACACTCCAAAATAGAGCAGTCCTTCTTCGTTAGCCCAGCTCCCAACGGGAGTTACCAACATCACGATATGCTGCATCGTTAGTTTCAAAACCGGCCCATTGTAAGCCGTATGACTATTTTTTCCATTTTTCCCAATATGAAAAGAGGGGATTGATACTGAAACAATAGCCATTAATAAATCAACAAAATCAATTATTTTGTATTCCCCATACATGTTCATGTCATGACGTGGCTATTTAAATTATTTTCAAAAAAAGTATCGACATGTTCAATTACGTTCAACATTATTCGTTATTACATTCTAAGACGAATTTATGTCGGGAGTTACGACCATCAAAAGGAATTATTAAAACAATCTCAACGTAACTGCGGACAAATCCTTACAGCAGATACTAAGCGATAAAGGCAACAGGTTCACGAAAATTGTTGCACCAAAAGCTCACAAAAGCGTTTAAGGCCGCTTATGCTACAAACATACCCCTAACCTCAACCGACGGCGATGAGCGTGAGCTTCCCTGAGGGATCGGAAAATGATGTGCCATGATACCATCATTGGAACCATCATAAATTATTCTGACATATTTCCCATCGTTTACGTCCGTCCGGGAGCCGGGTTTTTTGCGCACAAAATCCTGCAGAAAGGAAAACCGACACGCAGGAAGCCCGCTACGTTGACGGATGCCTCCCGGTTCGCGCGTGACTCGGAATAATGACTAGAAGTTTCAGTATGTACGAAAAAAAATCTCGTTTCGGAAAATGTAGAAACAACGAACAGACAGGTGCTTCTGATACTTCCAATCGCTAAAGCGGAAGATTAAATATAATTTACGTCCTTCGTTCATTGCCGCCTTTACTTTGCAGTTTCGTCTCGGGAAAGTTCATTGGTTCAGCTGGAGATTTGTTCTTTAAAAACCTGCCAAAGCTGAAATAAAAACGTGCTTGTGCTAATCAAAAGAAATTTTTTCATCGGGGATACAACTTTCTAGGCTCCGGTGTTACGTCCAATGAAGTTAACCAATTTTCAAAGAGAAAAGTATAATTTGAAAATAGCTAAATGTAGAAATTAACAGAAAAATCGGATTATAGAAAGAGCAAAACCTTGAGATGGTTTTCGATCAAGTGTTTAACAGTTGACCATCGTTTTTGAATACTTTTGGTCCATAAAAACTTAATTTCAACTCTTAAGCGATTCGTCAGACGGTAAACCTTACTTCTTATAACCCCCCCCCCCCCCTTCTACCTATCCTCGAACAATGCCCTTATAGACATCGCCCACACAACACGAAGTCGTATTAAGTTGAAGAAATTGAATCACATATTAGTATTTTTCGAATCGGAATCGCAGTAAGCATAGACAATGTACGAGCAATGTATATTCTTTGTTCCATATGATGCCGATTAAGAATGTAATACGATTTTCTTTATGCATACGTATAGATGAACGAGCAATGTACGGCTGATGTATATCGTAAGTCGTATATGATGCCGACTTAGAAAATATACGACTAATCATATACATTTTTAAAAATGTACGGTTAGCGCCTCCACTTTTGTACGTATAGGCATTATTTTAGCATCATTTACGATTCAATCATATTGCATAGAAGTACGATTATTTCAAGTTGATATTCGATTTACATGCATATGTGTTGTGTGGGCGTATTTCTTAGCTTCCAGCTCTCAATCGTGGTCAGAAGAATCCAAATAAAAATTCCTCTCAATTCATCAGAAGACACTCAAACACACAAGCACGCAATGCGGTCTCAATGCCTTCTTTATTCTACGAAAACCGTGCCGCGGTCTTGAAGGTGACGTTCGTTCGGGTGCGATATTAATCACCCGTTTCAACCTTCAGCCTTCCTTCAGACAAAAAAGGAATAAAAGATGGAGCGATGATTCGTTATTTTTCCTCTTCGTAAGCGAAAATGTTAACCAAAGTAAAGAAGACGAACAAAATTGCCCCGAGGAAAGTTTCTGAGCAGCAGGCAAAAGGGTAAGTGAAAAAGGAAGAAGAGAAATGAGCCACAGAAAAAGGCACATTCTTATCAAATCATCTATATTCCCGCATCGATCCTTTGCGGAAGCTGCTGCCCGAGAGTCCGACGGGTGGCGTATTTCCTTCAAAGGGAAATTCTAAAGACACCCACAGAAAACGTGCCAAGTAATGGAACCGAGGGGTAAAGGCCAGGAAAAAAAAGGTTGCACCCGTTTTCGGACGGTAAACGATTTTGGCGCATCCCTTTTGGGAACGAAGTCTATCACATGTTGTCAGTTCATCGAAAGGAAGTCAAGTAGGGAAAGGTGCCGCAAGAGGATTGGCCTAGATTGACGAACAGGGCCTAAGTCCAATAGTAGGCGGTGAACGGGAACAGCTTTTCCGCAACCCTTCTATCAACAACTCTGATCCCATATCAACGTTTTATTTTATTTTTAGTTGTCGTCACATCGATGACTAACTTATGCCGATAGCAATTGATTGGGTGGCCAGGAAGTGGATTTGTGTTGGGCCTCAAGTGGATACTTTAACAAAATTGAGTTAATAGAAAGTGGTGTAGGAAAAACATCTTAATTCATTTGGCAAAATTAATTTATCCTTTTAACCGACAAATAAATCATCAAACATAAATAACATTATCATTCAGTTTCTCGAATATAACAGGTTAAATTGAATTTGTCCTTCCCTTCGTTTTGGGATACGTCTGAAAATTTGCTGCATAATCGTGCCTCGAGCAAGTGGTATAGTTTTTTGTTGAAAACCTACTCTGTCCAATAACATCAATAGTTCACTGGGGGATAAATGCCATACAGTGCATTAGATCCCTAGGAAGCCAATGATGTTTCCAACATTCATAGAATTTTCATTTGTAATAAAACATTTTGTGACAAAAAGTAGCAAAACATACTTTTTGATAATACAAATTTTATATATACGTATTAAAAAAATGACATGAATGAAAACATGTCTCCAGTGCATGGCTCGAATCGTGTCTGAAAGGCTAACTTTCGAAAACGACTTATAGTTAAATGAATGAATTAAACTAAATTGAGCCATTTTTGGAACGGTAATTTTTGGCATGCGATTTGAAACGATGAAACGAGAACGGTTATTAGGATACATGGATATAAAAATCCATCCAGAAACGAGCACAAATCCGTATGACACAGTCCGGAATCATTTGGGAGATCACAATTCTTCAAATATGACACATTTAGATGATTAACGACGAGTTCAGATGATATTGGCGGAAGATACTGTTAAGGATACGATGTTTGTGAACGTGTGTGTGTGTATATGTATGTGTTCGTATGTAGCCTCCGAATCGAACCAGTAAGGATGTTTGGTTGCAAAATGGCAAATGGATATGAATGTTGCGTGCGAGCCATCTATATTTTTTTCATTCCTTCGTGCTTCGCAGTTTGTTTGGTTCTGTCTACTGTTGTAGCTGCCTGTTAGTTATGTTGCTGTACTTGTTGATGTTTCTGTTGTTGCTGTTGATGATGTTACTGTTGTTGCTGCTAGTGCTGTGCTTTTCCACCTGCCGTTCCGGCGGCGCTTTTGCTTGCTTGCTTGCTTGCTTGCTGGTATGGAGTGGTATGAGGTATGGTTTATGGTGTGTGAGTGAACCGAAATCATAGGAGATAACAATCGATAACTGAAAACGTTAACGAAATGCAACAGAATTAAGGTTAAACGGGGGTCATCAGGAGAAAACTGTGAAGGAAAACCGAATGCCAAATGCAACGCAAATGGAACGCCAGCCGTGAATGACTGGGCGGCTCCATTGGTTGCCGTTTTCCTTCTGCAACGCGGCAACATTTTCGCAAAATGCTGGAACCGCACGCACCCGAAAGCGTAGAGAACAGACGAAGGAATATGCCGTTCCTGCCGGACCATCGGGTGCATTATCGTTCGTCTGCCCTGCTGCATTCGTCCATTTCCAGCGCTCAGCGGAAATGGCGACTAACTATCAGATGCGTGGGGGTGCGTTAATTTTGAAAATAATAACATAATAGAACAGTAATGGATTATTGTACACACTAAACAAATATTACTTAAAACTAGAGTTCAAATGGGCCATACACAAATGAAGAAATTTTCATGAAATATTATTATATATAAATTTTCGGTAGAGGAAGTTTCGCTTTTGTTGCTGCAGTTGATGACAATACTTGAGTTAGGTTATTAATATTTGTTTGGTATTTGCTTTTTGTATTGAACTATTGGATTTTGTTGTTGCGCAAATGAGCTACTGAGCTGAATCTACTATAGTCTGTGGATAAACACATGAGGCTCGGCGCTATCGAGAGCTACTTGCAAAAAAACAAATGGTTGGGTGCAGATCGAGAGAATACTAGTACGAGTTGTTGGATGTCGGCCGTTGTTTTTTTCTGTCTTATGGATGAGATAACTAAGCTTAGGAAGCTAAAATGGTTCTAGGTTTGTTCTTTTGCCGTCTGGTGAGAGCTGCGTTCTCGTGCATTGTGCAGAACGTACACAAAGTCGAACGAACGTACAACACAAAATCGTACGACAGTACTACAAAAATAGTGCTGATGGTGCGAAGGATCGTGATTCTGATCGAGATAGTGACATGTTGTGATGATGATGCGTGGCGGTGACGGATGAAAGAAAGCGACACACGGTGCAACGTGAACGGCAACGAAGTGTGTATACTTTTCATAGCATATTTCCATTACTTGTATCTACATATAGAGGATAAATATAGCAAGCGTGAGCAAAATTTTTACAAAACTATTCACATGCTACCAACCAACGCATCGGTGTACGGTGGAAGAATACTCTAAGCAGTGGTCAAAATATGCAACTAGAAACGATTTTATAGCTGAATTACGAAAGGGAACATCAGATGCTTACAATGAAAATAAATAATATCTGATATCTGATAACTCCACCATTACTCTATACTCAAATCTAAAATTTCTTCTGAGAAATACGATGCGATTCAAAACTATATTTCTACTCATGTTAAGTAAGTAATGGCAGCAATGTAAGAGGAATGTAGTATAAAATCAACATGCTAAGGAAACTATTATTTACGTTTACCCATGACGTTGAAAAGTAAAGGTTCTATAATATGTTTTTGTTATTTAAACTTTAGAAAATATTCCCAGAGCATGAATACTAAACCGAATATAATTACAAGTTAAATAATGTTTGGTCTTTTAGCGGGAGCCATTGTATTTTATTTAATTATAATCTTTTTTGTATAAAAAGTACCCGGTGGTTATCCTCTGTAAGTAGTACAGCATAAGCAACTCGAGAAAAAAAAAGTTGCAGACGAAACCTAATGCTGGGTCTCCACCCACGGGAGTAGCATAAGATGGAGAAGACAACAGACACGAATCTAAATTAATTCTCCATTTAGCATCACTCACAGACGCTTCCTGGTGACAATCCCTAGCAGCAACAGCCACGTCAAAGACAGTAAACGAGTTGCATGCAGACATCACAAGCTACCGGAAAGGCGCATCGTCAACAGCAAGAGGCAGAAGGAAAAGGAAAAACACCGTCCAGGCGGGATTTGATTAGAGTTTTAATGTAACGCCCCGGCTGGACGCACATCCGGTAAGTCACCCGCAACGGACCTGTGCCGGCTGGCGGGCCGATCGCTTCGTCCCACCCAGCGGTTTGATTTCCTCCCTCCAAGCTGCGTGTCCCAGCCACTCAATTACAGCAACTGGCAGGAGGCCGCCTACCGAGATATTACGGTGGTGGCCTGGCGGTGCAAGCAAATGACCGACTGCCGGGCGGCTTCCAAAGCGTCCAACGAAATGATGCCGCCGGAAAACAAAACCCATCCACCGATGTCAACCGCCCACGCCGTGACGAACGCTACGTGACAAAATTGTTCCCCCTCTCTTGGGACCGACGGTTGAACCGTTGTCAACAGATTGTACAGATAATTGGGTTCTGTTTTACTTTTCCTGCCTAGTTCCGGGAAACAACGATTTTATTGTCCCTATGTTACGCTTCTCGCCTTTTTCCTACCAAGCTGTTAAGAGTGGCGTGCAAAGGATTCATCGTGATAACAAAAAAACTTGTGGTTTTCTTTTCCTAAACACTTCTGCATGCACAAGAGGGAAGGGCGGGCAGGGGTGCTGAATGATTTCATTAACATTTTATTATTTGTCACCAACCAGCGTCAAATTTCCGCTCTCTGGGGTTTCTCGCCCATCCACAGGGACAGTTGAATACCGGCATCGTATAAACAGATGTTATCGGAAACATTAGGAGCTGCTTTATTTAGAAGGGTATTGGGGTTATCATTACTGAGGTGTTACAATAACATTCATCAAATCCAATGAATATTAGAAACATACTTCCTGTGTCGCAAAATGCAGATATAAGGAAAAAGAATTACATTTTTGAGAAAAAAGAGCACTTTGCATCAAAATCTCAATCTAAAACCAAAAACTGGATCACATTGTGATAGACAAGTCGACGACATATTGAAGCATAATAACAGAAAAGGGTGCATGAATAATAAAATGTTTACGTCTTCAAGATATAAATAAGTTTATAAGGAACTGTGTTAAGCTTTTTAAGATTGGAATAGTATTATAATGAAATTACTATGATGGAAATCTTGTGAAACTAGAAAATTTAGTACCAACTACTATGGAAAGATAGCAAGTATAAACACCGGAACATCGGAACATCTAGAAAAACAAGCTACACTATCAACAGTGAAACGATACGAGACGAGGTCCTGTTTACGAAACCGATGGTGCTCGGGGGGCCTGAGCAACGGAAACCCATCTACGGCTTAGCTTGTAATTAGGCTATTGGATGCCTGGAGTTGGTCCACAAAAGTTGGTCGAAAATTACTGTGGGCTGCGCTGATACTTTTATCTGCGATACGTTTGTCATGGTCAGTAAAGCTCTAGCAGTCGCTTGCTACGGGATTAATCGGGGTGGAATCGTTCCTTGCCCGGCCACCGTGGAAGCAATTTCGGGAAATTACAACGGTTCACCAGTGGGCTTGTAATGGCCAAATCACATCCTTTCGCCTGAGCTGGGTGCGTCTGCTTCTCAAGATTAATGCATACAACACTACAACAACAACAACAACAACAACAACAGTGCTCTCGAACCGATCGGATCAACCACTCTCTATCCATTATTGCGTGCGCTCGCTCGATCGCGCCCTGACACTATCCAACTCTCGCTAATGTACTCTCGCCCCCTGTCACAGAACTCTGTGGAATTCAAATTTCAATCAATTATGTATAGGCCCATTTACCTAATATACCTTGACCGGTCCTCCTCATCGGCAGCATCCGTCGAGCCGGCAATACCTTGACTCGCCTTCTCGGGCGATGTGACCAGACCCTCGTTCGTGATGCCGCCGTTCTCGTCTGTCTGGTTCGTCTTCCGCAGGCCCGGGATCGAGGGCATCGAAGGCATCGCAGGCATGGCGGGCATCGAGACCGTCGGAATCGCTGGCATCGACGGGATCGAGGCATTGCCCAGCCATCCCGTCACCTTCGATGAAACACCGGAGAAGACACCTCCTTTGGTGGGGCTGAAAGGAAGAACGATAAAATACGTTAAATTGTTGCCAATAAAAAACTTTAACATATCAGTGTTAAGAACAAGTTTCGTTAATTTGGTTATATGAAGACTGACCAGCTAAAAGCAGTTATGATTGCCATTAAGGGGGTCCGCGACAGCCGAGCGGTAGCGCCGGTTAGAAAAATCGGCCCATGAGCGCCGAGGCTCAGCACCTCGACGGCAAGGGTTCGAATCCCAACCGAGACCGGACCCTCCCCTGTACGAGAGGACTGACTATCCACGTACAACAGGGAAACAAGTCTCGTAAGCCCTTAACGGGCAGGCATGACCAAGAGGTCGTTACGCCAAGAAGAAGAAGATTGCCATTATAAGGATAGTATTGTTAAAATGTCACACATCTGATTTACAAAATGCAAAAATACTATTTAATATTAACTCCCGAAAAACACACCAATTTATCGCAGAGTATAAAACCGGGCTAACCCTAGCCAAAAAAAAAACTAAGACATAAAATGGATCATGGAAGCAATTGGAAATTGATGCAGCAATACAAAAGCCAATCGACCGAAGGTTATTCAAAGAAGCCTTTCATTGGTGCGGTTTGCGTAACCTCCTATATCTTGCGACATAAAAACTGCCAAGTTTAAAGCTACCTTCCGGGTTGATCGATCCGGTATGCATGAAGACATTATGAAGTCCCAATCAGCGGCTGGCGAAAGGTCAGACAAATATTTATTCGCATCCACGCACCACCATAAGCAAAACACATTTCAAAATGTATTTGCGAAGGACGTATAACAACATAACGTCATAAAAATGGACATAGCCTGCAGGCTTTTGAATGTTACGAGAGAAAACAAACATGCATGAGAAAAATATTTGATATTTTTACTTGAACCAAGCTAAATTCAATGATTAATAAAAAGTTTCAGTTCAATGTATTCGCGTTATTGAGTAATAATAAAGTTATTTTACTATGTATTTTGCTTGTGTGACAAATAACTTTTGAACGTTTTGTTGCTCAAAGTTGAACACCCAGGTGTTTATTTAACGCATATAAAAATAAACATAACATATACAAATTTTGACTATTTATACTTGTAGTAAAACGACATTAAATAATAACATTATATTAAGTAATTACACTACAGTAACACCTAAAAAACTTCAACGAAAATAAACTATCTACACAGAAAATCTCATGTTTTCTGCGGAGGCTGTGAATTGCAGTTTTTTTAATGCAGTTTATATACACAATTTTTCAAATATTGCCATCTAATGTAAAAATTAATCTTGGAATTTATTTCGATGCTTACATTACCAAGCTCTTTCTTGGTCTGTTTTGTAGGGCATTTTTTTTTGTGATGTGAAAATGGCTATTGATTTTTCACATCACCAAAAACACGTCTTCCATTTATTCGTCCTTTTAGGGAGTCATTAGAGCAACAGAGGGACAGCGCCTTCTAATTTTAGAGCAGAAAGGGGCACGTGAACAAGATATTTTATAATTTAAAAATAAATCACCCCTCAACGTTACCCGCGCACCATTCTCTGCAGTACCCTAAATTCACTCAGAAAATTCGATACTCCGGTGGTCTCCTTTCGGTCTGCGAACGGTGTTGTACCATCGATGATCCAACATCACCATCCAGGACACGTAAAGCCGTGTATCTTTAAATTTATGATACAAAAAATCAATCGATGGCCAGCACGGATACCCTTAGAAAGATCTTCTGCTCTCAGCACAATGCTTCCGCTGTTTAACAGAATGTGTTGAAGAGTGCTTAGCAGAAGACAGAAAAACGAACCAGCCCGTACACATTCCATTTACTCGTGTGAACGTGATCATAATCATAAGCGATTTTTGGCGGCAGGAGAAACAACTTGCCTGAATAAACGGGCGCGGGAACAAACCGTGCACAAAAGAAACAGTTTGAACGGAAAAATGTTCTACAAAAAGATAACGTCGTCTAGATTTGAAGTTTATGAATTTATGGCAGACACAAACAATTATGGTTTCTAAATGTATTTAAAAAACTGAAAAGTATCCGGGAAGCGGTCACGCTGGTTAAGATATCGACCCACTGGCGCTGAGGTACTCCATGTAGTTTAGAGCCCAAACCGAGTTCGAACCCTCCCCTATACGGGGAACTGGCCACACCCAAATGGAAAATGTCAAGAAAACTGTTAGTTGATACACACGATGGAAGACAATCGTTGCACAAACGAATAAGTAAATGCAAACGAGCCTTTTCAGTTTCACTGGAACCAGTCAAATATATGTAATACATTGTAAAACATTCCCCAGGTAATTTATGAGAAAATTGAACATGTAAATTTACAATATAATTATAAGTGTAAATTACAATACGGCGCGCACAGTGTAAAATGAAATTTAATAAAATATAAGCATAAATCTCAATCTGCCACGTTCATCTCTACGTTATTGTCATACTAAAATTTTCAGCAGTAACTTTCTAGAGTAATAAACGTATGAATAACAAAAGCTTACATTCCAGTAAACTAATGTTACACAAAAACAGTCGCGATTTTCCTTTTTGATTTAACGTTTAAACTTAATAACTATAAGTTTAATCTGATCAAGTGTTGGTATGGCTTCAATGAATGTTACGAAAAATACCGGGCGCCTCCATTACGATTACAAATGCCAAAGAAAAAAAATCCAAAACATATCCCTCGGCAAATATTAAAGTAATATATATTTTGAACCGTTGTCAATACTCCTTTCCTTCAAAACATTTCTTTTTCAGATAAGCTGCTATTTAGAATGGTTTTTTCTAAGATGATCGATTGCAGAAAAAATATTTATTTTTCTGTTTGTTTTATATCAACGCGTCAACAGTTCAACAAAATAAACTTCATCGTATGCCACGTTGATGGCAAACGATAACGAGACAAACGAAATTTTATACCGAACATGCTCACCGTCCTTCCGTCGTTTGCGTTACAGAATTGTATAGATGAGACTTCTTAAAATCGCTCGGAAGGAAAGAAAAAAACATTCTTTTCGACCGTCCACTTGAGCGTCCAGTTCCAGTACGAAATTGTGCCATATTGCGTGAAAATCGTAAAAACCACTCGATTTACCACGCGGTACACGTTGATTGCATTCCTAAAGGATATAAAAAAAAATCTCTCTCTCGTCTAGAAACCGAGTCCCAGTTACGTAATAATCCCTCGAGTTGTCGAAGGATGCTGTTACAGGTGGCCCCGTCGGCTGCCTCGGGGTGAGGTCCTTTTTTATTGTCACCCATTTGGGTACGTTTGAAATATGTCCCAAAACAGAAATGAAACAGCTAATAATATCACTTCGAGTGAACATCCACACGTTATGCAGGTCGATGGGGCAATAAACGTTATTGAAGGTTTCGCCATCGCCTCTCAAGCGGTGGTAGCGTTTTTCATTTGAAAAGAGGAATTGAATGGAAGGTAAACCAATAGCGGATAATCCTGGTAGCACGAGGTAAACGAGACCATCCGACCTTTGTGCGAAATATATCTATGTTACTTCTACGAAAAACAAAATGTTCGAATTTTGTTAATTCATTTTACTGGGAAAAATCTCTTCTAGTGTGAAAAATAAATCTTATTTTTTCCCATCGGCACCTTCGGCATGGACGGGAAAATGCATGTAGGTATATGGAACTTATTTATGTTTCCTAACATACGTATATTAAATCTAAACATAAGTCAGAAGAATTATACAAGATTAAGATTACTTCTCTGCGAGTAATGACTAGTTTATTCTACAAAATTTTCCAAAATCAGGTTTGACGGGAACCCCATTATTTTCGTACAATTTTTGCTTTTTCATCGATTGCTCAAAACACGATAAACTCTAGACTTTTCTCTTGTGTCTTTTTTTGATAGGAATAACAAGCTTGCTGTTTTTCATCTCTACATCTTCCAACATCTACGCTATGTGAAACGATCATAAATGAAGCGTGAAAAAAGAAATCCCTGTCAACAGAGAAAAAGGGTGTTAAATTCAATTTTGCTCCAGCAAATGATACGTAACTCTATTTTCTCCCATTACGCTTAGCCACAACAGAACTCTGCCAAAAAACGTAAAGCAAGCAAATGCGAAACTCCTGCTCGCCGGCATTGGTAGCGGTGGAAAAATTAAATGTTATCAGTGGAACATATCCCTGTATCACTGAGTTTATTTCATCATGGAACGTTCGTCTGAGGATATGGAAAAAGCGTAATAAATTTAGACGAGATACGTCAGAATAAATTTTGCTTCACCTCACACGACCGGGAGGGTATGAGCAGGAACTGAGTGCCCAACATTTCTAAGCTCGTTCTTTTGCTTCACTCTTTCCGCTTAATGATACCACGCTTGATATGGACTGACGTCACACACAGTTATCCTGACGGCAAGGGGTTTTGGAGATGCTGAAGTTGGGAATTTGATTTGTGATAACGTTAAATTAGCATCCCATTTATGTGGTTTTCTTGATGTCAGTCAAAAACAAGGAATTTGACTTAAACCATAAAATCTATCAACAATTTAATGTCGAAAGTCGTGAAAAATGCATAGCATAAACATGGATAATGCTTAAAGTTATTTTATATACAAACTCAGCAGATAATGCGTATACACGTGACAATATGAATATGCAAAAATAGTGATCGTGTATAGCATCGTTCAAAGCATGAACTATGTTAAGTTGGAATATTTGATGATAGCAATGTTTCGTTAATAAACAATACAATTTGATTTAATTTATTAGATTTTTTTAAAAACGACTGCAAAAGTTTACCTATCGATGATAAATGGACTTATTATTACTTTTATATCCTATTTCGTCTTTTATATACTGTACCGAAAATCATTCAACCATAATATACGCCTCGTAGAACTCTCTATTTTGGGAACTGTCAAAGTAGGAAATATCCCGACCAGAGAGTTCACAGAGAACGTGAGCAAACGGGTGGAAAAGTTGGCAAGCGTGAACGCTAGAGCTTATCGAACTTTCCAATTACAGCAAAAGAGGACGACAACGGCGCATTCGCTGGGGAAAGTAGTCAGCGAAACAGGAAAAGGGAGAGCTTATGACAGCGAAAACTGAGCGAAAGAGCACAAATGAAGTTGGAGAGAAATCCCGATGCGAGGGAGATATGCATCATGTGATTTAAATTTTCCGAATCTAGTAAAATTCTATCCGATGCAGCAAATAAGGTCTTTTAGAAGGGACCTTTAGCTTTCTTTACTTCTTTGTGTATTGTAAATATAGCGAAATTTTATTGCTATTATTTTTTTTATAGAAATGTGTTCTGAATATAGTAAAATTTTATTGTTTAAATTTTCGCTTTAATGAAGCAAAGGTCGCAGAAAAAAAAATCATATGACCAACCTCACGTGGTTAACATTTTCCACCTACCCGAAGAAGGTCAGTTTCTTACCTTTTGTCACCACCGTCCCCGCCAGCTGCTGCTGCGCCAGTCGTGTCGGCGGCTGCAGTTGTCGCTGCCGTTGCACCGGAAGTGGTCGCTGTCGCAGTCGTGGCAGCCGAGTTCGGGGGTGTCGGCACCTCCTCGTCCTGCGGTTCGCCCTTGGCCGCACCGATCCAGGAGCTCACTTGATTCGTTAATCCGGAAAACATGTTCACTGCAACAGAAGTGACGAGTGGGGGGATTGGAATTGGTGATCACACTCTGATACGCGTTACTTCGGTGCACAAGGTGTCTGCCTATGGCGGGTGTTATTTTTGTGTACAACCTTAATCCAATCGCTACTGCCTTGCTTTGGTGTGAAACTTTAAAGGATATAATTAAGCTAGGTGCGCACGGTCACTGTTTGTTCAACCCGAGAAGGATGCTGAAAAAATCTCCCGAAAACGTTCTTCCAATAAATATAACACAGCAACCCTGCCCTCCTGCTCGTCGATTTGATTGCACAACGCTAAAGCGGCTTCAGAACATTAGCGACCACGATGGATGCACACGCGCGGACTTTCAGAACACAGATTATATAGGACAGTTGTAAAAGTTGTCTCCGAACAATCCACTAAATTTCACAATGACTCCCTGTTTCACGAAGGATAGTTAAGAGAAAGTCGACCTAGCCATCAAATATGTTCCAGCAAGCCACGTTTTTCTTCTCCGTTAGCGAAGGAAAACCCCCCGAGCCAATGGTCCAAGGACCAAGGACGTTAGTCCGCAAGGCGCCTGCACAATGCCGTTGCGAAACAATTGCGAATAAAGCGACCAACGATAGCTGACTTACACTGGGTGCTTCCGCTTTTTGCACTGCGATGTCTTTCTACAACTTGCAATACAGCGCAGCAACGACTAAGCTTGCTTTGATAATGCTCCAAGTGGCACACTAGCCATACAGGCGTGTATGAATGCGAGTGTGTGTGTGTGTGTGTGTATGGCAAAAAGGACTCTAGTATATGTGTGTTGTTTAAACGCCAAACTCTGAGAGCGAAGCGAAACTGGCGAAATCTCCATTCGATTCATTGGGGAGCATAATATTCTGCAAAGTAAAAAAAAATGGCCACGCGCTGTAGCCACGAAGGCACTGGCATACACTTGCACCCACACCCATCCAGAGCATCCACAATGCCAATACACACATCTAAAGTGTCAAGTGCTCTCAGCAGGGAAAGGAAAGCACGTAAGGGAACAGCCCGAACGCAAAGCCCGAAAGCTCCGCAAAGATGTGGAGATACGGTTCCGTTATGAGGCAGGACTATGTGGCCTCGCAGGGCAGTGAAGTTTCGCGGAAAACCGGCAAACCGGGAGGAGTGACAACAAATGGTGACGGCGGACCATCGTCGCGCTACTCGAGCAATCGACCCAAAGCGACACTCGGCAATGGCGAGCTTTTTCGTCCTCTTGAAGACATCCGCAAACACACTTCCGATAGTACAAGGATAAAGGCACGCACACACACGCCATTATGGTACTATGCCCATCGATGTGCCTATTGAAACAATTTTGTCATACAATTTGTAAGGAAATAATGACGATGGAAAAGAGTGTTTGTCGAATTGAATTCCAAAAAGCAATTTTCGGTTGAAAACCACAAGAATACGGAGGGATCGATGGGAAAAAAATCTTTTTCTACACAAGCAGTGATTTTAGCAAGATCAATTTTAAAAGACATTCGACAATTCAATTGAAGGAAAAAGCACCGCCTTATAAAACCTATCTATTGTAATACTAAGCTCCTTTTTCAATCGTCGTTCAACATTTTTCACGCGCGTATACCAGTGCAGACACGTGACAGGCAAATTTCTGACAATCCTAGCCAGAGAAGCAAACAAGGCTGCTAAAACGGTACGTTATGTGTAAGGAGGATATAAATGCCATTTTCCCATCGTATACACACAGGAGAAAGGAATTATTTTGTCGTGTTTATTTGCACAATGGTTTTTCACTATGTGTTTCACGTTTCTTGCAACTTTGGAAACCCCGTACCGATAGGATCAAATCCGGAAACGACAGCGCAAGAAGCTAAGAGTTACTTCCGTCCAGCAGCGACAGCACGGTCACGTTTGCTAACTGATCGAATTTCCTCCGTTGGAGGAAATTTTCAGCGCAGTCTGTGACTCGGGTCTGCTTCGGGTCTTTCCGGCCCGGTGGGACTTAAAGTTCTCTTCCCTTTTTTTCTTCTGCCTCTATCTCTTTCTCCGAAAGCTCCCTGGCCAGCATTGCGCATTCGCTGCTGCTGATGATGCTGCTACGGCCGTTGTGACAAACGTCACACACGTGAAGGACGGGTGAGGGAAGTGCTTTTCCGAATGGGAAACCCGTTCCCTACAGTTACACCCTCGCTTCGGCCGTATGTGGCGGGGGTGGAAGCGTGCCAGCACCACGGTTCCGCGTGACAGCCAACGCCAGAGGGCTATGACATTCCGACCGCTGCCGAGTTCGACTGAATCGTGCCATTCGACATGCGTACCACCGTCCAAATGGCAATACAGCCGGAGGAGAGCGGCGCGGACGATGATGTCGAAACAGGAATGATTTGTGTCCACCGTTGAAGGACGGATGCGGGATTGCACCGACAGTGGGATTATGTGATGCCAATTTGGACACTTTTTGTAGCAGAAAACGATGCATTCTAGTTTTCATAAACGATCCCCGAACGAATGAATCAAAAGCCATGGAAACAATGTGATAATAGTTTCTTCGAATTAAAAAATCCATTCAAAACACAAATCAAATGTATTGTAAAATGGAAAGCGATAGTGTTAACACAATTATTATTATTACATCATTTTATCTACAGAAATAGAGGCAATCATGATTCATCGTTCGTTCATCAATGTGTGCAAAAGCAAACAACTGTCAGCTGTTTAAACATGATCTCAGTGTATGGAAAATCGTGGAGTGGAAAAGGATAAACTGACCAGTTCAATGTATGCGACCATTGATGAAAAATATTTCAAACAAAAAAAATGTTCAAGTTACTGGAACGTAGCAAGAAATTGAACATTTCCCTTCAACGAGCGATTATACGCTCGGACGAAAAATCGATAGTATGGGAAATATTTTTCAAATGCGCAATTAAGTAATTTGATTTAGACTAATAAACCCTAATAGACGTACGGTATCAGTACATAATCCGCACATTGTCAAACAAACATTAAAAGAAAGTCAATACACCATTATCGCACGAGGAAAGGAGTGCTATCCTTCTGCACTGGTATTGTATGTCCTGTGCCATTTACTTATGAACCACCCCCAACCTCCATGGTACCGCTATGCGTTGTCCTGTTATTGTGGGGAACATGCTGGGATAGAAAAATCGATAGCAAAAGGGAGGAGGAATGTGTGCTGTACATAACTGGCGAAATATCTGCAGAATAATGCGAGCGTATGATTGGGGCACGCAAAATTGCTCCCTTCAACCTACGTACACGGAAATAAGTTAATTATCTACACAATTTTTACAGCTACCCTAGCGGATAATACTAGCAATTTCAGAAATCATACTTTTTCGTTGTTTGTTTGCTTGAGGTGGCCAATTTGTTTCACACCGCCACGAAAACACCCAATGTAAACTGCTGTTTTGGTCAAGGCAACCCAATCTGCACCAAGTGGTTTCCTTCTTACACTGCTTGGGTTTTTCTATGCGCGCTGCTCTCGAGCCGAGTTGGACTGTGAAACACTTTACTGCACTTCAATGATTGCACTACGCACTGGAAAAATATTAATTTTCACAAGATGGGTGGAAAATCTCTTCTGCACAACACGGATTCTCAACGCTCTGTGGACGTATCGAACGCACAATGAAAACAACTTTTCTACACCAGCGCTTGACTGGTCCCAAAGATAACAAGTTTGACAGTTCAGTGATGCGTGTAGGTCTATATTGTCGGGTTATAGTGTTAATTTGCTAAGAGGTATATTTTTTCACTTTTGGTGACGATATTAAACGATGGAAATCTTGATTGAAATACGCTAACAACCCATTTATCTTTCCTTGCTGGCCATCTGCACACTAAACAAAGCAACAAACGAGAGCTTAGAGTGGTTTTATTGCGTTCTTTTTCTTCGTACATAGCACGTATGACCATCTGAGACAATTTCATAGAAAATTTCCATGAAAACATTGACATTGCAAATTTGTTTACTAATGTAGCAGGGTGCACCTTCCATCGCTGCCGGTACATTTGCAATACGAATTCTAGCAGCCACAAAGTGAAACAACAGTTCTAGTTCGGCGTCGCATCAGAGCGGATGGTTAGCAGTGCACGAGGTTTCCTGAAAGGGTTAGCTGAAAAGTAAGGTTATCTTAGGCACGGCCGCGTGGTGCCGCCGAGCTGGAGCTCAAGTCAGAGAAATCCTAGCCGACGCACATCTCGTGCTGTTTGAGTAATCAAGCGGATCACGAGTTTCGTGCGATCTGACAAACGGAAGGAAATATTCCTTTCGTTACGGCGGGTGAACAGCCGCATTTTGACTGCGCACTAGCGTGGTTGGCTAGCAGTGCTCCTGGCCGCATGGTGGCAGTCAAAAGGCGACGCCTACAGAAAATCGAAAACCACAGAAAATCAGGACATATGGCCTTTAGTTGCCAGTCCTTAACATAAAGAGGTCTATGTCTCCAGGTTAGCTTGCGAAGGCCCAGGAAGCTGGATTCAATAGCCGTACTGGAGTAAATCCTCGACGAAGTGAAGAAGAAGAAGAAAGTGAAACAATATGCATTTGGGAGCTCAAAAGTTGGCCCTGAAGCAGAAGTAAGAAAAAAATCGGATTCCTAGCCCATTGGTTTTCAGTGGTCCTTTGTAAAGGTGCTCGGTGTGTGTGTTGATATTGTGTTATCTTCCTCCTATCCACAGAGAAGCGAAACTAGCCGCAGCGTTTCCCAAAGGAGTACGATGCCAAAAATGTCTCGAGTACGGCCACTGGAGTTATGAGTGTACGGGCAAAAGAAAGTATCTCCACCGGTCATCGCGGACCCAGGTGTTGAAAAAAAACTTGAGTAAATTAGGCACAAAGAAGTGAGTTAACGATGCCACATTGGGAAGTGAATAGCAGTGGGTTAATCGGGATGTCTGTTTAATTGCAGCGGAGAAGTAGCACCCGGGTCTTCGGATGCGAAACAGGCTGGTAGCAAGAAAGCTGGCAAAGAAAAGAAAAACCCAAATGGATCGTCCGACTCTTCGGATAGCAGCGACGACAGCAGCAGCAGTAGTAGCAGTAGCAGCAGTAGCAGCGACAGCGATGGTAGTAGCAGTAGCACCAGCAACAGTAGCAGCAGCAGCAGCAGCAGCAGCAGTACTAGTGGAAGTTCCTCGAGCAGCAGCTCAAACGGAAGCAGCAGTAGTAGCGCCGAAGGCAGTTCGAGTTCATCCGAAGATGTAGAAAAGCAGGCTAGCAGAAAAACAAAAAATCTGAAGAAAAAATCTTCCAATGGGAAGCAGAAAGAGGAAGGTACTAAAGTTTCCAAAAAGGATCTGAAGAAGAACAAAAAGAAGAAGAAAGACGGAAGCAGCAACAATAGCAGTAGCGGAACTAGCAGTTCCAGTAGCGACAGTGACGAAACTTCACCATCGGAGGATGAGCGGAAGAAAAAAAAGAAACGCCGTAAAGGAGGGGAGTAATACATGTCCTCACATCTCCTATTAAACTATCCACTTAATACCCGTAGGTGTAAGCACGGTATGAAGCTTTGCTTTATCCAATTTGATTCGATAACCGCAGTAGATGCCATTAAAATATAGCAAGAGTTTCGCTTTTCAATATTAGATCAGGTTCAGGTATTAGGTCCCATACTAGTATCCACACTAGCACGGTGGCAATACAGATCAGCCAAGGTTTCCCATTTTTGGATATGTTTTTATTTATTCCTCTAATCATATCTAAATCATCAAATAATGTTTTGAAAAAATTGTGGAAATTGCATTTTTAGCCCACACCGTCCTTTGATTTCAAATAGTAAATTCGACTGTATTCGGTCACTGTCCAAACAAACAGAATCTGTCTTGTTATATTTAAAGGGTTCGTCCTAGTAAAACTTGAACCTTAAAACAATAGTGCAAGAAATGGAAAGTAAAGCAAAACAAAGTGATTCGTTGTTCTACAAATTGCCCCCCGCTTGCCGCATTTGGCCTGTATTGCCCACAACCGTAACACTTTCGCAAAGAACACCTAGCAACTATTTAATCCTCAAAATTGAAGACAACACACACATTTATTCATAAAGTATTCCTTATCGTCTTGTACAAAAATCGTAAAATGAGAATCGTGTAAAAATAATCATAAACGTAAATAAACATTAGCGGCTATGTGGAAAAAAGAACTGTGTAATAAGATAGTAAAATAGCCTGGGAACAACACTACGCTTCGGCCGCTTCCGGAACGATTTGCACGATTACCTTGCGCTTGGCATCGTACGTGAATCCGTTCCGCCGGAATAGCTCGCTGTCTATGAACGGTTTCAGATTGAAGATTTCGATTGCCTTAGCCCGTTCAGCAAGGTCCTTTTCCATCACCTCGACGTGTGTCGCACGTGGACCGTCGCGGCAGCGCATGTAAGCCAGCTGGTCGAGCGTAAGTTGGCGCAGTATGAAGAACAACAGCTCGGAGTGATCGCGCTGGAACGACAGGTACTTCTGGAAGGTGGAGCGCATCTTTTTCATCACGCTGAACTTTTGCGCCTCGATAAAGCTCTCCAGCATCATGCGGATGGCCATATTGACGTCCACATCCTGCACGGTGTCTCGCAGATGCATCCTAGCGTGTGCCTCCGACATTCGGATCACACTTTCGATGTGACGCACGGTGATGGGGAGCGATCCGGTCGAGAGGGACTCCTGCCGTAGCTGCGAGTACATGTTGGCTATCTTGTCCTGATCCATGTTCGATAGCTTCGGGTGTACGTTCTCCTTCGCGTACACGATGTACTTCTTCAGCAGATCCTGCGGTATATGCATAGTGTCCTGTGTTTGCTGCGAGTCGGGCACCACGTCCACCATCGACGGGTGATGTTTGATGTGAGAACCTACAACAAACCGTGCCAAGTGTTGATCCTGCATCGGATCACACTCGTCCTTCACCACACAAAGTACATCGAAACGGGACAAGATTGGCTCGGAAAGGTTAACGTTTTCCGAGAACGTCATGCTCGGATCATAGCGTCCTCCGATTGGGTTGGCCGCCGCAATGACGGCACAACGAGCCTGCAGGGACGTCACGATACCTGCCTTCGAAATCGAAATCGACTGCTGTTCCATCGCTTCGTGAATGGAGGTACGATCCTGATCGTTCATCTTGTCGAATTCGTCGATCAAACAAATACCCAAGTCTGCCAGTACCAGTGCGCCGGCTTCCAGTGTCCATTCGCGCGTGGTTGGATTGCGGCGTACGTAAGCCGTCAAACCGACGGCCGATGCACCCTGGCCGGTAGTGAAGACAGCGCGCGGGGCTATCTTTTCCGTGTACTTTAGGAATTGCGATTTCGCCGTGCCAGGATCACCGCACAGCAGAATGTTGATGTCTCCGCGGATCTTATGCTTATCGCCCGGATTCTTCGATTCTCCCCCGAACAGACACAGGGCCAAGCCCCGCTTGATGTAGTCGTGCCCGTAGATCGACGGTGCCATACTCTGCACGATACGCTCGCTAATGCGTGGATCCTTGCTTAGCCGCTGGATGGTGGAGATGTCCTCGTCGGTCAGCGATGCCACGACTTGCTTGCTGTCCTTCACGACGAGATGATTGGCGATCAGGACCGTTGCAAACACCGGGAAGCCCTGCTCGGTGTTCAACGATCCGTCGTAGTTGTTTGTGTAGATTCCGGTCACTTCAATCTCATCGCCAGGTTTGCACTGATCGCAGAGGTCGGCCAGAAGGACACAATCCTTGCTGCGTGGAATCCGACCAGCCGGAATGCGGCCCGGCGATTCCTGAAGCGTAATCTTCTGATAGTTCCGGTACAACGTTTGCTCCATATTGATCGAGAAGGGGCCGACACTCTGACACTCCGGACAGGAGCCGGGTTTGACTTCCGTGTTCTGACTTTGCACGAACGGTCCCAACACGTAGCCACATTTGACGCAGTCATACTTAATGACCGAAAGCTGGGGCAGCACACCGGTGGTTGCGGTGACAACACCTAGCGTGCGCACAAGTTGGTTCAGGTGCAGTTTGCGGAACGTGCGCAATTCCTCCACCAGCGGAAGATCGGAAATGCGCACGTGAATCTCATTCGTAACTCGTTCGTAAGTCGGATAGATGCTCAGCACCATCTCCTTTGCGACTTTATCCATAATTTCGAGCATCTGGAAGGGTGCCTCTGGCAGGAAGTACGCCAGCGCGTGCTGGTTGTACGCAAGATCCGGGTACGATACGACAAAGCTCGAGTTGTTCTGCTCACACATCCGTCGGATGCGATCACGGTAAACGTAGTGTCCCTTCTCGTCCACGAAAGTACGCAGAAAGCTATTGAAACGGTTGGAAATTTCCGTTCGCGGAGCCAACATCGAGACCCACTCCTTGATGCTGTGTCCCTTGGTGTCGTCGAGGTTTTCGATCGACTCCACCATTTCCGTGTCCATCTCCGTCTCGGTGCCCGCACCCATCTCGGCCGCCTTCTCAGCCGCTCGGCGCTTAGCCCTTGGAATGTCATCTTCATCGTCGCTTTTGTCATAGAACAGATCGCGATGGTCGCGGTGCACACCGGCTTCACGATCGCGACGGCGCATTTCCGCTTCGGCCGCAGCACGATCGGTTTGCGAGATTTCGCTGTACTCCTCCGTGTCCAGCTCGTCCATCTCGTACCGATCGAGGTGTGGGACGGGTCGATAGTCCGCCTCCATGTTATCCCCGAACAGCTCCTCGCCATCCTCCTCCTCTTCTTCGTACTGATCCTCCCGTACGGTGGTGTCGCCGAGGATTTCTTCTTCATTTTCGAACGGCTCGAAATCACCGACCGGTGAGGTCATGCCTGCTCGAATGTTGCGCCGATCGATGTCCGACGGAACATTCGGTGCTGGTGAACTCGGTGTGTCCTACAAATTGGGGATTGATAAGTTTTCCAATGTTTTGGTCCCCACCACATCGATGTCCAAGACTTACCGACATGCTTAATGATGAATTTATAGATAAATTAACAAAATAAACACTCGAAACGCAGGAAAAACGAAATGAATCAAACAGCGCAAACAAGCCGCTTTATTATCGGAAAGACAAACCTCAAGCAGCTTGCTCTTGATTTGCGCGCCAAACTTTGACACTCGATGAAAATATCTCTGACAGCTGTCAACATGTTCGTCGACTTTCGAAAATTAGAACTGGCGCGGCGCCGGAATTTTCAAATTTTATTACAGGGTTTGATCAATTATAAAACAAATTAAAATAATTTCTACAATTGGTGAATATAGTAAAATTCTAAAATTCGTCACTCCTGCCGTCCAGGATTGGTGGACCAATGTCAGCTTTTGGTTCATGAAAATTCGAAATTAAATTTACCCTACAATCGACAACTGCCGTACTTTAGGAACAATTTAAAAAAAGGATACGTTGAACTTTTTTCCATCTTTATTATGCATTTCGTAAACACAAACATGTTTTGTTTATCAATGAAAACCAACGTCTTCATTCGTTTCTTATCGTTGTAAAAAAATCTACTCTCTGCTAACAAAGTTTTCTCTACCCAAAAGTTATCATGCACCACGTGCTGCACAAAAAAGAAACCATAATCTAAAATAGCGACAGGACTCTACAAAAGACACAAGTTGAAGTGAATACATAGACAAATAAAACATGTAAACTTACAAAGAAAAAAACAAAATAACCACTGTGATTCATTGGCGGTTGCACGAAATTCTTTACTGTACTAAAAATTCTTAGTTCCTTTTCCAGTGAACGTAGAAAGGGTTGTGTGAAGAACTTTTTGTTATTACAATGACACAAGAACGGCGAACGCTATCCCTTTCATGATTTTATTCACATTTCAATATCGTCAAACTGCAGCCTGTGATTGTATATTTTTAGTTTATGAGCACTTATGACTTGTAACCGAGGGCACAAGTATTTTGTTGGTTTTCTATTCCGTTCATTAATTAAATCGACAATTTTTTATAAGACTTTCAGAAGCGCTGGTGTGTTTGTTTGTTTCATCATAACGATGCTTCCAACCGTATCGGGGTTTCAGACAGGCTGTGGTTCCGGTAATCAAACCTATATACGTACGTTTGTTGTTTGCATCAGAGTAGAGTTGCTTTATGTTTTAAAAGCTTATAAGATGAATACACCAAAACCATAACTCAAGTTCAATTTAAAATGCATTTTTTCTCCATTGTTAGAAGTATTATGCATCATTACAGAACTGAAATGAAGCTTTTTCTGTTCATCTATTTAACTCAAAGCGAAATTGGCCATCATAACGCGGTATAAAATGTAAATCATTTAATGATGCGAAACAACATCATCCCGTTTCCTGGTAAAGGCAAACATTGTCGAGAATAATTACATTAAAAACATCGTATAGTTGATGCAGGGTTCTTTCGCTTGCTACAGTCCAATTAAACCCTGAAGTTGGTGCTTTGGGGGTTGGGGGTGGAGATGGTGGATTAACAATGCTGAAATCATCGAACGAGATAAATGCTTCCCTACTATTTGGTTCATTAGCTGGTCGGTGAGCGTTGAAAAGTTGGTTGGAATCGGGTATAGCCATAAGTGCATCTTTTTCGGTAGACAATACCTAAAATACTGCCATCTAGAAGCAGCATTAAAGGACTCCTGATTCGTTCCTCACCTGTATATTGCTATTTGTTTTATCTCTTTCACCTTTCATTCACATGGAAAATGGCCCCTCCTCTCCCACTGTAAGGCTCACGTTGGTGACCCATTCGACTGTCCGTTCGCATCATAGTAACGCTGCTAGTAATTACATTCCATCGATCTGTATCATCTTTTGTAAACGTTCCCCTGGGATATCGCATTCGCACAAACAAACACATACCATGTAGATCAGGCAGAACCGGCCCTGCTTATCGAGCAACCGTATCAACGTTTTACCACTCTGCATCGCCGTTCGATTTTTGAAACACGTAGTCCTTCCCAGAAATGTGCATGATGCCATCCTTTAGATAGAACTTCCACTTGTTGCGAGATCGCGTTATCTAAAATATCGCATAATGGTCGAAAACACATTTATTAAGTCATATCGATCGGCGATTAAGTCGAACATCTTACCTTATCATACTGACAGACGACGACATTGTCCGTGTCGAACAAATCGGAGGCATCCTCGTCCGTGACGTCGTCTTCGCTGTTCAACGGTTCCTCTTCTGCTCCGCCTTCTGCCTCCAGGTCGTCCTCTTCCTCCTTATCCAGATCTTCGTCGTCATCGTCCGGAATGTTGTCATCGCTGATGTCACTCGCTTCCTCGTCGGACGTATCGACTGCTCCATCCAGTTGCATACTGGTACAGATTTCAATTGAGACCGCTACCATATCGATGAGAAGATGTATTAAAATGAAAAGAACATAATAAAATAATGAAATCAGGAATAAATCCACATGTCCCAACATGCGCTCAACTGCTTCATACCTTCATCTTTTGCCTTTTTCAACGATTTTCGCGATACTCGTAGTGGTCGACGGCGAATTTTCTTAGCGGCCATCGACTGACCGGAGCTGCTGGCGCAGGTAGAGGTGATAGTATCGTCGCTGCCCGTTGATGATCTTTGACCGACTGCCAACGCGCTTAAAAGCTGCTGATCGAGCAAGAATCGATTTGCTGTGCTCGACACTTCCACCAGCGTGTAGTTCGCTTTTATCTCTCGCTCGTCCACCGACGGATCGTCATCGCAGGCACCATCCAGCTGCTTTTGAATCGAGAGGGAATCTGGAAAAAAGGAATGGAGCCAGTAGTTAAAAACTGTTTGGAGAAAAGAATCGCGGTTGCACTCACTAATGCTGCTGTTCTGCAGATAGGAATTCACGTGCTGCTGCAAAACAGTTGAAGCGATGTGCGGCGGTAGAGGCATGATGGAGGAAATGATCGGACTGGTCAGCACCTGCTGCAGCTGGTTTTCCTGCAGCGCCGACGCCGGCACCTGTATCGTCAGCACCCGTGGCTGACTGTTGGCCACGTTGGGTTGCGCGGGCAGCGTTATCTGTATGGCGACCAGCTTGTTCGGATCAAGAGCGGCCACAACGGCGGCCGGGGCCGACGCTGATTGTTGGGACTGTTGCTGCTGCTGCTGGCCGCCGCTCGAGGGGGCGCTTGGCGCGGTCGCATTGCCGGCGACATTGTTGCCCGCTGCCGCATTCTGCTGATGGGATTGATTTATCGTCTGTTGAGTGGCGTTAGAAGCATTAGAACCAGCGGTAGCAGCACCGCCGCCGCCGGAAGGAACGACTGTATCGGCCAACGGATCTACGTTTGTTGCGGGTGTCACCTTCGTGTTGTTAGCGGCACCACTGTTGGCGTTGGCCTTTCCATTCTCCTGCTGATTATTCGCGGCCGAAGCAGATGCTGCCGCCGCCGCTGCCGCTGCCTTGGACTTCTTTGTTCCGTTGGACTGCAAATGCATAAAACCGAGCAAAATTAATGCACGCTTTTCAATGAGCTTCACTTTACATAAACATTCAACCACCGAAAAACAACCTACCTTTGAATGCGACACGGACTACAAACGGACCACACACACCCGGGAATACGGCAAACGTCGACAAATCAACCAGTTAAAAGGAAACCACACAACGTACGTATAGAATAAAAACACATTTCGTTAGCATTTGTTCGCGGGATGGAAATTCGGATCGGATTTAATCCTCATACCTTAGTGCTGTGTGAGAGGATGGACGGTGCTTGCTGATCTTGTGGATCCGGCGCAGCTTCGATCGCTTTGCAGGACATCAGCTTCGATGTCCAGACCTGTTTCATCTCCTGTAGGACCTGCTCGTCAACGCCATCGTCGAGAAAGGCGTCACGAACGCCCGCGATTACGTCGTCGATGACCGTAGTGTACACCTTCAGCTGTAACGTAAACAAATAAAACCATCGTATTATGCAATATGCGTGTTAAACATCACGTACATGTAAATGGTAAACTAATCATACTTATTCATCACTTTCATCGTACACATTGAAAAGTTCAAAAAATCATAACAAACATAGGGTCAAGCTGGTGATAACATCAAAATATGCAAACAGGGTACATTTTAACCACTAAACCGAATCCCACTTTTGTTTGTATTTCCTCTCCCTACCACCCCATTTGATAACAACACTCGAAGGAAGTTTGCGGTTTTCTTGTGACGAGAGACATGGGGGCCTATGGTCGGTTTTAGACTTTCAAAAGCACAAAACGAACCACGGCGAGGTTCTCAATTGGTTTCCATGCCATGAAATACGCACATCTGTGTTGGGGAACAAATAAACATTGGAAATATTTGCAAACGATAACCGAATTTGATAGGCAATTAACGGCGTGGTTTAGGAAAAGAGGAAAATAGTTACATTCAACGAAGAGAAGATATTGTGTGGGGTTATGGAATGAACCAGAGGGCAAGCAAACACCCTTGGCGAAGTTCTTTAACGAAAAGGTAAACATTGCATTGGAACCATGTGTTGTACACAAAAAGTGTGCACAATTTTACACAGTAAACAAAGTACGAAATAACCCTGCCACGTTTTTATAAAGTTTCGTGTACAAAGAATAAAGAAGCAGCCCATCGTCGTCGTTGCCCTTTTGGGCATTCTCTGTTGTCTAAGCGATCGGGCCAGGTACGGGACAAGAGTAAAGTCATGTATGAAGCCACTGATAAGCGAAAACTGCCACTCGGAGGGCCCGAGGACAAAGGGCCAGAAGCACACTGAGATGCGTCAAAATGGACGGGGATTTTCGTACTACGTACGAGGAACTACATTTTTCCGGAACATGACATCGCCACGACGGAAATGGCTGATAATTCCTAAATTTAATCTAGATAAAAAAGGTGTAAAATTGCCGATTGTATCTGAACAATGAAAAGCATGTATAACGAGCGGGAGTAAGAAGAGACAACCATGTTTAGCACAAAAATCACATAGTAATTGGCTGGTAAGATTAACAAATTGCACACTTCCAAACAATCAAAACCTTTTTTTAATTCATTCATATTTAAACAAACGAATATTCATATTAAAAAACTAAAAAAAAAACATCGCTAGCAAAAGATTTAATGTTTTCCATGTGGAAAAAAAACGTATTTAGTTCTCTTCTGCATAGTACAACACTACCATATGGTACCGATTTGCAGAAGAATGCAAAATCCTCCCTAACAACGGGGTTGCTATCGAGACAATCTGTTGCGTCGACTCCACCTATTTTCGCTTTTCTTCGCGTACTACAAAGTACCGCCGAGAAGAAAATTTTGAACAACATTTCCTCCTATTATCATCTTATCACCAATCGCTCGCCCTCTTAGAATCATTTGCACGTGCAGAGCATAAAACACATTTTAACACTAGCCTCGTTTAAACACATGCTCCGAGCCTTTCCTTTTCCCTTTACGAAGTTCGCTATCGATCAGATGGCGCAAGATAACGGGGCCGTGATAATGAGAATCTATCTAGTGTCGGTTAAAAATGTACGAATTTGTTTGCTCTTCCTACTACAAAGCAGTCCGTGGTAATCCGTTTTCGTACAGAGTGTGCCATATTTTAGCGAACGATGATCAAGTACAAACGATATGTGCCCTTTCCGTGTGTCGCAATCGGAAACTTACCACCGATGTTTGACTGAGTGCCATCCTGGAGATTTGTTCTTACGCTGCACACGGTTCGATGATATGCGGTACAGTTGAATCCAGCGTATACGGTGCCTGGGTTGTATCGATTGTGATGCGCTTAGTTCACTGTGTTCGAACGTATCGCGGGTTAGCAGACCAGACCGCAAAGGAAGATAGACTGCCGTCGCGAAACCGTCGGTGCTCTAGAATGCAGTTTTGCCTCGATGGTTGCTGGCGTTTGTGATAAGACCCGATGCTGGTCCACTAATTCGTGCTTCCACAGCTCTTGCCGATGTGTTACGTTGTTTTGCGTGTGCCCTCAAATGAATATGAACACACCACTGTTTAATAAGCCTACTCTTCGGTAGGTCGTCCCCCGGCCAGCGGCGCTCGTCACCACCTACCGCGCACGTTTTCACTTTTTTCGACACAACCGTCCACACACACCCACATGCGTCGATAATGTTTACTCCGATGGTGACGGCCTATGGGGCGCAGGCATCCGATCAGATCGGGGAATCGTCGTGCGGTTCGCGAATGCACGATATTGGTATAGTCACTAGCTTATGATGGTTATGATACAGTTTGCATCGGAGATGCAGCTGGGTGTATCAAGGCGCTTGTTCACATAAATACATCCGACAAACTAACTACGCGCAGGCAGCCCTTTCCTCGTCTACCCTTGAATCATCAGACAAGAGTGCACTTTTGCGTTGCGAACCGTCAGCCGCGCACGGAGGAATGTCATTCGCGATGGTTCTCGTCGGGGTGCACGGAAAATGGGAGCACCAATGCACACTGCGTGAAATACTTGTACGTCCGCCCGTCGAATGGAAGGGCCAGTAAACAGATGAGCTCGATCACGGGACCACCGGACGATGGGCTTCCTACTCTCCACTCGACTCTTGGCGTAACACAGAGTAGACCCCCTTTCTCCTCCCCTCACGACTGACCGGAAAACCTCTTGTGCCGGGGAGCGCGAGACCTTCTTCTTTCTACTTCTGTTTTGCTTCGTTGGCGCTTTAAGTGGTAGCGGACCGAGCACTTCCTCACCGCACACGACCTCCGCAACGGCAGATTGACAGCTATACGGCGAGGTGCACCGCAGCGGTGACACACTCGATTGACGACACAAGGTAACGCGATGTGTGGGGGGTTTGCGGACCGTTGGACGAGTGATCGATGTCAGGTATTTAGGGAAGTAAGATACGGTGGCGAAAATAGTCCGCTCGAAACACTACCGTTCGAATATGTGGCCTTATTACGTTGCTCTGCATCCCTGGATGGAGCGAACGAGGGTGCCTACTGGAAGGCGCCTTTTGCGGAAACGTCAGCACCGACAGAGTCGAAGGTAGGCTTGTTCGATAGGGCCAGACCGAACAAGCGATTTGCTTTGTACAATCTTACGACCAACGACCTAGTTGTAGACAGTTTTATGACTTTGCACAGAAACAAAATACGGTCAACTCACGCATTTTACGCACTTTTCCCACGATAAGCAACCCGTTTTTACACTAAACCCTACTTATGAGCTTGCTTTCTCGCTGCTCTGCGAGCGTTTGACAAGCTGAAGCGATTAGTGTTGGCAGAATCGGGACTCGGAAGATTCGAAGATTCGATCTCTAGAGGGATTCTAAGGATTCGAATCCCATTTGACGGATTCGAATCTTTAGAATCCGTCAAATGGGATTCGAATCAAATCGAGTCCCAAACAAATCAAAACAGATTCGAGTCCTAAACAAATCAAATCAGATTCGAATCCCAAACAAATCAAAACAGATTCGAATCCTGAACAAATCAAATCTGATTCGAGTTCCAATCGAATCAAAACTTTAGAATCCGTCAAAAGGGATTCGAATCTTTACAATCCGTCAAATGGGATTGAATCAAATCTTTAGAATCCGTCAAAAGGGATTCGAATCTTTAGAATCCGGCAAATGGGATTCGAAACGAAACGGAACGTAAAGCAACCCGTAGACGTTGCGAACTTGTACGCGCGAACAATTTGACAACCTGGCATTGCCTATGTTGAGGAAAGGAAAGGAAGATTTCCTCTTATATCTTCCTTTCCTTTCCTTTACATAGGCAATGCCAGGTTGTCAAATTGTTCGCGCGTACAAGTTCGCAACGTCTACGGGTTGCTTAACGGAAAATTCAAATCACGACGATCGCCTGACAGGCGGCCGAACTCCATACACGCTTTCCAGACTGCACCGTCGCGTAACGCGACGTCGCCTGACAGGCGCTGAACTCCATGCAAAAAAAATCTAGCGCGATTCGCACGACATCGCGCAAGGTTTTTTTTATATGGAGTTCAGCTCCTGTCAGGCGACGACGCGCTGTAGTGTGGACCCCGAGTAAGGGAACAAACGTTCGACTTAGCGTAGGAGGATATACCCCGACTCGCATAGCGAAAGAAGAAGAAGAAGAAACACAAACGCGAACAAAACGAGCAATATTCTTCACGAAACATCGGATTTTTCGTTTTATCCCTTATTTCTAGCCTTCACAAATGTAATTCAGTTATCAAACTCCGTTTTAATTGATATTTTTACCAAAGTTTTTCGGGTGCCGAAACGTAAACAAACTGCTCTTCAACAAGTAGGAGATGATGTGGAAATATATACTTCCTACGGCGGGCCAAAATATCGTCGTTGTTTGTTTAAGTTCGTTTTCTCAGTGAATTTCAAATGTGGAAGCGCCAAACTCACTCAGGGTGCATAACATACGTAGCTAAACAAATATCATGCATTACTACCTCAAAATTCAATAAAAAATTTTAGCCGAGTTTGCGCCCCATTGTGATACATATTTCCACATACTCTCCTACCTCTGTCGCGCTTGGCTTGCGCGATTGTTCTGCCGGAACTGGGGTACTTTTGAGACGGGACGTCGCGCTGCAGTGTGGACCCCGAGTTAGGGAATAATAAAGTCAGTTCAGTTTTAGCAACTCATGAGATAGGACGTAGTCAAGTAAGGAATAAAGATTATTATCTTTATTTTAAAATTGAATTCCTCGTTCCTAAATCATAATTATATATCTCTCCGTGACCTAACTTTGATACTGATAAGCGTACTGATATTTTTATGTAAATCATTCATTGAATTAAACACAACATTTGAAAAATCGGCATTGGATGATCATGTATGATATGACGGATTGGGATTCGGATTCGAAGATCCGGATCTCATAATGGATTTGAATTAAAAGATTCGAATCCCTGTAGGGATTCAGTTTCCCCATCACTAGAAGCGATGAAGGGAGCTTTGAAGAAAGTAGAATCTCGCGGTCCCAATGCGTTTACACGGCAGTGCCATCGCTAGAATTTACTTTTAAATTCCACTGTCAACCCAGGTTCGTAGCGGTTTGAAACTAACTTTACAAGCCAATTTCAAATGAATCGTCGAAGGAATTATAGCCCATCTCGTTCTTACCTCGCGCACCTCCTAGCTCTTCACACTCACTACGAGCATGGTGTTTTTCGCAGAATAACAAATTATAACAAATTGAAACGTCAAATGTTGTTGTGAGTCAATTTGTTAGGTTAACACGAACGCCAAGCTGCATGTACCGAACCAAATCGTTTATTAGTTACTCCAAGATTACACATTCAGACGAAAGTGGTAAACTGAAATAATCACAACCATGTCCAACGCCGAAACGATAGATTTGTCCGAAGAGGTAAATCCCTTCCGCACGTAGTATTTATCTTACTTGAAGCTGTGTGTTTTTCTTCGCCAGCAGGACGCCATGGACGAAAGTGCCGAAAGAACGGACACGGAAGATGAGGACACTTCCGGCGGTGACACAAACACGGAGGACGAAGATACGGATGACGATGATAACGACGAGTCAACTGAATCAAAGTACATTAAAGAGTACATTGAGATTCTAACTAAGATTGCCGGCGACAAGTACAACTACGACAACTATGCTGAACTGTTGGAAGTTGCACAGTGAGTACACCCTGCCGGACAATAGAGCTTTTCGCTTTCTAGCAAATCCATTTAATCTACATCTATATCCACCAACAGCCAAATGAATGACCTGGAGAAGATCCGGCAGAGTGCGGAGATTTTCGCCGCAATGTATCCCCTGTCGCCGGAGATATGGTTGCGGTGGTTAAAAATTGAAGCTTCCATTGCCACGAGCGACGAGCAGATAGAGAAGGTGGAAAAACTTTTCCAAAGAGCGCTGAACGACTACTACTCGGCCGACGTTGCAATGGAATTTGCCGAACTGGCGATGAAAACCAGTAGCAAGGATATTTCGGACCGCATCTGGCGTACCCTGATACCAACGTACGGACTGCACACTATGAAGGGAAGATCCATCTACGAGGCGTATCGAGAAGATACATTAACAAAGAACGGAGAGTAAGTGAATAGAACCGTTGTGTTAGCTTGGGTGTCCGAAAATTAACGCTTTTGTTGGTTTCGCAGCACCACAGAGAGTTTCAACAGAGTGGCGAGAATATACGAACAGGAGCTAAAAATTCCGCTCCACAACATGGAGGAATCGTGTATCCAGTACAAACTGCTGTGCGAAAAGTATAAAGATCAGCTGACCGACTTGGACGAGGAAAAGTTCGAGAGGCGGTACAAACAGGCAAAGGAAGCCTTGCAGCGGATGATGGCCCACGAAAATGCCCTAGCGGCACTCAAAGCGCACTGTCACCAGGATCGCGCGGATCTATATCGTAAGTACATCGAAGACTGTCAGGGCGTGCTGGACGACGACGAAGTACAGATTCTGTACGAGCGAATGGTGACCGAGTGCTGCCTAGATGGGACGGTATGGGTGGATTATTTGCGTTACTTGCACCGCTGTCCGCCCGACCCGGAAGATGGTCAAACATCGCCCGTTTTCCGCCAGAGTGAGCTCGACGTCGTAAATCGGGCACTACGCAACTGTCCCTGGTGTGCGGAGCTGTACGTCGAGAAGATGCGCATCGCCGAGCGGCATTACAAGGAAAGCTCCAAGATGATGATCCTTAAAATTATGGAGGATGTAGCCTCGGCTGGGCTGCAGACGCCGGAAGCTTCGGTGAAGGTTTGGCTGGAGTATCTGACGTACTTACGGCGCGTTACGGACTTTACCAGCGAGAAGGAACGGGACATCCTGCGGGCAAACTTTGATTTGGCTTGGAATCAGTTGGGCAGGGCGTGGGGTGTGCTGGCCGATCCGCAGTGTAAGATCCTGCAGTTTTGGGGCAGACTTGAGTATGAGGTGCTAGGAGAGCCGGGCAAGGGCCGTGATCTGTGGTATAGTGTGATGGGTAAGAGAGTTAATTAAAAACATCACTAAATGATTGAATGTGTACTAATCAATTTTACTGTTTGCTATCCTACAGATAGTGCCGATAATTCCACCCGCGTAGGCCTTTGGATTGAGTTTACCGAACTAGAAGCCAAACGGGGTCCGGACGCCGTTCGAAAGCTGTACCGCAAATCGATCACCACGGCCGGGTTAGACGATCCGGAAACGCTGGCTGCTGCGTGGTTGCGCTTCGAGAGATGTAACGGAACGCTGGATCAGCTCATCAGCTGCCAGGAACTATGCAATGCCACGATAGAGAAGTACTACAAAACATTCTCGACGAAAACCTCGGCACGTGGTGTGAAGGGACGGAAACCGGATGGAGGCAAGGAACCGGTTACATCGTCCAGCAAGTTGGGTCAACCACCGAACACTGATAGTAACGCTAGCGCGGGGAACATGGGTAAAAAAAACCTGAAACGCACCCATGATCAAACGAGTCCCTCGTCGAAGGCAGAAGGGGAACGAAAGGAAGAATTCAAAACCCCCGCCGTCCCAGCTCCCCATCCTGCTTCCAAAGTGGTCGACAGTAACAACAGACAAGAATCATCGCACGACGCATCGAAGCGGCCCAAGCTTGAGGTGACAGACGGCTCCGAGGAGGTGACAGAGAAAAGTTTCGAAAGGCGGCAAGTTTTCGTCAGCAACCTTAGCTTCGATGCGACGGAAACGGACATTCGTGCCATTTTCCCTGAACTGGCCATCGAATCGATTGAACTGGTCCCGTCAAGCTCGGGTAAAAGTCGCGGCTTCGGTTATATGCTACTGGCCAGCGAACAGGAGGTACCCAAGGCGCTCAGCTTCGACCGGCGCCCTCTGGCAGGGCGGCCAGTATTCATATCGAATGTCGCGCGTGACAAAGCAAATCGACTGAACCAGTTCAAGTACTCGTCGTCGTTCGAGCCGAATAAAATCTTCATCAAGGGCTTACCGTTCAATCTCGGAAAGGACGATTTGCAGCGGCTCTTTGAACCGTTCGGTGCCATCAGGGACATTCGAATCGTTTGCTTCCGCAGTGGAAAGTCGAAGGGTTTGGCATACCTGGAGTATGAAACGGAAACGGCCGCGAAGAATGCCGTGCTCAAGATGGATCAGCTCGTGATCGATGGGTTTACGATCACGGTGGCAATTTCGTCACCACCTCCGAAGAAAAATCCTACCGCAACCGAGCCCAACTTAGCCCTGACAGGAGAGAATGCCGATGGTACTGGGAACAGTGCAAGTTCTAGCCTTGGTTCGGGCAAAAGACAACTAGCTAAAGGGTGAGTTCTTTTAGATTAATTGTACCAACGCCTCAACTAATTGTAATTTCACATTTTTGATGCTCTTCTCTCATTTTGTTGTAAAACTGATTGCTAATGTTAGTCTTCTTCAAAATCGTTGCATAACCTCGAGATAAACTTCAATTTTAAACAACTTAATTTCATTCAAATATGTACACTTAGCCTACTCCGCTTGTAACAATACTCTTTACCCAAGATTAATTGTTATGCTTTGTGTTCTTCATTTCTTTCTAGGGACGTCAAGCAAAAACTGTCCCCGATGATTCCAACCGCCTTGCTGAAAAAGTCCGCCGCCGCCGCGGCTGGCAACGAGAAGCCAAAATCTAACGACGATTTCCGCAAGCTGTTGCTCAAACAGTAGAAAAACACTTCAATGTACACTTTTCTTGTGTAGCGTTCAGCAGTTTTTCGTGTTTTTGGTTGGTTTAAATGGGAGAAAAGTCCGATCTTCTTTAAAACAACATTCAGTGTCTTCAAGACAAACAAATTCTATTTATGTAAGAATTCCGCTTCCATCATTTACTAGTGCTGCAGGGACCTAGGTACGCACTATCTGCGTGCTATGAATTTAAAAGGAATATTCGTGCTCGGATTATCTCGTGCGTATGCTTTTTCCTTTGCTGAACAGTTTGTCCATTTCATTTCATGTGATCGGAAGATAGAGTCTTGAATGATAGTTCTTTCAAAAAGATTCAGCTGGAAGAATAGAACGCAAACAATCGACCTTCTATTTCTTCCTTTTCAACATTTTAATTCCATTTTTATTCTATTCTGTCTGCATTACACCCTGCTCTGGTGGAGATAGCAAAAATAAAATTGCACAACACCAAACGACAAAGTTCGGAAGTTACTTAATTTTAATACCACGCTTAACGAATGCTTTGATACTTGTTTCGCCCGCGTATCGTTTCAATTCGTTGCGCACCGGTCGGATGGCGCCCTTGCGACGGATAAGGGCCTTGCGGTATTTCTGCTTATTCTTCACACGTACATTGTGTTGGTCCTTTCGCTTGCGTGCCGCTAGGCCCTTGTTCTTGGCCATCTGGTAGGTAATTTTACGCTTCTTATCCTCGTCTTCTTCGTGCTCCATCTCAACGTCGGCGCCTCGTTCAATACCATCTTCGTCCTGTTCTTCATTAGCATCGTCGGAATCGCTCTCGTTGGCATCCAGCTTGAATCGTTTGGCTCTCGATTCCTCCGCATCGCTATCCTCATCAAATCCTCCGTCATCTTCATCGTCGTCCGACTGCGATCCTTCTTCCAACCGTTCGAGCACCTTCAACCGGCGTCCCTTCTTTTCCGTTCCCTTACCATTGCGCGCCAATCGGTTGTCGTCATCGTGGAAATTGATTTCCACACCGTCGGCCAGTGCGGCTAGTAACTCATCCGCCTGCGGTTTGATACTCTCCTCGTACTTTTGTTCGACCTCTTGCACGAGCCGCTTTAACTGTAGCAATCGTTTCACCAGTGGATGGTTCCGAATGTGCACCTTGCGGGATTTTAGCAATACGTAAAAGTTTATGTTATTGCAGTACAACAGGCCGAGTTCGTACCGTTTCGTCAACAGCTGTCCAAACGGATGCTGCAGTTTGTTCTGCTCTTTCAGGAGCTCCAACACAGGTTCCATCTCCACGCAAGCGCTCATGCGGGTGGAGAAATCATTTACCAAACCCTCAAATTCGGGCGCATCTTTACGAAATAGTTCCCGCTGCTGGCGTTCGCTCAAATCAGACAGATCTCCTTTGATAACGATCTCATCGACACCTTTGCCATCCGTTTTGCGGTCCTTCTGTTTCTTTTTCTTCGCCTTTTCCTCCGGTTGCTCCGAATCTTCGGTGGGTTTTCCATCCTCCGTCGGAACGAGCAGATCGAGCTGGAAGTCTTCGGCGGTCATACCTTGGATCAACCGTTTTTGGATCTCCAAAGCTTCGACTTCTTCCAGCTGGGCCAACTCCTCCTCTTGGGCGGTGAGCGTATCGTAATCACGATCCGTGTAGCCCGTCCCGTAGAACGCGCTAGCTTTCGAACCCCAAGCATGCCGATCGGGCAGATCATCCTCGTCACCGCCATCTTCGATGTCGCTGTCGTGCTCAAACTTTCGTATTTCATCGAAATCTGGTTCTTCGTCGTCATCGTCCTCATCTTCATCGAAGGCAAGTATAGCTTCCTCCTGTTCGGCCTCGGCATACTGGTCACGACCCCTGCGGCGTACATTTTTCAGTATTTCCCGCTCGCCTTCACTGTACTCGCCCTCCGATTCGGATGGTTCGTAGTCGCTCCCAACATCACCAAATTTTATTTTATCGGGCATTTCTAAGGGCCCACGAGTAGAAGATAAATTTACGTAGAAGATAAAACACTGCCGGTTTACAAACGAAACACGGGTCACAACACGTGTGAATTGTTTACTGTTTTGATGGTTTGACAGTTCAGTTCACAGTGGGATTTGTTGTTTTACTAAAAGACAACGAATTTGTTAATAACTTTTTATTCCTTTGAATCAATTTGAAGGCAGGCACCTCAAATTAAAGGTATTTTACAGACCAACAAATTAGTGCAAGAGATTTTTCAGATTTTTCCGTCTTTTCTAGTTTGCAACAAAAATAACAGTAAACGATAATTTTGAAACTGAACTGACAGCGTAACGTAAACAAACGATCAGTCTGGGTCTGAACGAACATAACCTAGAATTTTAGTGCTGTAAGCTACACTGACAGCACGTTTGTTTTGATCAGTTTAGTTGGTGCACGTGCATAGGTATCGTCGTAGTAAAATCTTGTGAAAAACTTAATAAATCGTCCCAAAAAAGTATAACTATGAGCAAGTTTCGTTCCAAGCTGAAGAAAAAGATCAGTGGTAAGCGATGGAAAAAAGGTGGAGCTTCATCTTCTAACCCGGAGACGAGCAAACACCGCATCAAGGCAAAAAGCCGGTTCTTCCAGGCTAATCTTAGCCTGGCATCGGGCGCCGCGGAGAATGGTCAGTCCGATCAGAAGAGCAAACTTACGCTCGAAGCGGTCCTCAAGCATGAGGCCATTCAGTCGTACGGTAATGATTCGTCTGCAAAAGCCAAAGCGCCCACCGTTAACGACATCGCTGAAAGTATGAAATCGTTCACAATGAAAGATGGCGAAGATGAATTAATGTCACAATCACAGCAGGGCACGTTTAAAACGTTTCAAACGTTCGCGTCTAACTATAGCGCTTGCACAAACATGAGCTTTAAGAAGTAAGAACTGGTGATGAAACGATTGATAATGATATCAATAATGTTGAATATTCTTTATATTGTAGGTTGTTGAATAACTTCCGTGCCGATTCGCAGTTACAGAAAGATATGCTCGCCATTCTGGCCGCCCTCACGGAGGTAATCAAAGAGAACGGTGGTGGCCAAAGCAGCACCGAGTATTTTCTCGCCCTTATGGAAACGATTGAAGCGACTAAAGAGACCAACGACGTCGTGGCGGCCGTTTCGTTGCTAACCATGGGTATCAAGTCTGTCCCAGAAGCCGTCCTGCGACGTAAATTCTCCGATACAGCGCAAATTCTTCTCGCTCTGCTCGAACGATACACTGAAACGGACAACCAGGTTATGACGCGTAACCTCATCGGTTGCCTTTCGGTGTTGCTGCGTGCCCAGGAATACGGCCAGTGGAAAGTGTCGTCCACGTTGAAATTTTTTGACGCTATCTTGGCATTCACGATCCACACCAAGCCGAAACTTCGCAAAGCTGCCCAGCATGCGGTGGTGGCCATCATTTACGGTAGCTGCTTTATGTTACCGGCAAAAGAGAAAGACGCAGAAGGAGAGGGCGAAGAAAATGTGGAGAAATCTGCCACTGATCAGCAGAAGAATCCACTGGTCAAGCATCATCCGGCCGGCGGACGTGTGGCACGCTTCTGTGTTGGGCAGTTCAAACCGGAAAATGTTGCCAACAACCAGACGGTGATCCTGCACGTCCTTGGCCTGCTCCACAATGCGCTGCCTGGTTTTAGCCGGGACGATATCAAACTGGTGGCAGAAAATCTCCTTTCCATAATGACCGCTACGAACGTGCTCATTCGGACGAACTGCTTCCAAACTTTCCACTCGCTGTTCTCATCGAAGACGGAAAATTTGAGCCCTGTGCTGGCGGGAAAGTTGATCGCAGCTCTCTACGATTACCGTCCTGATCGATCGGATTCGCGGCAGATCATCGCTTGGCTGACCGTGCTGAAAGAGGGACACATTTTTCTCGCCAAATACGATCTCGCGATGTGCAGTTTTGCGTTGCCGAAGTTCGTGCGGGTTTGTGCACAAGATTTCTGGTCCTCCGATCGTTTAGAAGTCGTGTCGGCGGCGTCGAACGCGCTGAAAGACATTCTGTACGAGTGTGTACAGCCGTGCTGTACCGATGAGGCCATCGAGGCGCATCGTATACCGTTGGAAAAGGTCCTAAAGTGCATCATCGACGTTCTATGTAGCGCTCCGTTTGGGCATGCATCGACGCACGTGCTGATCATACTTGCGATCGCTTTTGATATTGCGGGGCGTCACTTTGGCGAAACACTCGCACCGGCGCTGACCACCCTCGGCACCCGGTACGATCCACACTCGTCCAATCGTGTTCAGATCGAACATGCCGTACTGCAGGCGATCGGTTCGATCGATACGGAGCTGGTGCTGAAATGTATTCCCCTTGCCACCGAGGACGGGAAAATAGATCTCGATCGGACGTGGATGCTGCCATTGTTGCGCGAGGGACTGCAAGGCTCAAGTCTTGCGCTGTTCAACGACGTTATCCTGAAACTCGCCTACCAGTGCTACCTGCTGTGGCAACAGTTGAAGGAAACGGACAATAAAAACCAGGCGCACATCTTCGAGCTGCTGTGCTGCCAACTGTGGGGTCTCTTTCCCGGCTTCTGCCGTAACCCGAAGGATGTTTCCAGCTTCCGCATGGTCGCGAAAACACTCGGCACGGTGTTGAATGAAAACGCGGACCTGCGGGCACCGATCTTGGATGGCTTGAAAGAGCTTATCACCCACCTGCAAACGGACGCCGACCGTGACGATGTCGCCCGGTATGCGAAGAACTTCCTGCCGCGGTTGTTTAACATCTACACCACAAAGCCGAAGGGTAGTTTCGAAAATGAAACGCGCCTGGCGGCGTTTGAAACGATTCAGGCGTACCTGAGCATCACGCCAAGGCCGGTTCTGGACGAAATGTTGACCACGGCGCTAGCGCAGCTACAGGAAAAGGCACCGGGCACGTTCATCTACGATATGCTGTTCGACGTCGTCGAACAACTGGCCCTTTACCAGTCGAAAGAAAAGCTCGATCAAATCTACCAGAAGTACATTACCGTCATACTGAAGCGGGAGAAAAAGGAGGACGCGGTCGCGAAGGGAAATGCGAACCATCGGCGGCAGATGAAGAAGGCGTTCAAGCTGATGCAGGAAATTTTGGCTTCCGATAAGAAGGGTTGCGTTGCGTTCGTGGAGACGAAGCTAGGGAACATTGAGAAGCTGCTGCTCGGCACAATGCGGCTGAGTTTCGATGGCATCCAAGCACCTCGGCTAACGTAAGTAGAGTCATCTGATTCGCTATCGGACGGGTTCAAAGCCCACACTTTCCTAATTCATCATTCAATTCATAGCTGCTTGAAGTTGATTATGGAGAAGCAAGCCTCGGCACAGTTGAACTGCAAACTTATTCAACGAACTATAATGGAAGCGGTAACGACATACCATATGGACGCTATTAAAAAGGATAACATTGCGGTCGACCTGTTAACAAAGATTGGTCAGAAGTTTGATGTGAGTAATTTACAGTTATACCACCACTTATTCGTACATCCGTTGAAGTAATTCAATTAGATTTCATGTTCATCAAAGTAGCTTGAAGTAGTTTAAGTACTGATCACACATATTTATGTATCCGATTTTTTGCAACATGACGCCATTCGAAAAGGACAATAACCACCATTTTATTTAAGTCCTAAATAAATTAGTTGGATGAGTTAGCGTCTAATGAAAAATTATTTCTACAATTTCGGAAACTATTAAGCCACACATGGTTGAATTGCAAATGTTCCTTTTTCCATCATATCATATATGAAAGATTTTCGAGTTGGTGTACGGATACTAATTTACGACACCGTACAATTTTCAAAAAAAGTAAACTAATTGCAGCATAAAAATGCTTTATTTAATCTATCGCTATCTTTACGCCACAGGATAAGGGAAAGATCAACCAATTCATCGAGTATGTCATCGCTGGCTTTGCGGGTGACAGCCAGATGATCTGCAATACTATCTGGGTTCTGCGGGACATACTGCAACAGTTTACTGCCACGCTGTCGATCGACTCGGTCAAGTTTATGCTGGAGCAGGTGCTTACGTTCCTGGTCGGAAACAGCCGGCAGGAGGTGGATGCGGCGCTTCACTTCCTCTTGGTGTACACGAAAATCTTACCGATTCCACTTGTGACCAACTATCTCTCGCTGATCGTAAGTTTCCTTCCGATGATAGTTGATATATGCGGAAATATAAAGATGTGCTCTCTTCCCGTTGTAGGTGAAAGCACTCTCGATGATGGTTCCGGATACGAAGCGCCACAGCCGGTTGATGTTGGGTTACATTTGGAAGAAACTCTGCAAGCGATTTGGTCCGCTCGAAATCATCCAGCTGGTGCCGGGTAACGACGAGGGTACCCACAAGCGACTGAAGAGGATACGCAAGGATATGGCACGGGCGAAACGTAACAAAGAGCTGCAGAAGGGCAAGGGTGGTGACGACGACGATGACGACGAGGAGCCGCAAGATGACTTTGGAAGTCATTTGCAGAAGAAGAGTTTAACGTGAGTTTACCTGGTGGAAGGTTGAAAGGGGCGAATTTTCCTCAAACGGTTCTCCTGTTTACGGTTGCTTGCAGGATCGATGATATTCTGGAGGACTCCGACTCGGATTCGGACTCTGGTGTTGAAGATGAAAAGAAGAGCCGGCAAAAGAAAAAGAAGGGCTTGGAAACGTTCATCAAGGAGTCGGAAGATAACATTGTCGATTTGGCCGACCTGGATGCGATCGGCAAGATTACAAGTAAGTGTTGTTTTATGGTTCTCGTTTCATCACATTTGGTTGTTTTGAAACTTCTTATTGCGATTTCATCGATGCCTTGCAGCAAACCAACCGATGGAGGAAGATCAACCCATTGCCGGGCCTAGCAAGCAGCGAAAGGATCCGAACCGTGGTTTCAAGACCGATGCCCAAGGACGATTGTTGATCAAGGACATCGAGGACTATTCCGATTCGGATGAGGATCCGGACGAAGCGGTTGGCTACGCCGACAAGGCTAAAAAGCGTGCATATGATCAGGAGAGCAGCGATGAGGACGGTGAGCAGGAGCAACTGGAACCGAACGCGGATGACGATGGACCATCGTCCCGAAAGCGGAAGGCCATCGATGCGCTCAGTGCCCGCTCGGGAATGTCCGGTGCATCTAGCCGGTATGTCGCCGGTGGTAAGGGTATTCATCGTCCGGTGGCGGCCTCGGTGAAATCGGGTTACAGTGGCAAGTCCGGACGTTCCCAGCGGACGGCAAAATCGAACGTTTCGACCGGTGTCGAGTATCGGTCGAAGAAGGCATCTGGTGATATGCTGAAGAAGGGTAAACACGAACCATATGCCTACGTTCCGCTGAGCCGCAATTCACTCAACCGAAGGTATGGCTGCCCGGGTTATGCTCGGTCACTTCACCGTGCGGGGTCGTGTCCGTCTAATTTCTTATCTACCTTTTATTCTTACCACCGCAGGAAACGAGCCAAAAATGCAGGCCAGTTCAAGAGCATTGTAAAGAGCGCCCGGAAAGGAGCGGCTGCCGGTTCGAAGAGTCGCCTCCTGAAGGCCGGTTCGAAGCGGAAGTAAGCTGAGAGTAGCCGGATGAAAGTAGTTGTGATGTGAAATAGTGGAAAGCTCGTGAATTCATATGCATACCGTATATTTGCCTTCGTCCTTCTAGATTGTTACAAATCGCATTAACCAGAATATAAAACAGTTTATCTAAATGAAAATGCGCATAGGACGCACGCAGGCATCAACTATTCTATTCGCAAAACAACGGTTTGATCAGTTTTTCTTCTTCCCCTGTTAGTAACATCCTTTCATGTCTTCTAAAACTTTAACAAAAATCCCGCACGATTCGAGTCGTCTTCCATTGGTCATTTTGTGGATCAGTACCGATCAGCGTTTCCTCCACAAACTCCACCTGGTTTTGATAATCGATCAGGATGACGGTACGGGTACGGCTGCCGTAGGTTGCATTCGGCATTCGAACGTTAATGCTCGACAGATATTCCGCGTGCTGCCCAGCTCGACGCGTTAGCTCTGGGTCGGGGAAATATCTTTGATAAAAAAATTAAAAATAGCGTTACGAGCGGTTTATCACGATATTAACAATAGATTTGCACGGTCGAACCAGTTTAAGGCCAGAATGTTCTTGGGAAACTTCGATACTAGGGACCTCCGTAACCCTATTTGATTGAGATTGAATTGATTTATTGAAGAGAAAACCTTTTATTCTCAACTTTGTCAGAGTTTCAAAAAGCATTCGTTTGAAGGAATCATTTCAACAGTCTTAAGAACTCAAGTCGTCCAAAGTATTGCTGTATTATAGGGGTGTCGTAAAATAAATTTGATTATCTTCCAAGCAAAACTGTGCGCTAGTTAAATATGTATGCAAGTTTAATTTAATATGCAATATGGATATGGCAGCATTAGTCATAGTAAGCTAAGAACAAGCAAAGACGTAGATTTACCTCATAAACTCTACGATATCTTGGTTTGACTGTGCATCAAATTTGACCCATTTTTCATAATCTATTTTTCGTTTTCCAATTTCCCAGTTGTGTAACGTTATCCGAAACTTACCGCACATCACTTTTCAGCAGTTCCATTAACTCGTCCACAAAGGCATCTTTGTCCACAAATGGGACGTTCTGTTTGGCCACAATCTCCGCAAATCGTTCCTTACCCCGGCATACCTTCTGCAGCGGCTTTTCGAGTGTGCTGTTGCCAAACCCTAGCGCTACGCCAACCTTACACTCGGCGATGTTATGCGGGGCGTTGCTGGTGTGCAGAATCGGGGTCGTGGTGCGATTCTGTTCCGCAATTCCATCGGCATCTCCTATCTGCACCTTGCGCGTGTTCAGCTCTATCGAAACCAGATTGAATGCGCCAAAGTTGTCCTGCTGGAGCAGCTGCTCGCTATATTCTCGGTTCGATAGCGCACCGGATAGAAAGTTGGCCACGATAGGCCCCCGTCCGTTGGTAACGTTTGCCTTCGTTTCACCGGTTACGTTCAGCAGGGCGCCCAGTTTAATGCGTCCCTCGGGATGATTGCCGATCGCGAGCCACGTACCACCCTCGCGCCCCGGTTCCATATCCCGACCACCGATTATCCGCGGGTTCTCCTTCCAAGGTGCAGCACCCAGTGCAGGTCGGGCGTAGAATTCATCGCGGTTCGAAGCTAAGATCAGCCGGTATCGGCCCGCGGTGTCGCTGTCATCGGCAACGTAAACAAACAAAATGCACATTTTGTACGCTGGTAATAAGGCACTGTACTTTTGGTTCAGAAACACCACTGAAGGAGGACCAGCGCGCACTGGTTCCGGCCGAAAGCGAAGCGCACTCTCACCAATATTTTAGCTTTCTCGACGGTTCCTCGACGCTATGGTGTGGATGATTTTCTTTGTTCCTCTCTGCCTACTGCGGTTTAATCTGGTGTGTTGACTCACACCACTTCGTCGTTGTCCGCAGGTCACTGATCACTTTGTTGCGTTTCGTTTTTCGGCTGACTCGTAACAACGCGGTTGGCGCGGCTTTCTTTCGGTTGCGGCCGCGCTTCTACCGCCGTTGCACCGGCACGGCAATGCTTTCTCTTTAGCGCGCTGCACTCCGAAATCACCCCGTTAATCGCGTGCCAAAGGTCTTTCGATTTGTTTCAGTGAGTTGTCACGGTTACTGTGGACGATAAGGCACAGAAACACAAGTGAAAACGATTTCCTGTGATAACAGGCTGTGTTTGTTGCTGTGGCCAATCTTAAAGTGAGTATCGTGAGGTGTTATGCTAGTTTCCAAGACCGCCGTTTGTTTTGTTGATACGGCAAGTTACGCATGCGCGCATTGATCCATGGTAGATACTAACAACATTTGGGCATCGTGTAAAGTACTATTCTACAAAAAAAACTGAGACTGAGCAGGCGGAGATAACACTTGTCGCTCCGGAAGTTTAGAGGTAAACAAACCAGCCTTGGTTTCTCATGCGACCTTTCGTTTTGTGCATGAAAATAAAACATTGCGGAAGTGGACACTTGTCCTTGCGGAGTTTTACTCACCGTTAAACCGATAACCAATAGGAACACTTATTCCTTGTATTTCACTGGCTGGTCCAAACGTGTCCACACTTGTTACTTCTCTGTCGGCAACTGAGGTACAGTGGTTTGCCCGATATCTGGTCTACCCTGCGATGTTTCACGGATCGAGATGATTTGTACCGCCCTGGCAAGTAAATTTACAACCGGCAAGGCGCGTACACGTTGATTCTGTACCATTGCGCCGAAGCAGAAACCACCAGCCTGAGGCATAGTTTGTAAACACGCGAAAGCTACCGGGCGGCTTGTTTACCGAACAGTGTGGTTCACACGTTTCGCGGATGGTACAAATATAGCAATGTCTTTCCTTTGCGGACACTTGTTGCATTTGGAGATTTGTTCATTCGATTAATGTTTCGGATAAGGCGAGAGGTAAGGTACTGTTAACGTGGAAAATATTTATTTTCTCACCGATTATGGAGGATGATTTGGGAATGGGAATGAGTTTTACGATCTGAAAACTAATTTATGAAACGATAGTCGATTAAATTGGTTGCTCAGTCAACACAGCTCATAAGAAATCCATCATTGATTCACCTTAGTACTTCCGCTTCTTTCTTCTAAAATTTAAATTGACGGAAACGGCAGGGATGATTTTCGGAAGGTTTGAATTCTTCTTCTCATTTCAAATAATTTCCATAAGTTTTCAAACATCATCGTCATCGGTTATTGCACATACAACATAGCACATTGCATATCAATAATCTGTTAGTAAAAATAGTAGCAAACGATCGTTTTCGTTCGTTTTGAAACTGAAGAAGTCGCTTTTTTGGAAATGTTAATACAATTTGAAGCATGATTTCTATATTAGTGCAATATTTTTATTTATAACCAAAATAAAACATGAGACAGCGAAGTTTGGTTACCTTTTCTTCATCAAAACTGAATTCAGATAATCCAGTAGTATCATTCTCACATTTTCATAATCTTAATTTACTTTTGTTCGAAAGTAAATCCACTAACTCGTCACGCATTGTAGAAGACAAGCTATTTTTTGGCAAAATAATTCCAACATTAAATTTTGGAAAAAATATGGACAAACTGTTTAGTTTGCCTCTGACTATATTTATGACACGGTCAATTTAGCAGAGAACTTTTTACCAACAGTTTTAAAATGAATGAAGACTACTGTTTACTAGCGTATTTTATAAAGTGTTTAAAATTTTCTTTTGATCTTTTCAAGATGATTTCATCGGTATACATTTTACTCAGAAATTGTAGAAATTGAAAGTACCAATTATTACGTAAATATTTTTCTAGTATATCTTTTAGGTAAGCTAAACTTTTGTTATTAAAGCAAACAAACATTCTCCGGAGCATTCAAAATAGCCAATGTTAGAAACATTAATCGATGACTTCAGTCCTCAACCCGGTGCACCCTTGAACACACATAAGCTTACGGTTTCTACTACTTGTAGATAAGCTTACCTTTAGTTAAACTTGTTTGAAGTAAAGTAAGTTGCTGTTCTTTATGTTCTAAAGGTTTGCAAACGTTTGTCACACACCTGTATCCTCGTACTGTTCGAATCGTTAGCAAAACTATGTAGTGGAATGGATTGTACAAACTGAACATTGCGGTATTGCGCCAGTGACAAATCGCTTCTAAGCAAATGGTTACACCTAAACCAACAATTGCGGGCAGGGCAATGGCATCGCCGGCCGTTTGATTCACAGTGTGACTAGCGTCGGAGGTTGAGTGTGACGCTTGTGATTAGAGACCTAGCCAACACACTGGACAGTGCGCAGAATGCTGACCGTGATTCACGCCGCAATCGGGCTAGATTGTCACTGATTGCCTTCCGAGCCTCCCGGGCACCGACCAACCAACTCACCCACCCACGGGCGGCCAGTTTTCGAGCCGGGTGACTGAACGATAGATGGCGAACGCCATCCGAGACCGACCGCCAGATCGTTCATTCACCCCATCGCCGAAAGCCACGGTGCAGCGTGAATCTTAGATCGTATCGGGTTCCCACTCGCCGCTCGGCACAGATCCACCTTGGCCAGGTTTCATGACCCCCTTTAGTTTAGCGGGCGCTAGCTTAGGCTAAGCACTACCGCGCCCCCATCCATCGCCCATATCCTCCCTTACCGTCGCTCAAGCTCTTCCCCCCTCTCTCTCACTCTCACACGCTCTCTATTCCCATTTCTATTGCTCACCGATTCACGTCCGTCAAGTGGAGTGGCGCCCTCGGTGCGGAATGTCAACCATTCCGCCATTCCGGTTGACATTCTGCTTATCGCCCTAATGCCGCCCGGGACGATTGTGTTTCAATTTTGGCTCTTCATCGCTCCCTCGCCCCCTCCCCTTCCCTCCACAACTGCTCCCTGCAAAAGGTGGTTGACAGATAGCGATACCGGCCCGGGATCCCGTATCGGTTTGCCGGTTTTCCGATCGTGCACCGTGCAAGGGTGGACACGAGATAGCATTTTGGTGAACGCTTGAGAGAAACACGCCAAAATCCCGAACCTGGCTGATTAGGCTGGTCCCGCGGTATCAGTGACCGATAAGTGCGGCCCGGTGATTATTGCACACTGCCCATACCCTCGCGGGTGCGTCATTGCAATGACACTCAACACCCCCGCAAGATGCAATTACCACTGCGCGATAGAATGGCGCATCTGGATGCATTCGTGACTGAAATTACGAAGTACTAGGCGACAAGGGTTGAGGGATGGAGCATTTCAAGTAATGCCAGTATCGAATGATCGATTGATTTATTGGAAGTTTTGGAATTTTCGATAGTAGATCTCGTAGCACGCATGGCGTCAAAATTGCGTTTTCTAATTTGGAACATTTGCTATTTGGCTCTCGGGAAACCAATTGGAGTAATATGTACGTTATTAAATACCAAACAGGTATGACCACATGACTAAAGAAGCATAGAGGATATAGCAAAGGCTGGAATAAACGGATTGGAAAGAGGAGTGAAACAAAATTTAAGTACAAACTCCCTGGGAAAAGCATAGATTTTAAAGTAATATTAAAGTTCCTCTATTTTAAGATATTGAATTGCAATTTATTAGCATACTCAGCGTTATTCCATGGAACATGTGTCACATACAAATGATAACGAACTTGTTACTTTTTATTTGAATTATATAATGGTAGTTGGTAATCCCAATTGAGACCGGACCCTCCCCTGTACGAGAGGACTGACTATCCACGTACAACAGGGAAACAAGTCTCGTAAGCCCTTAACAGGCAGGCATGACCAAGAGGTCGTTACGCCAAGAAAAAGATAATGGTAGTGGAACGTAAAAGATAGTTTTCGTATTTCATATTTCTTAATTGAAATGTTTAATCCGCTCAGTACATCAGTACCTTTGTAAGAATTTAATTTTGTATGATAGACCTTAAAGTTCACCACACTTGTGGAACTACAATTTTTAATGTACTTCCCCTTGATTAGACTTGATGATTCTAATCATCACAATTTTCATGATGTGAAGTGTACCTCGTTTAATTAAGGCTGGATAAAACTTTTTTTTGTAGTTCTGGTAGCAAAGAAGAAAAATCCCTAAAAGAGAGCTTGCAAAGCTCAAGTTGGGTGCACATTAAAAAAGCTTTTTTAAGTTAATTTTCATTCACTCTCCACCATCTTTATCACATCGGAAAAAAAGTATTTTGCGAAAAATGCAATTGAATGTAAAACTGCCAATAATCTTAATCTAAAATAATATACATGATATACGGTCAATAAATAAAATCGTATCATAGAAATAAATAGGCACATCCTAATTTTGGAGCACATTTTTCATAAAAACTTTTCGTGAAAGAAGGATTGCAATTTTTAAGTTGGTCTTTTGGTTTGTCATCAAATCAAACCGTGTTGGTAGAGAATCAAATCAAACCGTGGTGGTCTTCAAAAGTTCTTCCTTGGACAGGATCATTGGTGGATCATACAGAAGATATAGTATGAACAAATGATTACAAGTGATTTTTATTTTCGATAGTTTTCATGTGATCTTTTGCGGAAATAGGAGCGCCTCTCCACAGCGTCGCTATAAGCTTTCCAAATTCGGAATAAATATAATTCCTACCTCTAGAAGATTCATAACAATAAAAAATCAGAGTGATTAAGCGTAGATCTAATTGTTGTTCCTATAAACACGTGGAATTTGTGGCTCAATATTTGGAAAATGCAAGTACACTATGGAATGTGTCCGGCATGCGAGTTGGATCGTTGAAGGTTGAAGTGCGCGAGAGGGTTATCCCATCAAATCTCGCTTAATGCGCTTAGAAGTGACACCGGAATGGATTACTGCTACCGTAAGCTACTCGCACTCGTACCTAATTGGATTGTCAAGTTGGCCTAATAGCTATGCGGTTTATGTCTAGTGGCGAATGAATTCCAGCGTCCGCGATGCGCTTGACGTTAGATGCGTAGGAAAGTTTGGGGCGGTGGAAAACCACCGGTGGAAAGACCGCCCTGTATCGCTTTTCCATGCGTTCCCACCGCATCGTGCGCTGCATCGCGATCGTCGTTTGGTCGCGGATCGAAGATGACAGATCAGCTACAGGTACACCCCTCCACCGAGTGGTATGAGGGGGCGTGCAAGTGGAAGCGGGGAGGTTTGGGACGACCTTGAACAAGTTTAATGGCACAGAAAGCTCGCCTGCTAGACGACGGGCTCTCAAATGCCGGCACAAACATCGCGCAGCCCGTGGTGACCACAGCGACCAGCGCCAGTATATGTGTGCAGTCGTTGTCGTCGTCGCTGACTTCTCCATTTGTTTGCTGCCTCTTCTTGTTCGTTTTCTGCGTCGCCAACAGCGATGCTGCCGTACCGTAATCGTCGCCGTCGCCGTCGTCGTCGTCGTCGTGTAAATGTCACCTGAAAAGCCCGCACGGTGGGGAACCTGCCGGTGGGGCCAAAAGCGGGAAACATTAGAAATGCAAATCGGAATTGAATAAAAAGGTGCCACCTTCGCCACCTCACACTGAAGTCCGCACCGAAAGGAGACGATTACGATGCGACGAGATGCCGCCGCCGCTTTGATTAGGCGTGCTTTTGGCGTGAGAAACAGGCAACTTTGATCGTGCTCTTGTCGTTCGGCGTATGGGTGTAGATGCACCAGGAAGCGCGAACTCCCAGGTGGCCGAACCGAACGAAAGTGGTTTTGTCCTTCTTTTTCATCCATTTAGTCGTTCCCTTGCGCGGTCCGATATGCTAATATTTGGCTTACGCAGGTGCGAACGTTATGTATCGTCTTCGTGTCCGGTGAAGTTAGGTTTTTTTTCCACCCAGCTCTGCTTCAGTGGGTCAATTCTTGTAGTCGCGAGGGTTTTCTTATTCTACTCGATTGTTATCTAGGCGTTACAGATGCATCGTCGTATTGCCACAGGATGGTAGGTTACGTAAGCTGCTTGCTGTTGAACATCCTACCTGTCGACGTGGATGACCAGCTAATTATTTCGTAATCCTACCGATTAAATTCTTAATTTTTATTTACATTCACTTTGCTATCGACGTTTCCTGGTTATGCTTCCATTCGACTCTGTTTTTTTTTCAAATTTATTATAAAACCGAATCTTACGTGCTAATAAATAAAATATTGATGATCGTAAACCATTGTTATACGCAGTTACTAATTGTGTGAAAAGCATCATTATGAAAAATGATTCTTAAGAAGATCAAATGTCTGTCATCAAGATTTAAAAATTATGTACATTGAGACTTCTCATAACGATAGAAATCTCGTGTATGGCATCCTCCGATGTATTCCGAACTACGGCTGAATTTGGCAAAGCAGACAAGAAAGAATGGCAGTTCCACCAATGTTTTCGCAACCGTAAGCAATTCGACACAAAAACAGCTCTGACTCGTCGAACGACTTCGACCAGGCTCGAATGCAGATACTAAATATACCGTATTTTTTCGTGCAAAAACACCATTTTTATCTACGACTATTGCCTTGAAAATTTGGGGTGGTATTATATACGGGCATTTTTTGTTATTTGAGTGTCCGCGGCAGTCGAGCGGGTGCGCCGGTTTGATTAACCTATCTAAAATAAAAAATAAAAAAAAATTCAGAACCTTCTTTGAACTGACGAATATTTTGGAATTCCTCAATTTACTAAGCAATAAATGTCGAAGAAACTGGTTATGAGCAATCACCGAAGGGAGCACGATCAATGTGAACTGGCGTGAAGGGATAAGAATGATGAATATATATTTTCAATCCAAAGAAATTGCTTAGTAAATAATGTAATCTATTGAAAGATGAATTATTATAAAATTAGACTTTAGTACAACTATTTATACAAGCTAAAATACGGTAATTCGAAGGAAGAAGTTAAACGTAACAGCCGGCTCTGTATTGTTAATTACTTAAGATATGTACCTTTTATTCGGCAGTTTTTACCAAAATTACAATTCTACCATAATTTTTGCATCTCGTGCATGTATGCACACATAGAACTATTTGGAAAGTCGTTCAGTCCATTCGATGGAGTCGCATGGTGGATCGTGATAGAACATGGAATGACTCTTATTTGACGCATCTTTTCACTTTTACTTTTACAACCTTTGCTATTTACATTATTAAACCATTAGGTAATATGATTCATATACTTATTATGTAGTACTATCATAATACATTTCCCCAAACTCACATTTAACAAGCTTATATATCTGTATTTCAGTAATAAGGAGATGTTATCCTAGTATTTTAAGAATCTTGTTGCAGTTTCAATTCGGCTTATATACCCTGCTCGGATGGGAAACAATTTTAGTTCTCCGATAAGCTCCATCTAAGTCGGGCCCGCCCAATTGGAAGCGGAAACAATAATATCTCATCGGCGCGCACCGAGTCCGAATCCTTGCCTTGCGCTACGGGCCCAACACTTCTAAGCAGTGCCGACGACCGCGGTCAATCTTCATCATTCCGATTGGCGCTGGTCGGTAGAAGATTACGCTTCTGGTGTGCAGGCGGGCGGTTTGGCCGCGTTGTCTTTGAACCTTTGGCGTGGAACCGCTCGAGTGGGAACAGGGCACGGTGCGCTCGTGGCAGATGGTCACGTTTTTCTTCTGGGATTCGTTGCAACAAACTTGCGTTTGTGTGTGTTTGCATATTTAGCTCGGGTTGAATGACCGATGTTGCTAGCCCCAGTAGATGGGAGGAGCATGCAGGCAATGGGGGAGACAAAAAAAAATCAAAACCTAAATACCCGAGTGGCTTGACCTCGGAGACTCCCTCCGATTTGGCGACACAAATGCCGCGTGTGCGCCGCCGTCGACACGGAACGAGTTTAAGTGCAATTTTCTAGCTTTCCAGCTGCGCCAATTTTTCGGTCCCGGCTCCGTTCATTCCGTTCTCTAGGAGCGAACACTCTTTCTCTCCGATTCCTCCGATCTCCGAACCTCTATGCAACATTAGCGGACGTTTCTCAACATCCTTTCGCTTCCGTCTCTGTTCCTTCAAACGCACAAGCACACACGGTACGGGATGGGGTCCATTGGAGGGGATTTTCCGTTTTATTTTCCCACTTCAATCCCCGATCGCCCTCGGTCACTAATTTTGGCTGATTGTACCGAACGGCACACATTATGACATCTGCAATTTCGGTAAGCACCTGGCATCTCGTTTGCTAGCCATGGGCCACAGGGGTCACTGAACTTGCGTTGCGTTTGGCAAGCGCTGGGAGGGGAGATTTTGGGAACTTGTGGGAACAATCTGCCATAAGGTCGATTTTGCGCGATGTTGGTTCCCGTATGCGTGCTTTGTCCTCAAATGGCCATGTTTTTATGCGATGTAAATTCTGGTTTTTTGAACAACCTCTCCTTTCAGCCGCTATTCGTTTGGCCGTCCGTGTGTTTTGCGCCACCCGAATTTGCCGTGAATGAAAACTCCGCATCCTTACCAAATAGCGCAACCGCTCTCGGGCAGGCCCTTCAACGGCCCAGGTTCAATATCCGGCCTCAAGGTCAACCGGATTTTTGGCAAGGGTTCAGCATAATTTTATCACCGTTGCCAGATGATGGCGGAGGGCAAGGGAAGGATCCGAGCGGGTTTGCTGTTCCGTTCCCGTAAATAGTAACCAAAGGGGAGAGATGGAGAGGAGGGGGAGAGGGGGCGGGAGGGTGTTGAATAGCGTTGAACATATGAAAAACAAGGCATATATAAAGGGTACAGCAATTGGGTAGCCGAATGCTCCTTCGAGCGCGTCTTCTAAAACCGGTCCTTAAAACGGCTAACCGGGTGTCCTGTTTTTTTTTTGTTTGTTTGCTATTATATGCAAAGCAAGCAATGAAGGGAAGAACACAACAAGTAGAAATATAAAAATATAAACCCCCGGAAGCTAATAGAACCTCGTAAAACCCCCCTTCCCGGGAGTCGGGATGGTCGTGACTTTTTCCATTGCACAACAGAGCAATGCGCGCCGGGCTAAATGTTGTCAAACAGGATCCTATGCAAAGCCGGACCGTGAGCTGCGTAACGGCATAGGCGAGCGGGGTTGAGTTCTGGATGCACCTCGGCGCGGAATTGCGCAACCGGCCTAGGGCGTGTTGCATAATGTGCGATCGCGGTATCTCCGGGATCCGTGGCGGTCTTCCGCCGAGCTAGAACAATTTGTTTTATTAAACGTAATAATCATAGCGGATGATTTAGCATCAGCCTTTTTTTATGGCTTCGAAACAGCACGCTGAACAATTAAACCGTGTTTGGTGACTTTAATGGCTTGTCGAAGAACTTTTGAATAGTGTTAACGTTTCATTTTACTGTTTTTACATGCGTGTATGAGCAAACAAAGTAAGTTACTAGATAAAACAAAATTTCTTTTTTTTTATTTTTGCAGAGGAATCAAACCGGGTTGCGACCATTCCTTTGGTTTACAAAATATGTCATTTTAAACTAAAATAATATGTTCATTTAACTATATTAATGTTTTAGAAATCTACCCAGTATTTGTATCGGAACTGGACATTTTGTACAGGTCCATTTTCTGCAGCCATAGTCCAATCTCACTGGAGATTGTTATATTCTCCCCACTATATTCTCAATTTGTCTTGCCTCGCCAGATTAGTAGCTTTTAGTTTCAGTGGGATGTGCATTTACAGAGCACTATTTTATTGTTCAAATTCGATTGTCGGAGAATTAACCAGCAAATTTTATTTTACCGAACTGATATCAGTACTATAGTAACTAACTTTCCATAGGCTGTACCTTGTACTTACTTTGATTAAGTCTTCATACTCTAGTCATTTGTACAGAGTAGAGTTTCATAAACTTTCCGAAGCAAAGTCATGTTAACATTAAATTAAATCTTGAAATACTACATAAACTCTTTACTTGGTGGTTGAGTGGGAATACAAAGAAATTATCTAGATGTCAAAAAAGTTATATTTATTTTAAACTGGCCAAGATGCCCGCTGGACGCTTATTTTTAAACAGCGATCTTCAAACAGAAAGCAAGAGGCATGGGGTTGTGGGATACCAAGTTAGGGAAACTACGCCAAGTCCAGATGCGACAACACATTGACCTTGTCAAATCATTGAACTCGAGGATAAATAAAACAAGCACTGCATTTAGTGGTTTAAGACAAAGGAAGTCAAATGAATGTTTGATAAATAAATCGACAAAAAGCCTTAAGAGACACCAGAAGTAACAACATTGAAAAATTATCTGCGCAGTTTCATTTATTTCAAATATTAATGCGACTTATTTTTATTTATTATTATTATATTTTTATTTAAGAATCTTCAGAGGCCATGAGCTGATTTCATTTGAGGCATTTGGCTCGCATTCTTACGGAAATCAAAATTGGTCTGCTTAAAACGAATGACGCAAGGGTTTAATACCTTTCGCCAAGGAACGACCCGTCCAGCAAATGTCGCATGCATCAAAGATTCCTCCTGGACGAGCTTACCTTCCGCTCCACTCGTGTACTACCTAACCTCACCGTAAGACCGATCTAATGGTGGTCCAATGGCAATGACCTTAGGTTGCCGCTCACGAACTAAAAATGCCAGCGCTGCACCAGTGTGCGCATCGGCATCGGGTGTATGGTAACTCTACGATAACTAGGGCTATATGGAAGGGCAATGCACTAGAATCGCGAGCAAACTAGGCTATTGTGTGCGCTGTCCCTCCCGGGCGCGTGCGTGTCTGTGTGTCAAGTGCACTTTTCTAAACTACTTCCCTGCGCAAATTGATGGACACTTCGGTCGGAAAAAGATGACGCATTATGGAACTGGGTGTAATAGGAAGCAAACACAAATGGAACAAATCGTACGAACGTCCGGTGCTTCAATATGTTTAGTTCATACGTGAATTGGTAGAAAGAAACATGTTTGCTTTCATATCACTTTATTTTCATGTTACTAATAGATTCCTGATCTTTTCCTGATAGGTTTGTATCTATTTATATTGAAATTATGAAATTTGATTGAAACTTCGGAGTTCTCGTTGACTAAACAAAAATAGCTTTATTTAAATAGGCTCTAGGTTTAATAATTACTTTAAAGCAAACTTAATACATTTCATATCTCAATAAACCCATCATTTAGTCTGCTTTAATTGAGGAACACTTTTGTTCTAGTTCGTGTTTTTTATCGAAACATTAAATGAAAAATGGTCTTTTGAAACTGATAAATGTCATACGAATGACGCACTGTTAACTACTATTTACTGCTCTATGCTGAGCGGAACGGAGTAAAAAATGAAATTTAATTCCCTTCTTGATTGGAAATTATTCTAAATAAAAATGGTCACTTATTTTTCCATAAAAAAAATAATACAAATGTTTATTATAGGAGCTTAAGTTGAAGATGTGTTTTATAAACGAAGCTAATATTTGTTATTGTTGTGCAGCATTTTTTATAACTTTACTGCTTTGTCAAAAGTGTAAGTGTCGCTTTACTGAGGCTAGTACAATTTAGGGCATTAAAACATGAAATTTAAATTTGGTTGAAAGATTAACACTGTTTCAAATGGTAGATTTGGTACTATATTCTAAATGAGTAAAGCGGTTACAAAGTGGCAAACTGCCTGCATGGGTAACGGAACACATGCGCATTCTACTCCCACGAACCGTTCCCGAATCTCAACCATTTCCTTCGCCCCAGCCGCACGCTAGAACGTCTCGGTACGGGGCGAAGAAAATGTTGTCCCATAAATTTGCGTTGGGCTGGAAATCGATCCATCGATTAAAACCCGTCCGAGCTGGCTGCGAGCGCAAAAAGAAAAGGCGCACCAAGGCGAACGATTGAAAAAGGGCGCGATCAACCCAACCGACCGAAGGAGTGTGCGCCGACAAAAAGGCCGCCCGAGCCCGGGGCGGGTCCCGGGTTCGTCGAAGATGCATAAATCAATTAGAATTTCCACGTGCCACACGTGTGTGGTGTACGTGGTTGGCCACAACACACATACACACACAGACCGAACCGGCCCATGGAATGGAATGCGAAATCTACAAATTCGTCTTAACTTTGGGTCGCACTCACGCGGCGAGTGGAGCTTTTACGCGTAAACCCCATTTTCCGGGGCCGACTTCCGGCGTCACCAGCGGCGGGCGCAACGTTGTGTCGCCCGTAAGGGTTGGCGAAGAGAGAGAAGGGGGTAGGGGGGGCACGGAGCATCGAGGGAAAAGCTCGCGCAACGGGACTTGAAGTGGAATGCCGCGTTCCTGCGTCACTCGGTCAGTGCATTGACCCAGCCCAGCTGGTGCATACTGCGACTCGGGTTGGGAAACGTTGGCGGAGGTTGATTAGAGCAGGGGGGGCGATCACGGTGGGGCGACGGCAAAAGAAGGGTGCAAGGGGTGGGAATAAAATAGAGAATGGTGGCGTGCGCGTCCCAAACCCGCCACCTCACCCTTCTTCCCCTTTGGATAGCAGCAGCGGAACAATGTGACGTGCATGAGCCCTCCCAGCAGAGTCGAGTGTCATCATTCTAGTTCTACGATGCAACCTCTCTCGTTCCACCCCCGCCCCCGCCACATCTTCACACATCACTCTTCCACGCACACACACACACACACACACACACGCCAAGATGGCAAAAGGAGCGCCGCCTGCGTGCTGTTGTGAGCAGAATCTAAAGTGGCCTACGCCAATCGTGTCGTGGATCATCGCTTTCGAACGTTTTACCTAGTTTTCTTTCCCTCCTTCCTTCCACGCCTGCTTCTCTTGCCTCTACCTCTTCTTCTTCTTCTTCTTCTTCTTCTTCTTCATCATCATCATCATCATCTACTGCTTCGTCTTCTTCGTCTTCTTCAGCGCGTAAGCTCTTCCGCGTGCCATCCCCCGGCCGAGCGGCGCGTGAATGCACTCTCGCCCGAACACGTGACACGCTAACCTTGAGCTCGAGCACCACACACCGTTGCAGTATCGCGGATGTCATACGTAATGTCAATACGCCACGACTGCATCCAAACGTCGTGTGTGTGACCGCGCGCCGGGGCAATCCCTGGCGTGTGATGGCGCGTTAGTTTTGCGCGCATCTACCTTCCACACACTCCGGCTCCGTCCCCCGGCGTTGCATTAGATCCTCATAGGAAACTAGGTTTCCGCGGACTGAGGGACTGAGAGATAGTGCGGGCTAACTAGCAACTAGCGAGAGCCAAGAGCAAGAGAGAAAGAGCGATTTGTCAAGGGAGAGAGATAGAGCTCGGGAGAGATGTCTTGCGCGGGATGGCGGGAGCAGAACAAAAAAAAAAAAAAACACACCCATCCAGTTTGCGCAGCCGTCATCCTCCTCAAGCAAGCGTGGAGTGTTTGCATTTCCTCGTTGGCCGGGGCGGTTGGGGGGAGCACCGTGCGTTTGGCACTAATTGGCCGGTTCTAAGACCGGTCGGTGAAGCTTTTAGCTGAAGGAGCACCCGGACGGAGGAGGAAGAGGCTGCGGCGGGTGGTGCATTAGTTCGAAGCCGGGGGTTTCTTCTTGCCTTGGTGGTCTTGAAAAGTGCAACGGCCTTTCGGTCAAACGGGGGCAATAGAGGGTCCAACATGCTAGGAAGAGGGGGCGAAAGGGAGGAGTGGGCCTGGGAATGCACGTCAGACGACGTGCTGATCACAATTAATTAACAAACTTTGGTTGAATGTTTAGGTTTTTCTCTTTTATTTTTTTTAGTTTCGTTGAACCCGCCGACTTTTCGTGGTTCAAAAGCTCGAAGTCAAAGTCCGTCGGCGACACCGGACGTGATCATTTTTAGTCACATCTGGCGAACGCTTCGGCTTGGCCTAATGGCCGATTGGTGATTAGATAAGTTGGGTGCATTAAGTGTTGGTTTGGCATGATGGGCCTTACCTAAGGTGTGAACTCATTTGCATTGAGGCGTTTTATTTGTTTCTTATTTCAAAACAACTCAAACTGTTTATTTCTTAGTATCCATCAACGCGTACTCAGTTTTAGCATGGACTTCGATCGACTTATTCCGATCGAATCGAGCTGCCTATTTATATATTTATCACGTCAAAGGAACCCTTGCGCATGTTAAGTATAAATAACGCTGTATGCACTGTCGTCGATCGAACTTCGTGCTAAGGCTTACCATGTTGGAATTTATGAACCGGAAAAAGTTGTTATATTTCTATACAAGAGAATGGAACTACTCTTAAATTCGTAGGGGTTTGTTAAACGGTTTTTAAACAAAAAATTCGAAATTAACGAATAGTGTTGCTTAATAGAGTTTCTAGTATTTTATGCGCTCTTACAAATTTTCTTCTAACTTCTTCCTTGTAAATTCATGAGTTTTATCAGCATACATTTGATTTAGAAATTCTATACTTGCTGTAAATGACGAACTAATTGTTTGCGCTGTCATTTTTATACTTTCTATATAAACATTTAAAATATCTCTAACATCTTCTTATTTCATTGAAACCTCGGAGCCCCCAGCGGCGGGTTAGTTTGCTCATAGGAAGGTTCGCATCTGGTTCTGAGTTGCTTTTCTTTACTACAGGATCAATTTTTCCGAGCTAAAGTTAACCATGCATGAATTAATCTTCTTTAATTATTTGTGGAAGATTTCGTCTTTAAAACTAACTAAATTAAAATAATATTTCAAAGAAACTGTTTCTATAGTTCATTCAAAGCTCTTGAATTGATTCTTACATTTAGATAATAATTCTTTGTGGACGTAAATCCTCTCGCTCGAACCGGACCCCGGACTAAATTAATCCTTTGAAGGACTAAATTAATTATTAGTAACAGACACTTACCGAGAAAAACAATTTTGCAAACTAATTTATTTACTGCATCAATTTTCAGAGAAAACTTCAATCGGACCATTTGACTTCAATCGAATCATCATTTGGTCCAATCGATCCCAGAACTTCTAGGACTTTACTAAAATGAGCAGAAGTTCATGATTCATAGAACATGATCATTCAGATGTGACCGTGCTTGAACAGAAGATTTGAGCTAGTTTGAGCCGAACCATATAAACTTTTAAAGAATTTTTCTGCACCTTACAAGTAAGCAATTTGCCGAATTTTATATT